>NC_138601.1:7083598-7528214 GCF_964289735.1 Phaethon aethereus
GAGCACAGGCTGCTCCTGCACAGGTGAGGGGACTGGGTGGGCTGGGGAAGGGTAGGAAGGGGAGTGTGTTCCTTCGCCGGCATGTGCTGGTCCTGACCCAGCCTTTGTTGAGCGAAAGGGGTGCCGCATCCTTCCTGGAGGGCAGAGGTTCATGGACTGGCAGTGACTGTGAGGTCAGGCTTTTTGGGAGCTCTGTGTTTGGGTGCCTGCATGGGGCCCTCAGTGTCTGTTCCAGGGGCAGGTTGGTCCCCAGGAGCTGCAAGGTGCTGCGTGGGGACAGCACATGCACTGAGGCTTGGTCCTGGCTGCTGGGTGTCACACACACCTTGATGTTCTCCTTGGTGATGCGAGGCCAGGCCACTTTCTCTTTCCACTTCCTCATAAAACACGTGATGGAGCGGTCAGAGCGCTTCTCCCGTGAGTCCTGCCAAGAGATGGGGGGTGCCTCACCTCAGTATCTGCCAGACTCGTCACTGTTAGTCCACTGCACACATGCACAGGATTAAAGCTCAGCCACATGTAGGCTGTGGGGGACACAGAACCATGGAGACAAGTTGTTTCTGGCACAACACAGCAGTGCGAATGGCAGGCCCAGGGACAAGGCTCCCAGGCTTGTGCTCACATCACTCAGGCTGTTGGGAAATGGGCAGGATTCAATACTAAGTGGTGTTGCTCAAGACTGCACAGGTTGGGTTTAACTCTGAGCTTGATGTGGGCTGTTGGAGAACAGTTTGCTGCGGGGAAGCCTCACCTTGGAGTTGACCCTGGCATACAGGTTGATCTCGTTGTAGAACTCCATGCCGTCTGCATTTTTGCAACTGCCAAAACACCATAACAGCCTGTCTTAGGAGAGGGCTAAGGCCACATGTGCTCTTATAGAAGTCCTCCCCGTCCTCCGAACCACCCCCAGTTCAGGGCCGTGTCCCTGTCTGGCAGGGCAGCAGCATCTCACCTGAACACCAGCCGCTGGTCCTCAATGACGACCTTAACATCCATGCTGTCCTCGACACAGAACTCCAGGTAGACGTACCGTGGGCGGTCATACCACAGCGTCTTTGCAGGTTGCCTTGGGAAAGAGCAGACCAGTGGGTGTTTCCATGGTGCCCACCAGCACTCTGCAGGGGCTGTGCAAGGCACGCAGTGGGGACTGGGCAAAGTAAGGTGCCCCAAACGTGTACCCTGTCTGGGCCAAGCTCCGAGGCTGGCAGTGAAAGCAAGGTGGGTGCAGGGCCCAGGCGGTGGACAGTGGGCACGCAGCACTCCGCCCTCACGCCCCACACAGCCCTTCGCCTCGGCAGCCAGCAGGGCCCAGCAGGCCGGCCTGCCCTTGCTGTCTCCTGCCATTCCCGGCGCCATTCCCCGCGCCATTCCCCCGCTGCCCCGGGCTGGAGGATCTTGGCCGGTGGTGCCTCAGGCTCCGGGCCCTGGGTAGGTGCCCGAGACCCCGACCGGACACTGCTCTGTGGACCGGGCGCCGCGCGGAGGGTGCTGGGCGCTGCCCGTCCCGTGCCGTCCCGTGCCGTCCCGTCCCGTCCTTCCGCGCTCACCTCGCCATGGCGGTGCCGGCCCCGCCCCGCGCTATTTCGGGCCGGGGGCGCGGCTGTCGGCGGGGCCGGGAGCGGGGGTCGGCCGAGCCGGGGCGGGCGGGGCGCGGTGCGGCCACTTCGCGGCCCGGTTGGCGGCCCAGCGCCGCCCCACGGCGCCCGCGGTGGGCGCGCCCCGCGCCGGTACCCCGGGCCCCCCAAGCTCGCCGCAGCCATCCCGCCGGTCCACGGGGGGCGCGCTGGCGCCGCGCAGGCCCCGCCCCGCCCCGACAGGCCCCGCCCCGCGCCGAGGCGGCAAGATGGCGGCGTTGTCGCGGCGCCGGTAGCGGTGGCTATGGAGGCGGAGGGCGGCCCGGTGGGCCCGGGGGAGCGCTGGGCGCCCGTGGGCGCTGTGACGGCGGAAGAGGACGAGGACGACGAGGAAGAGGAGGCGGCGGCGGGCGGGTCGCCGCAATCGGTGCCGCAGCTGCGGGCCGAGCGGCGCCGCCTGCACGGGGCGCTGCTGGCGCTGGCCTCGCACTTCGCCCAGGTGCAGTTCCGGCTGCGGCAGGTGGCGCGGGCCGGGCCGGCCGAGCAGCAGCGCCTGCTCCGCGACCTGGAGGACTTCGCCTTCCGCGGCTGCCCCGCGCCGCTGGCCCACGGCCTCGGCGACGCCCCGGTGAGTGCGTGGGCCCGCCTGCACTGCTGGCGCCGTGAACCGGGGCGTGGGGCACGGGCCGTGTGGAGCCGGCTCTGCAGGACCCTGCTGCTGGCAGAGTACTGGCTTTTGCTGGGGTATAGGGAATACCGTCTCCTGTTGGATAATGATGTTGCATGGTTTTCCATTCCCTGCTGTCTGCCCTGGGGTCGGTACATGCATCTGACCTGGCTGAAGCCTGTTAGTGGCAGCTGTGGTCCTCTTCACCACTGGGCTGTGTGGAGGGGAGCTCCATGGCCGAGGCGAGGGGTGGCCATTGCAGCCACCTAAGGCCATGCTCTCCAGAGGCACTGCATGCTCCGCTCTGGGTTGCGGCCAGCTCTGGGGAGAGACCAGGCTACTGTTTTGCATGAAGCTTGGTTGCAGAAGCATGCAGGTCCTTGGTGACTTGGAGCCAGCTCATGGGGAAGTGTGTTAAAGCCCTGCTTTGTGTGTTACTGCTCTCCTCCAAGATAGAGCGGTGACTCAAAGGGTCTTTGATACGTACACGTTATTTGGCTGCTTGCAACAGTGCTTCCTGGATCCCAGCCTTGTGAGGCTGAGCTTGTGTGCAGGAGATCTGAAGAGGCTCTTCCTTTGTTGGATGAGGTGATGTGGCTGGTACCTCTTCTTGATGTACAGGCACATCTTTCTCTGACTGACATGCAGTGTTCAATAGTTAAGTGCATGAGCTGAAGGAAACACTCGTACCATGATCCTGTTCCAGGGCTTGACTATGACAGTAAATGCTCCATTTTATTTCCTGGTAACTTTTTCTCAGAGTGAGCGAGAGAAGCAGGAGCAAACTGAGGTCCAGAAGGAGAAGCAGAGAGAGCTGATCTTGCAGCTCAAGACACAGCTGGATGACCTGGAGACATTTGCTTACCAGGAGGGCAGCTATGATTCGCTACCGCAGTCTGTGGTTATGGAAAGACAACGGGTAAGGCTTGCAAAGTCCTTCTACCTGTATTTCTTATTTGTGTTTGTGAACCTCTTATAGACTGTAGGAGTTAGTCCTTATTTCTCACCAGCAGCTGTAATAGAGTATCAGTAGTTCATCTGCATGTGTAAACCTGTCCCGTGTCGTCTTTTGCAATTTTCTACATGCAGCAAAGGTAGCCTATTTCCAAGGTAATGAATGGGTAAAGGAGTATTTTGAAGCTCATGGGCAGCAGCACCACACAGTGAGATCATGCTACTAACTCATGTTTTGCAGATGATTATAAATGAGTTGATAAAGAAGCTGGACATGGACTTGAATGAAGATATTGCAACGCTTTCTCCAGAGGAATTGCGACAGCGTGTGGATGCTGCCATAGCACAGATTGTTAATCCAGCCAGGGTGAAAGAGCAGCTGGTGGAACAACTGAAGACACAGATAAGGGACCTTGAAATGTTCATCAACTTCATTCAGGGTCAGCGCTGAGTCTTTAGATGAGCAGATTGAATTGCTTTGTAATTCTCTGACAAAGTTGTGAGGAGGGAGGTCACAGATGTCAGAGGATGCAGGAAGGGTTCCTGGGTCATGGGGAAGTACAGATCTCTCTAAACTCATGGTGGGGACAATGAGAGACTGACAGAAAAGGTGCAGAGAGGTCTAAGGAATATTGACCTTAATATTTGGGATATGCAGCTTAAATTCACAAGTGTGAAATAATAGGGTGAAATTCTTGTTCTAGATGAAGTTGGAAGCTCTGGTAAGGCGGAAGATGGACACTGTGAATGTGCAGGCAGAAAAGATGGTGGTGGCTCCTACAGACCAGATACACGGCCTTCTGGAAATAGAGGTGGGCACTGCATGGCTCAGAGCTTCTGGCACTGCTCTTGCTGTCACTCATTTGAGGTTTGACAAGCATAAACCAGCATCCAGTCACACTGTTTTGCTTTTTTCCTGGCAGTTAGTCTCTGTTCTTTTGTAATCCCACTGACAGAAGGCCTGTGTCCAGTTCCTTTACTCATCCTCCATGGGATCATTAGAGTAGTCACAGAACCTAAACATGTGGCACAGAGGGTGGGATTGCTCTTCGGCTGAGATCGGGAATAGAAAGGATTCCTGATACTTAGTGCAAAACTCAGACAGACTGAGCACCCTTGTCTTGTACACACTGTTGAGCTGCACTGTAATTAATGCTCTTTGAGTAGATACAGTGAGCTGGATAGATCCAGTGTTCTTTATAATTTGAGACTTGTCTACTTATCACGAGAATTTATTGGAGCTAGAATAGTATACTAGAGGAAATACTACAATACCTTTACCCTCTGTAATTCTGAGGCATCTGCTGCTAATCAGAGATAGAGTACTGGCCTGGATGGACTTTGGGTCTTACCCAGTGTGGCTGCTCTTGCAAATTGAGTTTAATAATGGCATCGGGAGTAAGCAGTGTATGTTAGCTTGCTGAGACAAGATGCTTCTTGAAAGTAGGCAGTGATCTTCTTCAGCAAAGGTTTTGGTGTCTCCTAATTACCTGTGTGATATCATTGTGTCTAAAGAATGATCTTTCCTCACTAGGAAAGCTGTAGTAGGATTTATTCTCTGTAAGATAACCCGATTGTCAAGAATAGGCCATGCAAATGTTTGCTTTTCTGGTTGGCTTCAGTGCTTTGAAACTAGAAAAAGTAGCATCAGTCCTAGTGACAAAACCTTCCAAGGCGGAGGAGAATCCATGGTGGAGGAAGAACAGACATTTGTGCTCTCTTTGTGTGCATGAAGGAGCAGAGCTGTTGATCCCTTAATGAAATTATTTTTTCTCTTTTCTAACCTGATCAGTGAACCCAGAAGATGCCAGAAAGATGCGAGAAACAGGCCTGCACCTCATGCGTCGCATGCTTGCTGTGCTACAAATATTTGCTGTCAGTCAGTTTGGTTGTGCTACTGGTCAGATTCCTCGTACCCTCTGGCAGAAGGACCAAGCCAACAAGGACTATTCCCCCTTAGTTAAAAAACTGGAGTTATCAGTAGAGCAGGTGAGGCAGCTAGTTATGAAACACCAGCAGGAAGACCACGTTATCAGTTCCTGCGATCTGCAGGACATTCCCTTAGGAGGCAGAGATGAGCTGACTCTAGCTGTGCGGAAAGAGTTGACCATTGCTTTGCGAGACCTGATGGCTCATGGACTCTATGCCTCTTCTCAAGGAATGAGCCTGGTATTGGCACCCATCGCGTGTTTGATTCCTGCGTTCACCTCATCCCCGCAGACCATGCACCCTTGGGAACTCTTTGTGAAGTATTACAACACTAAGAATGGACAAGCCTTTGTGGAATCCCCAGCTCACAAGCTCTCCCAGTCCTTTGCCTTGCCTGTGACAGGAGGAGTGGCCATTACCCCCAAGCAGAGCCTGCTGACAGCGATTCACACTGTCCTCACAGAGCATGACCCCTTCAAGCGCAGTGCAGACTCTGAACTGAAAGCTCTGGTGTGTATGGCACTAAACGAGCAGCGCCTGGTCTCCTGGGTAAATCTGATCTGCAAATCTGGAGCTCTGGTACAGTCCCACTATCAGCCATGGAGCTACATGGCAAACACAGGCTTTGAGAGCGCGCTGAACATTCTCAGCCGCTTGAGCAATTTAAAGTTCAACCTCCCGGTTGACCTAGCTGTCCGGCAGCTGAAAAACATCAAAGATGCTTTTTGATGTATTTTTATTGTAGATCATCCATTTTCCACAAGTAGGCAGCTGTTGGGCTCAAGAAGCCTCGCTTTTTTAAGACCATGTTTGGCTCTTTGAAACTGATATTTGCTTTTAGGGGTATCTTATGGTGTCTTGATGCTGGAAAACTCTGTTTTACAAGGCTGCCACTGCAAAGCTGCTGGAGGTTGCGTGCTGTACAGCACCTCACCCTGCCCTTTTTATGCAGCTCTCGAGTAAAACTGCTTCACGGGTGAGCAGATGCCAGTGAGCATTCAGTGTGTGAGGCTGGCTGCTCCACATGAGGCAGAGGCCTGGTCACGGAGCCTACAGGTGGGCGAAAGCCCCTTAAAACATGCAGTTTCGCTCCTGTGCTGTGTCCGTGTGACTATTTCACTATTTGTGTCAAAATGATGCCCCTACAAGATGCCTGTCATGGGAAGAGCGGGGCAGGCTGGCAGGTGCTTGGCTGCCTCAGGGTCCCCTGGGGGCGAGTGACTTGCTCCCCACAGTGTGACTGTATGAGAAAACTGGGGGCAGATCTGCGGAGCCGTGGGTGCAGGGGCCTGCGCTCCTCCGGCGGCTCGGCAGTCCACAGAAGTGGCCATGTTCTTCAGGCTGCCGGGTGAGGGGCCAGCACCGGCAGCTTTGTCCGGCGATCCCAGAGCTCCGTTTTGAAGCCTTTGCGCAACGGTCGGAGCAGCAGTGGCCCGGTGTTCTGTAACATTAAATTTCTTTAGCAAGTGTATGTGTGGGGAGAACCCATCTGCAGTGACCGTGTTTTACTTTGTGTTACTAGCCTTTGCGCTGCGGGTGTGCTAGCTCACTTGGTTTGTAATAGTTATAGCCGGACTTCAAATTACCTGCACTTCCTGCTGGAATGGGGACTCCGTGCTGGGTGTGGCAGCGGGCCGCGCGCCGGGGGCCGCGCGGTGGCAGGCACCCCGGGGAGACGCTCCCTGCGGCCGCGGCCGTACCCGGTATGTCCGGGGGTCGGGGGGCGGCCGGGGTCGGCGGGCGGCGCGGAGGGGGGAAGCGGGGCAGGCACCGGGCGTCGCCACCTGTTGCCCGGCAGCGGTGGCGTCCCCCTGCACATGCGCAACCTGCTCGTGGCCGAAGAAGCGGAAGTGACGTGCGCGAATGGCCGGGGGCACGGCCCCCGCTTCCTTTTCCGGTGTGGGCGCCATCGCGGCGGTAGCCTCGGTGAGTGCGGCCCAGGCCGCTGCGGGATCCGCCGCCATCCGCGAGGGCGAAGGGCCGGAGACGGTCGGGGGCCCGGCTGTGACTGCTGCGTGCTGTTTTCGCAGAGATGGGGAAGTTCATGAAGCCGGGGAAGGTGGTGCTGGTGCTCGCCGGCCGCTACTCGGGGCGCAAGGCTGTCATCGTGAAGGTGAGCGCGGGGCCGGCGGGGATGCTGGCTGTTTCTGGAGGCGTCCTTATAAACGGGGTAACTGCTGCCGTTTCGCGGCTGCGTGGTGCGGCGGCGGCTGGCGCTTCGCGGTGCCGTCGCCGACTGCGGTTGGTGTGTTTCAGAACATCGATGATGGCACTTCCGACCGGCCGTACAGCCACGCCTTGGTGGCAGGCATCGACCGCTACCCGCGGAAGGTGACTGCCGCGATGGGCAAAAAGAAGATCGCAAAGAGGTCCAAGATCAAGTCCTTCGTCAAAGTCTACAACTACAACCACCTGATGCCCACCCGGTAAGTGTAGCTACCGGAGTGCGGCCAGCGGGGCTGCAGTCTGCTGCTGGCAGGGCCAGAGAAGTCTTGTCTGCTTTCAGTGATCGTAGTTCTCGTGTGTTCCCTCTGGTGAATGCTGAGAGTCACCGAGGTTCTTAATTATGTGTCTGAACAAAAGTGGGACATACGCTGCAAAAACAGGGACTTGGGGGTGTGAAGCTGAGGGGAGATACTAGTGAACTTCTGAAATAAGGTAGCTGGCTCTTATTTCAGCCACACTCATTTTCCTCTTGATCATGGAGTGTCAGTGGATGAACCTTTGAAACAATCATGAGGCTCTGGGGTGCTGGCAGAGCTGTTATGGCCCAGTGATGTTTCTTCCTGTCCCCTTGGAGCTCCTGCTGGTGCAGGCTGCCAAATACAACGTGCTGGATGGAGCTGCTTGTTTCTTGTGAAATGTGGAGCCGTTTCCTTTATAGGAAATGTCTTTGGATGCTGTAGTGCTTTGGCGATTTCCAGAACTGAGAAGGCTTTAAGAGCTTTAAAGTAGTCCTTTAACCTGGCACTTGGCACACATATTTGATCAGTTTGGGCTGCCTGCTGTGTTTTCACCCTTGTGCCAGGTAAAATACCTGTTTCAAACCTTGATGCTCTCTTGCGCAGGTATTCTGTTGATATTCCGCTGGACAAAACAGTAGTCAATAAGGATGTGTTCAGGGACCCTGCTCTAAAACGCAAAGCGAGACGTGAAGCCAAGGTGAAATTTGAGGAAAGGTGAGTTGGAAGCTTGTCTCTTCAGTGATGCCAGTACCTATCCCTCGTGTGAGGTCTCGGTGTGGTTGTGCCACAGCCTGGGTGAGTCCCAAGTTGAATGCTTCTGCCCCAACTTTCTTGAATATGTTTTTGGTTGAGTACATTCCTCCTCACCTTCTCTACATGTTTGTGCAACAGTCTGTTCAGGGAGTTGGTGGGTTGAGATGTGGAACAGTTTAGCAATAGCTGTAGACTTGGGCTGACATTTATGATGATGTTGTAGCCTCATGCCAGCATGAGCAGGGCCTTTCAGGTGCTAGGTGACGATCTTTTGGCATCGCACTGCAAGTTCATCTGCTGTCTGTCACTGGGTTTAGTGGTACAGGGCAATGCTGCTGCTTTGCTCAGGAGCGTTTCGGTTAACAGTCCTTCATTTTGGTTTTCTGTTCAGAAACTCCTTCAGCAGAAGGAATTGTGTAGCCTCAGCAGGATGCAGGGTGTCTTGCAGGCATCCCGGCTTGTTGGCTCTTTTAAAGCGCTCTGCCCATGATCGTAGGCTGTTTGAGTGCATCTCCTGATTGCAGCCCTCCATGTGAGATGTCTAGTGGGACTGCCCCACACTGCTCTCTTACTCTTGGGCTGGAAACCACTGTAGTGTGGATGTCCTTCACAAGATGGCTTCATGAGGAAATCTGGAAGCTGACATTCGTTTCCCATGGCAGTTTAAATAAAGCTGAGTCTAGTTGCAGCCCGGGCTGAAGAGATGAGGTGAATTACCTTTGGGTAAGCCAGACACTTGTCTTGCTGGTGGGAGGATAGGGTCAGCTCTGGTGCGGGTCTTGTGCTGTTGCCTGCTGGTACAGAGTGTTCTCTAACCTTTGTGTTCCTCTTTCAGATACAAGACGGGCAAGAATAAGTGGTTCTTCCAGAAGCTGCGGTTCTAAAGGTGTAACAAGGTTGCATCAATAAATGTTTATTAAAAACCGTTTTGTTTTGTTGTGTATTAAAAAAGAAAGCATTGCTAGGCCTTTTTCTTTGTGATATGGACATTGTTGCTTTGCGTAACTGTAAGAGCTGGGAAAGCCACTGCTGTCCGGGTGTGCTTCAGAGCATCTGTGGAGATTGTATGGCCTGAACGCTGGGCAAATGTGTGTCGCTGTGGGACTGTCCTTGGACACCTCGCATGCTGCCGCGGGGCGGAGGCTGCTCTTTCCCCCTCTGGCTGTCGAAGGGTGATTGATGTCATTCGTGCCCCTGCTGGAAATCTCTTATTCACAAAACTCTAGTACCCCCTGAGGGAGAATAGCGGTGGGAGAGGGGAGATGAATGGCTGATTGCAGGTGGTGTCTTTTCTGGCTGAGAAATGGTGTGTAGGGCGACTCATGCAGTGACTTACTCGTGGCTGTTAAGTTTTCCGTCATCTTTGCCAACGTTCTTTGTCGCGCAAGTGCCGGCCTGCGGCGGCCCGGGGAGCGGAGGGAGCCTTGGCTGTGAGCAGAGGGACGGCTGCGTGGGGCGGGGAGGAAGGGGCTGCTCAGTGGCCGCTTGGCGAAGGTGATGCCGCAGGCAGGAGGGCGGCGGCGGCCCGGCGGGGGAGCGCGCAGCGGGGAATGGGGGGAAAGATGAGGTTTTTGGGTCAGCACCGCCCGGGGCTGTCTCGGCTGGGGTTGCACGGGACGGGGCCTCCGCCGGCTGCCGCGCTCGGGGGCCGGGCCGGGGCGGAGCCGGGCCGCGGAAGCGAAAGCGAAAGGCGGGAGGAGACGCGGAGCCGCACCGGTAGCGGGGTCCCCGGCTACCAGGGCGGCTCCGATGCTCGGCCTGGCCGGGCAGGGCCCCCCGCTGCCGCCGTTCTGCCCCCAGGGCGCGGAGATGTATTCAGAGGAGGTGAGGGCCCGAGCCCCCGGGGGCCTGCGGGCCGGGGCGTGGGGAGCGGGGCCGGCCCGGGTGGGAGCGGCGGAGGTGCGTGGCTGAGGACCCTTTCCGCCTTTAGGACTCCTTCATCCAGCTGCCCGCCCCCGGGGGGCTGGAGGACGGCTTCGCCGAGGTGACCCCCGAGCAAGTCCGGCAGGAGATCGAGCGTTGCAAGGTGCGTCCTGCTGCGACCGTCAGAGGTGGACCGGGTTGGATTCAAACCGTCCCGGGCTCTGCCCCAGCCAGCCTGGGCTGTGAGCTTGAGTTTCTTATTTTTCTTGGGTTACGAGCCAGGAGTGGTGGAGAGGCGATTTCCCGCGGTTAAGAGAGCCTGCACCGGGATCTGGGGCTCTGCACCGGGAGCAGCCCTGCTCCTTCCCAAACGAGCAGCATGTGCTGGGGCTGGACAGCCAATGGGGGTGGTGCAGTGTCTGCAGGGTCTGGCTGTCTGATGGTACCTCTCACAGGAACTTTGTAGTGCTCTGGAGCAAGACCATGCAAAGCTACAAACGGCTAAGGAAGCTGTAGAGCAAAGGACACGAGACCTGAGGAAAGAGGGAGAACTTCTTCATAAAAACCTTGAGCAACAAATGTCTTTAAACAGAGATGAAGAGAGATCCTGCCAGGTTGGTGGTTGGAGGAGCTGTCTTGGGCTCAGAAAGGTGGCAGTGGTGGTGGGGCTGCATCACTTGTCTCACTGCTCTGAGATAACTTTGCTCTGGACCTGGTTGGAGGTTTCACAGGATGTCACATCAGGCCTGAGCTGAGAAGTAAGCTAGTGCTGCAGCAGTGGAGGAAGGGCTGTAATCAAACGTGAGGAGCCAGGGCAGGGCTGCAGGCAGTCAAGAGCAGAAAAACAGTGTGGGTGGATCTGTGTCCAAGAACAATGCTGTGTTTAGATCGGGGAGTGTGCTGTAGCCCCTCATGTCCTGGTGGTTCCCTTACTGCCTCTTCTTTCTTTCCTTCCAGGTGGGCATTTTTTTAGCAGGGGAGGAGAAGAACAGACTGAGGCAGGAGAAGCAGGTGCTGAAAAAGAAACTGGAAGAAGTGAGGAAGAGGGTCCTCTGGGAGGATCCGGTGACGGTAACAGAGTGTGTGTGAGGGCACTCAGGTCTGCTAGCAAGGGGTGTGAGCCTGGCTAGAGAGGCTGCAGGCAAATGCAGCTGGGCACTGTGTAACGACTGGCACAGCTCCTGCTAGCAGGTGGCTCCTCTGCCAGAGCTAGAACCTTCAGTCATGGCTTTGGGACTCCAGGCACAGCCAGACCCTAAGGAGAGAGTCTGATGAGGCTTTCCAGCTGTTTATTTTGAGCTGTGAGCTTGTTTGTGGGCTATAGATTGGCAGGGACAGGCCTTGTGTGGGGTCCAATGTCCTGGTGCTGTGTACTTGACCTAGATGCTGCCTGCCTTGCCAGAGAAGAAAATGGTGTTTAAGGGACTTGTGACAAACAAGGAGGACATGAACAAGCTGATGCTCACCCCACTGATCCACTACCCTCTGCTGGGGGGCTCAGCTCTTATCACCTTTGAGAGAGCGGAGGGTAAGAGCAAGAGCACTGTCACAGCCAGGTGTCCTAGTTGATCAGCTTTGGGGCCTGCCCTGCACCCCCTCCCTGGGCCATGGCTTGGAGCTCTGCTTCCTCTGCCAGTGTTGTATGGTGTTATGCCCTCTCCCTAAAGCATTAGCTGCCCCTTGTCCTGTCCCATGGTGTGCTCAGAGCAGGCAGTTGATCACCTGTGCTGGGCGCTCTCCCTGCTTGTAGTGGCCCAAAGGATCATAGAGGTGAAGGAGCACATGGTGGAGCTGAGCTACGGGGAGGAGCTGGAGGAGCTCGACCAGTGCAGGGTACGAGTACAGGCAGCACCAGTGGATATATTGCTGCCGTCTGCCCTGGAGGTAGGTCCTGAGGGCCTGCTGCTCACCACACTGTGGAGAATGGCAGAGCTTTCCTGGGCATGTATGAGCTTTGCTGTGCTCTGCTCTGCCATTACCCAAGCCTCTCTCTGCTAGGTCACTGGTACCAGCTCAGCACACTGGTGTTGCAGTGCTGTGCTGTTCCTCCAAGCTCTGGGGCCAGCCCTGCCCTGCTCTGGCACTGACTGGCCTGTGCCACTCACAGATCGGGCTGACTCGGAGCAGCAGGAGCATCCTCGTGTCTGACCTGCCCAGCCTGGGCATCCCCGAGGAGGCACTGCTGGACAAGCTGGAGCTCTTCTTCAGCAAGACGAAGAATGGGGGTGGCGAGGTGGAGAGCAGGGAGTTCCTGGATGACTCTGGCCAGGTGGTGCTGACCTTCGCACAGGACGGAGGTGAGTGGGGCATGCTGAGCTCAGGCTCCCGGCAAGGGGGGAGCAGCCCAGCCAGCTTTGGGGGTGCACAGGTCATCTCCTGAGAGCAGATGGAGCTGTGTCTGTGGGGAATGGGGAAGGCAGAGTGGGCCCAGGCTGTCCTCTCTCCCCCAAGACTGTGCTGGTGCAGGTGAGCTGGGGCTGGGTAGTGCCAGCCTTGGTGTCTGTGCCAGGGACATAACCTCTCCTGGAGCTCAGCAGAGGTCTGGATGGCTCAGGGCTTTCCTCTCCATCTGCAGTGGCAGAGCCACTAATTGCGAGAGGGCACATCCAGGTGCTTATTGGGAAAGGAAAATACAAGCTCAAAATATCACCCTGCATGAGTGGAGACATCACTAACTTGCAGGTAAGGTCATGAACTCTGGTGTCGAGCAGCACCTGCCAGCCCAGGGTGAGCCAGCACCGGTGGGGGCTCCTGCAGACCTGCACCCCATGCCACCTGGCAGCCTGAGGTGTGGCTCCAGCAGGCAGCCCCAAGCAGAGCAGCACTCCACCCTGCCCAACAAGCGGCTCAAGGGGCCCCCTTCCCTGCGTGCCCTCCTGCTGCCCCACGTAGCACGGGGCCCGCTGCAGCTCACCTCTGGCTCTGCCCAGCTCCAGCCTTCCCGCTGCCCCAGGACCGTCCTGCTTTCGGGGATCCCAGATGTGCTTGGTGAGGAGGCCATGAGGGACACCCTGGAGATCCACTTCCAGAAGGCCAGCCGCGGCGGGGGAGAGGTGGATGCCCTGGCCTACGTCCCGGCTGGAAGACAGGGTGTGGCCGTTTTCATGGAGGACGTGGGCTAGCCCTGGCTCGCCCCGCCAGCCCGATGCGGTGGAGCTCTGCGCGGCTACTGGCCCCTGCGCACAGCGGCGATTAAAGCATCTGCCCGGAGCGCTGTGTCTGTCGTGCTGGGGACGGGACGGGGATGGGCGCTGCGTGCAAGAGCCGTGGGCAAGGCTGGGCCCTTCCCGAGCACGGGGACTGCATGGGCCCGCGCCCCCGCGACGGGCTTTGTGGCCACCGGGGCCGGGCCAGGCCGGGTCAAGCCGTCCCGCGGCGTTGAGCGGGGCCCGGCGCGGGCAGGGCCCGGGGCTCGGCCGGGCCGGGGGCGGTGCCGGCCGAGGCGGGGCGGCCCCGGTTTCGCTTTCGTTTCGCGGCGGCGGCGGGGCCGGAGCGGGGTGCAGGTAGCGGGGTCGGCCGGGCCGGGCCGCAGTGCTTGGGGCTGCGCGGCGCTGGGGCCCGCGGCGCCGGGGCCGGCCGGGCGGGGGCTGCGCCGGGGCCCCGGGCGGGGCGGGTGAGGGCTCGGCCCCGCGGCGCGGGGCCCGGCTGCCCGCGGCCTCTCTGCGCAGGCATGGCGGGCCGCACGGTGCGGGTGGGGGGCCTCCCCGCCGACCTGCCTCCCGACAGGGTGGCCGACAAGCTGACCATCCACTTCCTGCGCTCCCGCAACGGCGGCGGGGAGATCGCCGACGTCCAGGTGCTGGCCGGCTCCCAGGCCTGCGCCCTCATCACCTTCGAGGCGCTGGAAGGTAACGGCCGCGAAGGGACGCGCTTGCTGCCGCGGCCGCGCCGGGCCCACGGGCTCTGCGCGCTCCCGAGCGCCCAGCCCCGTGCTCCCCTGCCCCGTGTCCCCGCACGCGCAGGGCAGGGCCGGGGCTGACGCGGGTGCCCGGCGGCTTTTCCCACCCAGTGGCCCAGAGGATCCTGGAGGCAAAGAATCACGTGCTGTCGATCGGAGGGAAGACATACCCGCTGGAAGTGACGGCGCACGTCGCGGAGCTGAGCCCCGACGAGGTAGCGAGGAGCAGACAGCGCCTGCCCGTGGCCGTGACAGCCCCAGCGGGGCTCGGGAAGGGAGACCTCGCTCTCTCCTTTACTCTTAATTAGCCTTAAGGCACATCCATTTTTACTCATATTCAAATGGGGGTTGTTTTTCTTTTCTGTGCTCATGACACAGGGACAGCCAGGCAGGCTGTGCACGCGGTTGTTTGGTATTTGTGCCTGTCAAAGCAAGGAAGAATAGTCACAGTGGAGGGAAGGGGCACTTTTCCCCAGCCCGTCTGGTGACACATATGGGGGATCCTGTTAATGCCTCTGCTATATCATTAGCTGGACATGCACAGTCTGCTGGTGTCTGGGAGGCACTGGAGAGTTCTTGCCTCTTCCTCCAGTTTCAAGAGAGTATGGTAGTTGCCACGTCTCATGTTTTCATGTCTGAGTACTGAAAACAAGGGCATGGGAGTTAGCCTGGCATTGCAGACCTTTCTGCAAGTCTGTGGTGCCAGGCTGCTTGAAGCTCTGGGAGAGCAAGAGGGCAACTGCATTTCAGATGCAGAAGGGATAGTGGGTTTCTTGCGTTTGGGCTGTTTGCAGTGCTCCCAGCACATACATAGAAGTGGCGCTGCATCCCTGTACGATTTGGCCCTCATGATCCTTGTTTGCAGAAAGCTTTTGACTATGGGTATAAGGTCCAAGAGTTGCTTGGGCTTGCTGGGTTTTTCAGTCCTGCCTGTGTTATGCTCCCATCTCACTTCAAAGCAGGATTCTGAGAGAGAGGGGTGGTGGATCGTGTCCTCTCTTCTGTCATAATAATGCAGGGGCTGTGGCAAGCATCGGGTGCATTTGCCTCCCCCTGTGCCTTGGAGGGGGGTGTTTTTGGTCCTTGATCTCTCCCTCCCTTGCTATCTACTTACAGATCTTCATACGTGCTTGCATGATAGTTGACTATGGCAAGCTTCCTGCTGGCAAAACCCTCCTGAAGAACTTGCTTAAAGGCTACAGCAATGTGCAGTTCAACTTTGACTCCAAGAACACACACTGCATAGTCAAGGGACCATTCACTGAGCTGCAGGCCTTCAGCAGAGACCTGCTGGGCAGCCTGAACCTCAAGAGCCAAGCCACTGGTGAGATCCTCCTGCCAGATTCCAGCCATGTGGCCAAAGAGACTAGAATGCATGATCACCAGCAAGTGCCTGACTCCACTGAGTCAGCACAAGAGACAGGAAAGCTGCAGAATTGGGACCAAGTGTGTGAAAAGGCAGCTAAAGTCCCATCACCTCGGGGCCCAGTGGATGGGGAAGCTGTGGAAGAGCTGGAGGACTTTTCCCTAGTGATGGACTCAGACATTTACTTGTACATGCAGAGGTTCTGTGCTGCTGAGTACCAAGGTGTGCTACGCCAGCATCGTGTGGACGTGGTGGATGTTAGCAGTGATGGCATCGCCATACTGTACCTCCAACCATCTGCAGGTATGTCTGGGGATATGGATGCCTTGCGGCAGGCCTGTCTGGCCCTGCAGCAGCTTTACCAGCAGCTGGAGGTGACCTTGCGCAAGGAGAAGATCGCCAAGGGAGGACTGGATATGGACAGCAAGGCACTCAGGGCTCTGACACGTGAGCTGCAGAAACTCTATCCCCAGTTGCTTTGCCATGAGGATGAGAAGCAGCTTTATCTTATTGGAAACCTTGTTGATGTCTCCCAGGCCAAGCAGTACCTTCAGGATTTCAGCACCAGAAGAGGTGCTGCACACACGGTTGGCATGCCTAGCAGATCCCTGCCCTCACACCCAGCAACCTCCTGCACCACAGAGACTGCACTGCAGAAGCCCAAGGTGCCTGTGGTCGCCTCAGCCTCAAGGCTCAGCCCAGGCAGGCTGGAGCTGAAAGGTGAGCACAAGCTAGCTGCCAACTTCAGCACTCTGAAAGCTGACATGTCTCAGGCCAGCCGGGGCTTCTTGCTGGATCAGGACTCTCCACTGGTGGGACAGGCACAGCTTTCTGGAAAGCACTTATCAGAGACAGATGCTCTAGGTCCAAGTGACGCAACAACACTGACCCAGCAGGACCAGCCTCGTGTCTCTACAACAGATGTGGTTTTGGAATCAGCCTCAGGGTCTCATCAGAAGGACCCCAAAGAAAGGGACCATGTGAAAGGAGGTGCCAGGCTCACAAGACACAAGGCTCTGTCTCCTTTTGGGGGCAAAGAAAACAGCACTTCGCAGCCTCCTGGGGACTCTAAAGGTTCAGGTCCCATCAAGAACCACCCCCTCGCTAGCATGTCTAGTACCTTTGACATGACAAGGTCCTCTTCTGCTCTAGACTCTAAACCCTCTGAATCTAGGCCTCTGCTGCGACGTTCCAACAGCTTCTCCCTGCCAAGGTCAAAGGAAAGCAACAAGCCCCAAGACACTGGCAGGGCAGGCAGTGGAGGCAGTAGGGTGAGTGAAGAAATGAGCCTGGACTCTCTGCAGTGGTCTTACCTGAAAGATGTTTGCCGCTCTGCTATTGATGAACTGTGCAGGGATGGAGGTGTGCAGATTTCAGAGCATCGTACTGGGGACTGCACTGTGCTGATGCTACAGGGAGCGGACAGGAGCAAGCTTTTCCAGGCTAGATGCAAGGTGGAAGCTCTTGTGCAGAAGTGTCCTGACCTTGTGTGTCAGAGTATGAGCTACTCAGAGCTCGCCGTAGATGGTCCAGATGACAGTGCCCTGGGTGAACTCTGCAGCCTCTTGCGAGGAAACTCCCTCCAGGTTGGACTCAGCAAAGACAAGTACAAGCTATATCTTGCCTGCCCCAAGGAAACGCTACCAGGAGTGACTGAAGCCTTCCATGTGTTTTCTTCCAGGAGACTCCGTGCCCTGAAGTCATCATCCTTGTCTCCAGGACCAGAGAATACAGGGCACTCAAGTGTCATCCAGCCGAGCAGAAGCCAAGACACGGTGCTGGGTGCAGCCCTTCCTGGCAGCCTGGAGTCCATACAGATGGGCCTGCAGCACCTGAACATTGGTGATAAAGCAGACCACACAGATGTGCTCAGGACTTTGCGGCTGCCAGAGGCTGAGGAAAAGAGGTCCCCTAGTCCTTGGAGGTTCCAGCAGGCACTGAGGCAGGAGGAGGCCAATGACCGTGTTGATTCTGGGGCTGTGCAAGGAGGAAGCAACCTTCTCATCCCTAGTGTAGTGGACAAGCCAAGTCCTGCTGGTCTGAGGGAGTCCCAGGAACAGCCAAAGACAAAGCTATCTGTGGGGGAGCCTGACATTGCACGGCTAAAGCAGGTTTTGCCAAACCGGTTCCAGTTTGCAAGAGACAAGAGCAGAGAAGGCCACAATGAAGCGATGGGACACCTGAGGTCACCAGTTCCTGTAGCAGACAGTGCTTCTCACTCCCTGCCCACCTGGCTGTACAGGGCTACGGCTGCTGAGCCACCTGAGGCTGCAGCTGAACAGTTGCCTGCAGCAGAGCCCAGGGGCCAGGAACGGGCCCTGCTCCCAACAGGCAGGAGCAATGTGCAGGAGGAGCCTGGCCTCCTGTCACAGCAGACAAGAGGCCCCAGCCTTGGACAGGAAAGTGGCAAGACCCCTCTGGGCCACTGTGATGCTTGCCAGGGCTCAGGTGTGACCTGCCAGGCTCCCTGTGGTCATGCCTTGTGCAGGACATGTTTTGCAGCAGATAGTATGCAGCCAGCTTGCTGCAGCTCCTCCTCAGTTGCCCCGAGCTGCAAGATCTCGGGGACATTCAAGATCTCCTCCCTGTCTCAGAGTCTGCCTGGCTACTATCGAGACCCAACGCTCCAGGTTGTCTACAATATCCCTGATGGTGTGCAAGGGGTAGGTACCCACCATGGGGGCTTCCCCATCCTGCTGCAGGACATGCAGTAGGTTCTGTCAGTGTGGCTGGGGCGGGGGTGGGGCAGCTGCAGCTCCATGCTCCACATGCAAAGCAGCAGCAGTGTTGCCCCATGGAAGGCAAAAATCTCCACACCAAGCTTGGGAGCAGCTTGCTGCTTTTGAAGAGTGTGTGACCTCTGGTTTTAGTTCAAAGCAGCTAGCAGCCCACGGGAGGCCACAGTCATCTGTGTGTTTTCAAGCTGTACAGAATCTTAGAAGCCAGATCTGAGGCATAGCACTCAGGTTGTTGTTTAAAATGCTTTCTTCTTGTCCTAAGGTTGGTGACCCCTGCCCAGGACAGCCTTACAAAGGGGGGAATTTCTATGCCTTCCTTCCTGACAACAGGGAAGGGCAGAAGACAGCAATGCTGCTGAAGAAAGCATTTGAGCATGGACTGACATTCCAGATCAAGTCCTGCAATGGAGAGGAAAGAGTGACATGGGGCCTTATCCCACACAAAACCTCCTGGGATGGAGGCAAAGCCAGGTATGGCCCAGCTCATCCCAAGCTTCCACATTTGGGTTTGGTTTTTTTAGTAATTGGAAGAGGAGAACCATGGGCTTCAGCTCAGCAAATCCTGGCATGGGTGGCTCTTCCAGGCTCCCATAATGGCAGAGTTGCTGCTTCCCTTTGCTTCAGCTCACAGGGCAGCTGTGGTATGGCACACCAGCCCTGGCACACTCCAGCTGGAGCTAAAGCCCTTGCCCATCCCACAGCCGTAAGTTCCCCATGGTCAGGAATTCTGGGCCCTGTTCACTTACAGCTTTTCTGGCTTCTCCTGTGGCAGCGCTCTGCAGCCAGCTCTGGGTGCAAGCTGTGCCTGTGGGCAGCAGCAGCTCCCCAAGAGCAGGACTTCCACCCTCAGTCCCTGTTGAAGGGATGGGGCAAAAAAACCCCCGCTGCTCCCCTCAGCAGTTTTAGCACCATCAGCAGGATTTACACCCCTTCCCACTCTGCCCCACAGGAATGGCTATCCAGATGCCCAGTATCTCCGTGAGGTTTGCACAGTACTGAAGAAACTGGGCATCGCCTGAGACTCCCTGCCTGAGCAGCCACCGCCTGTGCCTTCGCTTCACCTTCCTTTCCAGCTGACAGAACCACAGCTTGACACAGCTCAGGAAAAAGCAAGTGTTTGTCCAAGGAGCTCCTGTGTCCCCAGAGGTAGTCAGAAATCAGCTGTTAGTGACAGCGGCACCTCCATTCCCCCCCCCCCCCCGCAAGCCTTAGCATGGATTGGAGCTTCCCTGAGACTCCATCTCCTCCTGGATGCGCATCACCAACAGCCACTTACGCAGCTTCAACACCAGCTCCAGGCTGAGCCCCAGTGTGGCTTTCAGGAGCCATAGGAGCCTGCTTGTAGTCCAGCCCTATCTTCTGGAAGTCTCTTCCCCCTCTGGCCACTACAGGCAGGTTCCAGCTCAGCCAAAGCCTGTGCCAGAGCTGAGCTGTCACTATTTTCAGCTGTTCACTCAGACATTTCAGCCCTCAAGCAGACAGCCCTGAGCTACAGCCTCTCCCCAGCACCTGCTGTGGAGCCAGCAGGCAACCTGATGCTCTCCTGGGGAGAACATTAACAGCTTTCAGCACCCACGACAGCTGCCTCCAATGAGAATATAGAGGCATGGATAGACTCTACTGGAGAAATACAAATAAAATGATTTATTCTCATGCCTTTTTAGTGGTGTTTGCTCATGCTTTGTCTTACCCTCACCCCCCAGGCACCCATTTCAATCTCAACAAAATCTCTAACAAAAAATCACCATCCCTGCCCTGCAGAACAGGGCGTTAGAAGATCAGTGCAACGCTTGAGGCAACAATTAACAGTAGTCCTTGAGAGCAGAGACATCTTCTCACCCTGGGAGAAGGAGAATTTATTGTCTACCTACTGATTGGCTGGAGAAGCAATAAAAGTACCCCAGACGCTGAGCTGGGGGCAGAGGGTTCATTCCAACAGAAGACTGAGCAGCACACCACTGAGGGTTTTGTTATGCTTTTAATTAACATTTGAAACACATAAGGCATATGGTAACATTAGACAGCAGAGCATTACACATTATAGTCATGTAAACAGCATTGGCACACTTGCTTTCTGTCCAACTTGATTACATACACAAAGCTGAATATATTTTTAAACAAAGATTTTCCATGTGTCTGTAGGATGAGTATCACTCATATCACATACCTGCAAAGCAACACGACTCAGACAGTACAGATCAGACCATATGTTGTAAGAGGCTCAGAGTCTAATGCATTTCACATCACGCTCATGTACTACTTGCCAGTCACACTTTGCTGTCACCAGGGCTTAGCACACTAGAGACTTCATTAGGCAACAAGAGTGGTTTTACACCTATGACAGCAGCTGTAAGTGGGCCAGGATCCTGCACCAATTAAAGCTTGAGGCCCACAGTGCTTCTTACTTCTCCCTGGTCAATCAATTCTGGTTTAATACAGGTGTCCAAAATGAAATGTACAGCTAAACTCCTTCCCTTGTCTCAAAGTACTCGGCAGGAGTCATGCTCCTCTGTGCAAGCTGAGGCTGCTTCCACTCCCTTCCCCTTCTGCAGTTAGCATGCAACACAAGTGAGCTTGAGAGAAAGCACAGAGTCAAAAACGTGACAAAAGCTGCCTGGTGATAGCAAAGGAGGTGCATTTTGTCCAAGGCCAGCAGTACCAGTCTGGGAAGGTGACTGCGGTAATGACACAGGAGTGGCACTCACACAGGCACCCCTGTGCTGAGCAGCCCCCCAGCACACCCCCACAGCAGCGGGCAGGGCCGGGGACACCTCTCCTCTGCTCATGAACTCCTTACTCACACTTTCCACTTGGACACCTCACAGCACAGCCTTTGGGTCAGACAATCAGTAAAATAAACATTAAATTGCACTTCTGATACGTGGAATGGCACACGCAATTTAAGCACAGGAATATCCCATTTCCTCAACAGCATGACTTTGCCCTAAACAGTTAAGCAACATTGAGTGGAATGATTTTTATCCTAGGGTTTTTGTTTGGTTTTTTTTGCTTTGGTCCTTAGTATACAAACCTGCTGGTTAACTTTGAGTTAAGACACTTGAATTTGTTTTATATAGGTTCTATACTTATTGGCCTGTAAAATGTTTGTCCATAAGTAAAAAAATCCAACCAACCACAACCACCTAGAGCAGAGCATCAATCAGTGAGGCAGTGAAGAGCAACTTTAAATACAATCTTGGACTTGCTGTAGAAAACATTGTTGCTACCAAGGGACATAAAACAGTCAGTGCTAAACTCTAACAGATAGTAACTGCTTAGCACTCTTGCCCTGATAAGGGCTTCAGGAATTTGTAGGTAGAAGATACATGAGCAGCTACCCGAAGCTGGGAGCCGGGATTGTTTCCAGAGCCAAGGCTGGGGCAGCAGATAAAGCCTCACTCAAGGACTGGCCAGAGCCAAACAGCTGCCCTGGGGGAGACAAGGGCTCTACAATTGCTCTTCCGGACTGCGGAGCACAGAAGCACCAGGACGGCCCTGCAAAGGCTGCAATACACGGAAAGGGAGCATCTTATTCACAGTAAGACAGACTACATCACCCACCAGTGTTCACAAAACAGAGCTAGCAAGAGTTGTAACAGGTTTTTGGCAGTACTTTGAAAGGCCAGAATGGAAAAGGCTCCAGTGACTTCCTAGTCCTTACAGGCAAGTAGAAGAAGGCACCGAGATACTGTTTTCTGTGGCGTACCGCAAGGCAGCATGTCAGAGGTGTCCTATAGGAAGCTGCAAGACTCCCACTTTCCTCCTTCACACTGCATCGGGAGGAAGAGACTGTGAGAGCCTTGCTACGCTGCCTGGTCCACAGCCATCCAAGTAAGGCACTGAGCATGCGCTTAGCCGAGAGTAAAGCGAGGAGAGTATGTTACTGTGAAACCCAATTTGACAGTTTTCCCCTTTACAAGTGTGCAGAACCTGAAGATATGCAGGGTTGTGTGCCATTTGAGCACGATGCTCTTTCATCAAGGTGAAATCCAGTTTCTCGGAGGAACAGGTCCAGACTTCCCATTTCAGCAATTTAGACAGTCCTTCTGTTGTCAGACCTGGTAAAGCAGCATTAGACACTTGTTGGATTTAATCTAAATTAGCATGACAGGGCAGGCTGAAAGGAGAAGCAGCAAGATTTGATTCAGAAAGGTTAACAGTTGTGCTTGTGAGTTTCATCAGACCATGTTTATGAAGTTCACGTATCAAGTGTGAGAGATGGACTGACAAGGATCTGTCAGAAGGCTCCAGCCCTCCTCTGATGTCATAGGGAATGGAGTTGTTTTAATACTTAAAGTTAGCCAGGCCAAGTCCCATAGAGGCTGTGCCTACACATCTAAAAGGTGGCAGAACTAGGGACTGAAGCACTTGAAATACAAGCCGCACTGATAGATAGGAGCCCGGGTGGAGGGTAGTGCTGGCCAGGGAAGAAGCCACACTCCTCACCTGCACAGGAACGCCCAGCCCTGTGCAGTGCCTGAGCTGCCGCTGAGCAGCAGAGGGGCTTCGCCCAGCAGGCACCTTCCCTCCTTGGGGTTTGGTTAAGCAGGACTCCTAGTACCAAGGTTTTGCTCCTGGAGCCTGAGCTCTTCCATGATGGGCAGCTCTTCTTGGCACTCTCAGGTTTACCTTTTCAAATCCAAAATGAAGCCTAAAAGCCCACAGCACCTACAATCCATGACAAAGCCTCAAAGCAAGCACAAACAGCACCACAGTCACTCAGGGCTGAAAACAGGGTCTAGAGGGAAGGGAGGGCACCACCCAGAACATGAAGTGCCCACAGAACTAGGCTTGGGTCTCTGCACAGCTACGTTTCCAAATGCATATCAGAAAGAAAAGAGGAAGAGAAACTGAGTTCTGGTCTGGGAGGAGCATCCCAAGCAGTTCCTAAACTCTCATGCTGGAAGAGAGCCCAAGGGTCCCAAGACTTACAGTTTCAGGGGAAGAACAGTAAAGCCCTACTGCACCACTGAACCACGAGGGGAGAGCTGGTTTCAGTGGGTATCTAACGAGCTAGCTAGAAGAGAATGAAAAGCACAATTTAAACTGTTCAAGATGCCCAGGCCAAGAGGCTTGACACAGAGCTGGGCAGTTTACTGTCTACACTAGTAACCTGGTGATAGCTTTACTGAGTGGCATGCCACAGAAAGAGCCAGCCCAGGCACCTGGGAAGCAGGCTCACGGGACTGGTTCTTCCAAGTTACTTGCCAAACTGCAACACCTCCCCAGCACACAGGGCACAGCACAAAGCAAGCATTAACAGGGGCTTATTTTGTTCCCATCTTGCTGAAGTCCAGTTCAACACTGCAGCCCTTAGAAAAATAAACACGAGGGTGAAGTTTAGCCTTAACAATACCAACTTGGAGCCCATTATTAATAAAGCACAGAGCCAACATCAATTGTTCCAGTCATTTGAGACACAGTTGAGTCCTTAAGGTCTCTAAAAATCAGACACAGTTTAGATCTCCCTAGACAGTTTGGAATCAGAAAATGGACAAGATCAAGTTACCTAATTGAAACTTTTCTTCTGTATTCAGACACAGGCCAGACCAGCCTGTCAGGTTATTTGCCGACTGCACAGAGAACTGACTGCAAATTAAGTGCAATATGCCATAGACTCCAAAATACCAGGATGGTTATTTACAAGGCAAAGACAACATGACCTGTTACTATCTGACTGGTGTTAGAGGCATATGAAAGCAGAGGGGAAAGAGCATGGTTAGTGTGAACAGAAGAGCAGCCCATGCTAGTATTAAACTAGGCTAGCTATGCTTTTCCTCCGGCGGTTGAGGAAACATCCTAAGTTTGGCCCACTCTCCTGCTGAAGGAGCTTCTCAAAGGTGATAGCACAAATGCTTCAGCAGGGCTCAGTTTCTGTGGAGATACTGGGCAGTTGCTGCAGTATGTTACATCTTGACTTTACAGTGACAGGCTATGCAGTTGTTAATCACCAACTGCCTGGAAGCGTCAGCTGCACTGCCGGAGAAAAGTAAGCTTAGTTTGGAAATTCAGTAGAGAAACAAGTGATTAGAAAAACGTACGAAATGAACAGGCTTCAAAACAGAGAGCAAGGGCAGGAGGCATATCTGTCAAAGGGTCAGTCACAACAAGAGCATGCAAACCTCATCTGAGCTTTAACCACGATGTTCTTGTACTGGTGAAGATGAAAGCTACTGATCTGTCCATTTCCAGGTCCCAAAGATCAGAGAGTTAAACCATGAATTCACAATCTGCACACATCTGCTCAGTTCTCTTCTTTTTTGGATTCTTCCTTGGGTGCTTCAGGAACCAGGATGACCTTTCCAACATTCTTCTTCTCTTGCATCTGCCTCATGGCATCTGCCACCTGGAAACAAGAGAAATCCCATGAGACCCACACCCACCATGCAGTGCAGTCATGTCCTTCCTGGGCCCTTGGTCTACCCTGAAGGCAGCCTTCCCTGCAGTCCAAGCAAGGGCTAAGCATTTGGGTGCCTTCCCTCATAAACTTGTTGGACAGAGTTGCACAGCTAGCCCAGCCTGCCCATAGGAAACTGTCCTCAAGAATTCACACAGACCAACTGTAACATACACAAGGATGCTCTGCTACACAAACCATGGAAGAATGAAATGTGTGTCACCACAGCTTCCTTTCCAAACAGGGGGGAGCACTGCAGAAACCCAGGCAGCAGCCAGGAGGACAATGATTCTACCATCTACACAACAGAGCAATACATGCACAGATTTTTATTAATACTTTTAAGTAAAACAGCACCTGGGACAGGCCTGGAATCAACAGAGTCTTCCTTAAGCATTTGCATCAGACTAGTTCTCAGGTACTAACACCAACCGATCACTACCAAGCCCTTTGTTCCCCTGCAGTAAGTCCTACCCCAGCAAAGGATTTCCAAGGCAAGAACCTGACTCTGCCTGGACACGCTGATGCAACAATACCAAGCATGGAAGAGCTGCTGAAAAACCTGCCATTCCCCTCCAAAATCCTCATTCTGCTTCACTGCCTGGGCTCTTTTTCACTGGTGGAAGGGCAGCAGCAACCTTCCCAGCTGTCTGCTTAATTAAGTCAGCTCTGCAGACTCAGAGCAGTCTCCAGTCTGATGCATAACCCAGCCCCCCCACGGGCTGCTGCTGCCCACGAAGCACAAGCTGAGCACCTGCCTATTCCACAAGGACACTCTCTGGCATTGCCCAGCTCTGTGCATTGGAGCAGAAGAGCCCAGCCACTTTACTCCCCCTTCATAATCTTAAAAGGAAAAAGGACTGAATGTCTGAGAACAGATGGTTATTAAACATTTGCAACAGTTCAGCCTCCACGAACAAGGTGCTCACACTGATCCAGAGCTCACTGTGCAGAAAACAATCACACGGTAATTTCTGGGTGCTGCCAGCCTATATGGTTAACTCAGACTCACCTGATCAAAGGGCCATACAGAGTCTATTTTGGGCTTGATTTTGCCTTGACTGTATAGGTTAACCAGCTTGGCTACAACACCTCCAACAAGTTCAAACTCTTCATCCATATATCCAAGGTGGTAGCCACACACAGCCTTGTTATGGTGTAGTAGCTGCAAGGCATTGATGCTGAACTGGTTCCACCAGGTTTTAGCCATAGCCATAAGGTTCTTCTTCTGCCCAGTGAGCAGGTTTGCTACCCCTAAAAAGAAGGCAAGCCACAGATGAGCTGGAATCAAAACATGAGAGGCAGTGGGCACCCCATGTACCCTGCGCATTGTCTGAGTTGTTAACAGCCGCTCACACAGTGATGGAGGACAGAGGTGAGAACTGAATCACATCAGGATCTGCCCAACTGACCTTCAGTGGAAACAGGTACCTGCCTCAGCCTCAAGATATGCAGAATTTGGATTATCAGCACCCATATATTGCAAAAATCTAGAACAACTCCTCTCTTAGGAGGGCAGCAGCAGCACAGCTAGACTGGAGTGCCAGCAGAGGCAAGAGAGGGTTACAAGTCACATCCAGCCAGGCTGGCAGGACAGCACTCCCCTTCTCCTACAGACAGGCTTCTTCAGGGGAGCCACATGCTGCCATGGCTGGGACAACAGAAGCAGCACACTGGTGCAAGTGTCTGGAATCCCACTGAGGGTTGTATGAGGGCTTTGTCTATGGGACAAAATCACAGTGTTTCAGGGCTGGGGAATGGAGAGATAAGTATTCAGTAGCCTCAAACCTCATCACCCACACATCCTCTAGAAGAAAAGCAAGGCTCTATTAGTGCTGTGCATTAAGTCAGCCCGGACAAAGCAGCTGTGCCGGCGTTCCTCTGTGAGGACATTCCAGCTTCCCCTGCAGGCACCGGCTCATGCTCAAAGAGAGACCTCGCCATGGGAGGGGAAGAGCCTTGGAGCCTGTGACCCAAGCTCTCGGGGCAAGGCACACAGCTCACTCCCCTCACTGCCTCACCCAGACAAAGCATCCTAAAGACGTTTGTGAAATAATGTAACTACAACACACACAGCAGTCAGCAACAGGGGTGCTCCTTCATGGTTGTCGGTCCAGGCACAGAGCAGCACAGAGCATCCACCCTGCCATCAGCCAGTCTCTCCTCTGCAGCAGCTGGGGTTTGGGCATGCTGCTCACGCTTACCGTAAGTGATGAGTTTGCCCATTGGCTTCAACAGGTTAAATGCTTTGGATGTATCAGATCCTCCCAGGGGGTCCAAGACAATGTCAACACCTAGAGGGAATGGAAAGTAACTAGAAGTTTCTTTGCACTTGAAAGAAATGCAGGACAGTTGTAGAAGTCCTCCACCACACGGTACCTTTGGGAGATATTTTCCGGACCTCCTCTGCGTAATCCATCGTTCTGTAGTCAATGGGGTGAGCGACTCCACTCTCCTTGAGTGAATCATGCTTGGAGGCAGATGCTGTGCCAAAAATGGTGACATTTTCTACAGTCTTGCACAGCTGGATGGCAGCAGTTCCCACACCACCTGAAAACAAGCAGTGAGAAAGACGTAGAAGCAAACAGCCCCAGCAGTCAGAAAAGCCTCTGGATAGGTAAATTATCCCTGTTTGTACAGGTGGAATACAGGCTTTGCCTGGGGCAGGCTGATGTCTGTGACATACGCTGAGGGGGACCAACCCTGGCTGCTGGGAAATAGGTTCAGCATTTGCCAGCGCCTGGGTCAGCATGAAGCCTGCATCTCCAGCAAGCAACATTTCCTCAGTCCAGCCCCATTCTGATTGCTTCCTCACCCACGCCACCCATTCAGAAGCTGCATGTTGAGGCTAAGAGTCTCAGCACAGGCTGGTAAAAACTATTTACCTGCAGCCATGTGGATGAGGACACTCTGGTTGGGTCTCAGGTTTCCAAAGTCAAACAGGATCATGTAGGCAGTGATGTAGTTGACAAGAAGAGCAGCTGCTTCCTCGAAGCTCATCCCCTCAGGCACCAGGAAAGTCTGACTAGCTGGCACGTTCACGACTTCTTGCCAGAGCCCTGACCTAGCCAGGACCATTACCTTATCGCCAACCTAAAATCAAACAAAGGACAAGGCAGTCTGAAACAAACCCCAGGCTAGCAGAAGTCATCATGCCCTTGCCCCCCATAGGCCAGAGCCAGGTACATCTGCGTTGTTCTCTGTGCAGAGGTCTGCAGGGACTACAGCACCCCTGGGCTTGGGCAGGAGCCCGCAGCCCATGCTCCACTCGTCGGGCAAACTGCACCGCAGCACCGCTCGCCACAGACCTGGGCGCACGCCGGGAGCCTCAGAGGGACTGTAGGCGCCCCAGGCTCTAGCTTGCACCCAGCATGCTGCCTGACTGCCAGCTGTCCAAACCAACAGACCCCCAATGAGGTAAGAGGGACACGGATCATGTCCTGCCCTCCCTGTCCAAGCTAGTAGTAGGAGTCTGAACACCGTGAAATATTACTGCTGCCCCTTGCAAGGATCATTCTGCCAAGGATCATTCAAGGCTTGGGGCAATACTTAACAGGATCAACCCTGAAAAAAGCATGTCCAACCTCAGGAAAGTCCAGGTCTAAGCATCAGGCCTCAAGCCTGAGGCATCCTCTAAAATATGCTCTTATCCCACTGGGCAAGAAACATCTGCTTGCTGTGCAATAGGAAGGAGACAGCAAAACACTGAGCAGTTGTATCAGCAAAAAGACAAGAGGCAGAGCCAAGGCAGTGAGCAGAAAGGCTCCTCGGTGTGTGGGTTTGGCATTTACACTTGAACAAACCAAGATGTTTTCCTGGAGGGGAGGGAATCATCTCTGACACACTGTTTCTTCTGAGACACTTTGTTTTGCTAGTTGTGCACCCAAGAATCATTTTAAAGCACCATGATTGGAGCAGCCCTAAAACCTGAAGGTCTGGGACACACAAAGCCAACTCCTCTGTCCCCCGAGCTGCTAGAAAAGCTGCAGCCACAGGCTCATAGGCCACAAACCCAGCACCAAGAGCAACTAACCTGCTCATGCCCACACCTCACCACCTTCAGATGGCTCTGGACAACTCTGCAGCAGCCGGAGCCATTTCCTTCCACGTTTGTGTAGTTTAAGATGTTGGTCACAAACATGTTCAGAAACAGCATGGTCATGCTTCAGCCCAACATCCTGCTAGCACTCACGACTAGCAAAAAAATTTCGTACATGTAAATACACCTGGCAGCCCGCAAGGGCTTCCAGCTTTTCCACACGACTCCAGCCCCCAAAGACCCCAGCCCTTAGGGTGGGCAGGCAGCGATGCTCTTGCCGCCCCGGGGGCTGGGCCAGCGTTCCGCAGAGCGAGGGCAGCCAGGGCCCCGGGAGGCTCGGGCCGGGCGGGCAGGGGCGCGCCGGGGCCGTCCTGCCCACGCAGCCCAGCGCGGCCCCTTTGTCAAGCGGCTTTGTCTGCTGCCCGGCCGCCGCGGGAGCCTCTGCTGGCGGGATCACGAAGGACGCCTCCCGCGCGGCCCCGGGCCGCCCGCCCCGACGAGGAACCGCGTCCCCGCCGGAGGGACGGTCACCAGCGCGCCGCCGCCTCCCGCCGGTGCGGCGGCCGGGCCGGGGCAGCGGGGGCTCGGAGCGCGGCCCGGGCGGGGCCGCACCTGCTGGGCAACAGGGCGGGGCCACCGCAGTGCGGCGGGGCCGGGCCGAGCCGAGCCGAGCCGGGCCGAACCTCACCTGTCGGTCGCGGACGCCGTCGCCGAGGGCGCGCACGGTGCCGGCGCACTCCATGCCGGGGCAGACGGGCGGCGGCGGCAGCCGGTCGTACAGCCCCTGCCGCGCCATCAGGTCGGCGAAGTTGAGGCCGCAGGCGCGGACGCGCACCGAGACCTCGCCGGGCCGCGGGTCGCCGCCGCGCCGCGCCTGCACCTTCACCTTGTCGTAGCCGCCGAAGCCCGTCAGCACCAGCGCCCGGTGCTCGGCCGCCTCCCCGCCACCCGCCGGTGGTTCGGGGCCGAGGGCCTGCTCGGAGGCAGCGGCAGCGGCGGCCGGGGCCGGCTCGGCGGACATGGCGGAGCGGAGCGGCGGGAGCGGCTGCGGGCGCGGGGCGACGGCGGGCGGGGAAAAGCCGGGGGTCGGGGCGCGGCCGGGGGGCGGAACGGGGGCGGGCCGGGCCAGCGAGGAGCGGCAGGCGGGGCGGTGCTGTTCCCCGTCCGCCTCCCGCTCCCGGCCAGACGGCGGCCGCCCCTCCGCCGCCCGGTGTCCCGGGGGAAGCCCCGCCCCGCGCCGCTCCGCCGGGGCCCCGCCGCCGCCGCTGCCTTCCCGCGGTCGGCCCCGAGGGCCCTCCCCGGCCCCGCCGCCGAGGGGACGCTTCCCCCGGCAGGTCTGAAGCCGATGCCAACGGAGAAAGGGAGGAGGGGAGAGATTCGCCCGTGCACCCACCGCCGGGGCGTGCGGAGCCGCAGCAACCTGGGCGTTAATTAACGAAGGCTTTCTCGGGCCGCAGCCCTCGGCATCTGCGCTGCGGATGCAGCTTTGCAGAGCCCGGCCGCCCTCGGGTCCCTGGCCGTGCTGTCCTACACGTAGAGTCTCTTCCCCCAGAGCACGGTTTTTTTTCCCCCCTTTTTTTTCCTAAATGATTCCTTTCAAGCAAACTGCTTGCATCTTCTCAGGAGACGCGTTTGAAATGGCTGTTTTGCTGGAGCGTCATCTCACAGAGTTACTTCTACAATTTATTGTGAGTAACTGATGTCACTTGCAGGGAGGTTTAATAAATATCTCTCTGCTCATAGCCCTGAAATGGCTGCATGTAGCAGAGATGAGGCATGGACTGGCTCACAGACAAAAGGGAGGAGTAGAGGTCTAGTCCTGTAGCTAAAGGCAAATAAATAAGGCAGGGTGTGTAGACAGATCAATGGATGCAGCTTGTCTTCCTGCTCATGAAGCATCTGCTAGCAGGCAGCGGCCCTCTCCATGAATTCACTGCTCGAGTCAGTGTCCAGCTCCCATGTATCTCACTTGCCATCAGGACTGCTGATTCAGTGCCATTTTGTGTGTGAAGTGTGCAGTCGGATCCACGCCTTGCTTTGCTGCTTGGTGAACACATCCTCATCCCTAATAACCCGCAGCCGTTGCAGGGTGACTGCTCAAGCATACAAGTCAAAGAGCCCCTGAAAAAGAAAAACATCCACCCCCCAAAAGAAAGCAAAGACCACCTGAAGGATAATCAAAACATGTACTGGGGAAGTTTCTGTGTCACTCCAGTGCTCCAGAATTCCCAAGCCAAGCAAAACGTGGCACAATGCATGTTTTGGGCAGGGCACTTACAGCACTGCTGACAGCATTTGATGTAAGGCTCTGGCCAGCCCATGGATTAGCAAACCCCAGTGTTTCCAGGGGCTTTTTTTGTGACAGCAGTCCCACTCCCTACATGAATGCAGTCTGCTGACAGAGGCCAGCAGGAGTTGTGCGTGTGTGGGCTTGTGCTGCAGGGCTGTGCTCCAGGCTGGGCTGGCCCTGGAGCCGTGAAAGCCGGGCGGGCTGGGGCTGCTCAGGAAGTGGAGCACAAAGGCAGGAAAGCGGCCAGGAGGGCAGAGGCCTGGAGCAGGTTGCACATCATCTGGCTCTGTGGTGTGGCATATTTATGGGTGTTTGGATGGCTGCAGTGGGAACAAGGGGGAGGCTCATGTCCAGTTGCACGACAGGACCACAGTCTGGCTTGGACAGTTACTTTACACCTTTGTTTGCCGTTGCTCAGTTCTGAGAAATACAGATGTGCCTTCCTGATGTCTGGGCATCTCCCACATCCAAAATTAGGAAGAAACAGTCAAAGCACAATCCTCTGTCTCCTACTGCTCTTCCTAGGAGCTTTCCTATGATTTGTCCTTCCAGTGATTTATTTTCACAGCTGTCAGGGGTCTTGTTGTGGATGAAACACGCTGGCCAGGAGGGAGCCCCTATAGACACCTGAGATAAGGGGATGAGTCCCAAAGTCTCAGAGAGTGGTAGAAGGCAGCAGTGGGTTTTCGGAGTCAGACTCCTCTTCTGCTAGACTGCTCCAGCTGTATGCAGCTCTAAAGCAGATTAGATAGGGGTATTTTTGCATAGTTGCAGGTCTGTTTGATTGGGCAGGCTGCTCTCGCTGCCTTTGTCTCTTTTGTGCTCCTGAGTCAATCATTCCTTATCAGCTCAGTTTAGTAACATTTTCCCTGTAAATCTTACTTTACGCGGTTCAGTTTGTGTTCTGCTGAGGTAGTTTTTCCCCTGTATTTAAGCTGCAGATAGGAGGGACAGCTCTGGCTCATCGCTGCTCTGCCAGAGTGTCGGTGCGGGTGAAGTGCTGCCGTTGGTGCGGCGCTCATGGGGAGGTGCCGGTGCGTGTGCTGGGACTGGGCGCTCACAGCTGGCGTGCTCTGAGCTTGCAGATCTGCGATCCCCAGCACAGCATGGCAGCTGGCTGCCGCTCACCAGGGATGGGACACTGGCGTGGGCTGGCAACGGGAAGCGTCAGCCAGAGAAAACAACAAGTTTTCCCAGTGGAACTGGTGCTCACTCCTCCAGCCCATTTTTCAGCAAGCTGTCCAAATGTGGTCTTTCGCTGCACAGGAGCACGCAGGCCAGGCGCTGGGGCCTTCTGAATGGCGCTGTCTTGTGATTTACAGCCAGAGGTAGGCACAGGCCACCGAGGAAACTGTTCTCATTCTCCCTCTCCCAGACGCTCAGCTTTGCAATAGCGCCTGCTTTTCCGCAGCCTCCTGCGGCTCCCCCGGAGCCTCCAGCAGCAGGGCGAGGAGGATGTGCCCACAGCAGGAGCCGTGCCAGCTCGCCCTGCCTGGCTCTTTGTTCCACCTCCCTTATTTTCACACAGGGCTCAAACAGTCCCTCTCCTCTGCTCTCAAGGACACCGGAACAAGAAACAGGCAGGAGATAAGAAAGCCTGGCAGCGGTTTGCCGGTCAGCAGCCAGAGGCCTGTGGGAGCTTGGCCTGGGCCCCGGGGCTCACTCAGGACAGACCCTGGGAGGGCCAGGCCCACAGAAGCCTTCCCGCAGCCGGTGAGGCTGCCTGAGACCCAGCTCGGGGCCGGACGCGGACTGCCCGGCTGCGGGGCACCGCCACAGCTGGCTGCGGGCGAAGCGCTTGGAGCTGCGGTTTCCTACGCCTGCTCAGGCCCTTACCTGGTGCTGCCACCTCACTGCTCCTGCTCTGCTGATGCTGCCCACCCTCCCTGAGACCACCCACTTCCAGGCCCCCCCCAGCTGCAGACCAGTGCAGGGGGTTGGCACTGGAAGGGGCTGTGGGGCTGCAGTCAGACCCCTCAGGGTGTCGGGGCTCACAGTGATGTTTTCAGGGCTGTGTATGTTGGCATCCTGGACCTACAGCAAGTGTTGTAGTCCTCAATCCATCTATCTGGGTTTGTCGGGAACTCAAGAGAAAGATTCCTCCTGCCTCTGTTCTGCCTTTTCCTCACCTGTGTCTTGCAGAGTGTTGGGATGCACACACAGGTAGGCACAGACGAGATTTCCCAGCTGCATCACACGTACCAGGAATGCTGTGCTTGCTGGATGACACCATGCCTGTATCACAGTAAATTACGTTTAGATTTGACAGGTAGAGCAGCAGGTGGAAGAGATCTGACACAACCCCTCAGATGTACCTGCCACTCACAGCCACAATTTCTTGCGCTGCTGTTTTGATCACAGAGACAACGGAGGCAATTGTCAAGTGGTAACTGGTGCTCAGTGAATGTCAGTTCACTCCTCATCATGACAGCAGACTGAAGAAATCCGCCCAGCACAGAGCATCATTCCCACAAAGAACACCGCCTTAGCTGGGCTGAGGCTGCTCCAGCGTCTTCCCCCGCACAAGCCCAAACAGCAGAGGCTGAGGAAGCAGCACAAGCAAGCGGCATGGACAGTGCAAGGCGGGTTTCCAGGTGTGCACAGGACATCATCCCACCATGTCCTCCTCTGGAAGTAGGCACCTTCTCTACTGCAGTCCTTGGAGAAATCCTGTGAAATGAGAATCCTTCTCCTTAACTTCAACCTTCCACTGCAGCATCAATAATCTACAATTATAGACAATTTGGGACAATTTATAGTCCCAAAATTACAGGCTTAGCACATCCACGTGCTGTGCACCCATTGGAAGCCAATTATTTGTTCAGCATGTCTTACCTCGCTGAAAATGCACAAACTTCCCCTCAGTGTGCTCATTGGAGCTTTCAGGGGACTAGGTAACCATACAACATGCAGGACCAAGTAGCATGGTGTGTGCTTTGCAATGGGAGATGTTTTTCTCTGCACCACTGAAAACTCTGCCGCTGCTCAAGGGCCCTGGTTCCTGGCAAGTCCCTGCACTGCTGCGCACTGACAGTGCCGGCTGCTCGTCGTTCTCCTGGGTCACCCAGGAGAACAGGTCAGCTGCTTTGCAAGGAAAAGCAAGCACAGTACTGAAATACAGCAGGCCGCAGCAGTGGGGCAGCAGAACCCGAGACCCTCACCTGCACCCATCCTGGCTGGAGCAGACCCCGTGTGAAGCCTCAGACTGCAGCAGGGACCTTCCCACCAGCCTGCCGCCCCGCTGGGTGTAAGGGAGGTACCTGACCCAGCCTGGGCACATGCAGCAAGTAGGATGCTGCCCCACTGTGTTGGGCCTGCTTAAAGGAAGAGTTTAAAAACAAAACTGTTTTTCCCCAATTTGTGTTTGGGATATCCAATTCATATTTGAAATTAAATGGGAAAGAAACTGAAGTTTTGAGGGTTCATTTTTGGTCATTCCCTGCCCTCCCCGTCTCCACCACTCTCCACATGAGAAAGAATTGCAAAACTGAGAATATTTCATTTTGATGAGTGATTTCAAACACAAAGGTGGTGGAGATCACTCTTACTGCTAGAGAAACCATTTCCACCAAGCGCCTCTGCCAGGGAGCGTCCAACTGGGCTTGCTCCGTCACCCCAACAGCCGGTGCTCGCTCTGTCACCCGAACAGTGTGCTGGAGCCAGAGCTGCAGCTGCGATGGTGCTGGCAGCCCTGGCAGAAAGGGTGCGTGTGCCTGCTGCACTGCCTCCACCCAGAGCAAGGAGAGGGGAAGGCCAGCGCAGCGGTGGAAGCTGCATTTCAAGTAGCTGGATCTGGCATGGGAGGGGATGAGTGTGGCAAAGGAGTTTCCACACCCAAGGGGACAGAATCAGAGAATCAGCCATTTTCCTCCTCCCACGCTGACCCTCTTTGTGTGCCTTCAGTGCTGCAAGCCCCTGCCCCTCCGAGGAGCCTCTTCTTCCCTGCAGAGGAGCAATCAGTCTGCAGCCAACTTGTGGAGTGCCCCAGACCCCCACATGTCTCTCCAGCTGGTGCTGGGCCTGATGAATCCTAAGGAGAGGTGTCCTGAGAGAGAGAGGAGAAAAAGGGAGCTGCTCACCTCCAGAGAAATGTTGCAGAGGCTCCAGATCACTTTCTCAACACCGAGAAATCCACAGCAGTAATTGAGGTATTGTGCCTCCTCAGCCTGTAACACACATGCTCCGACTGCAGTCTTTCCAGAGAAACCTTGTCAGCTGAATGCCTCCTTGCTTTAATCCCCGAGATTGCTGAAGGATGCTGCTTTCATCTGATAGCATTTATGGACTGTTATAATTAGCTTTGGCTTGCTGAGATAAATTAAATTGCTCACCCAGAGGTGCAAACTTCATTAATGCCAGCAGTGAGTCAAATCAGCGTTATTCTAGCAGAGAATGTAAACAGGCTGGACACATGAAGGGGGATTTGGCTGGGATTTTTTTTCTCATTCTTTTAACCTTCCTAATTGCTGTTGATTTGTATCTTTTTGCTGCATGTATTCAAACTCTACTGCTTCTCCACCTCTTCATCTTCTAGGGGAAACCATCAAATAACACACCATTTGGGACTGAATGATTTAACTGCTGAGTGTTAACAGCGATACTCTGCAGTTTTTCCTGGCAAGTTTCTAGCTCTTTCACATATCTGACAAGTCCAAAAGGATACTTAAGACTAGATTTGATGAGGAATTAAAGTGTTCCACTTATTTCTGTCACAGTTTAGAGGCTTACCAGTGGAAATAAGATGCTGCAGACTGAGACAAATGGCACAGAAAAGACATGTATGAAGTTAACAATGCATGCACCATAAAAATCCAGAGAAAGTGTCACTGCATAACGTGACGGGCATGACCTCTGTGTGTGTCCTCGGGGTGACACTCATGGACCTCTCATCAGGTACATGCATGCATCTTGCAGGGATCACGGCCATACGACAGAGTACAGGAGATTCCTCGCTCGTTACATTCACCTGCTTCATCACACCTAATATTAGGTCCAGGGCCTGTGACTGGCTGTAAAGGATCAGACTCTGAGGCCCTGTAGGCACAAGAACAAGACGACACAGGCTCCAGGTTTCCGGCTGTGGGTCCCTTGGTAAAGTCTGGTTTCTCCCAGTATGTTTCCTTAGTACAGGTCCTGAGGATGTCTTCTAGTTTCTTTCTACAGGAAATAACACAAATGTAACACAATAAAGCTAATTCATAATAGCAATTTAAAATCCCTGAGAGCATGGACCAGCAAGGGAGGATCTAGCCACTGGAGAAGCATTTTCAGGAGCAAATGTGTGGGAGCTATCTGTCACCCCACCGTACGCGGTGATAGTCACAGCATGTCTCTCTCTGCAACCTACTCTGAGAATTTACACTGTGACTGTAGGTTGCCTAACATATTTTGCAAGTGCTGCCTGCCAAAAGGTGCATTGCACCAAATGGGACACAAGGCTCAGCAGTGACAGTGCCCCAAGTGGCTCTGAGCAAAAGGCACTCTCAGCTGCTTTCCCTCCCTGGGGGAAGTCAAATGCGGGTCTTGAATATTCACTACAGAAAGTTTCCTGCTTCTTCTGAAGCAGGGTCACAATAATCTGTTGTTTGGAAGCAAAAACCTAATTCCTATTAGAAATATGGTGAAAAGCTTTCAGAAAGAAGAAAGGGTATTGGCCAGGGGAACAGCTTGCTCCAGATGACACCTATGGCCACCCAGCACTCCTTTACCTGCAGTCGCAAGCACAATGAACTTTTCTTTCTGTTTCTCCACATAAAAGCTGAGTGACATGCACACATGTTAGAAAGCCAAAAAACCATACAGGGCTTACAAAACATGTAAGGGCTTACAAAACATGACACAGTGCTGCACAAACTCCTTTCTCTGGGGAGGGTGGAAGGAAACAAGCACGTGGCAGTTACTCATCACATTGCTTAAGGTAAGACTGGGAGGCATGGAGACGCTGCAGCAATATACGTTGCAAAGCTACAGAATGAAGAATTGACTGACAACAGTTTCCTGGCCCATATAATGCCAGAGTCAGACCAGGTGAGGATGTGAGCTATGCTACTGTGATTCCAGGACAGCTTCATCCCCTTGGCACTGCAGTCTTCTCTGGTATGTGATGATAAAATGAGGGGGGACACGAATTCTCGGTTGACCAGTTGAATGTGCTAAGGACACACCTTCAGACCCGCTCGCACTTGGCCCCTGCCCCGAGGGTGCATCCCAAGACATGGAACCTGTGTGGCCCATGGCCATGCAAAGGAGCGCAGGCAGCCAGCTCTCCAAAGCGTGCGCTGACTGAGGCTGACATGTCCCAGCTGGTGCTTGCCTGGGCAGGCCTAGCAGAAAGCAAAGCAGCACTCAAAACCACTGGGTACCTGTATGGCACCATGCCTTGCACCACGGCTCTGTTCTTTACTCATCCCGACTTCATACACAGCACCAATATTTATATATGGAAAATGACTGTGATTTCAGCAAAACCAAACTGCCCCCTCAGTCCATTAATAAATCTGGTTTCACCGCCAAAACATTTTAATTTCCACTTCTTCAGACTTGGTCTTCGTTGTCTCTGTTTTTCCTGCATTTTGTGACAGACAGCTTGTCTCTGACAAACGAAAGTTTGCCATTAACTTTTTTTTTGCAATATGGCCAGCAAAATATTAGCAGTAGAGGCGCCTTTCCTTTTTCAATAATTCTGCTAATTAAAATCACTGCCTGTAATTTATAGATGCACTGTCCATACTCGGGAAGAATGAAAAGCAGAAATTGCTGCCCTCTTTGCAGAAGGCTGTGCAGCCAGGCTTGGGGTGGTGCAGCCTGTACAAAAGATCGGTCTTCTCCTCGCCAATATAACTCGGTCACGGACGTTGGAGAGCGGGGATTCTTAAAACTCGTGTAGAGCTGGCTGAAATGCTGGGTGTTCCCATTTCTGCCAACTTCCTCAAGGGAACAAGTCCCGTTCCGGTAGCAGTACCAGGGCTGGGAAGGGAGGCATCTCCCCTGCAGGGAACGACAGCCGCTGCGGGCTGCCGTCCCTCCCGCCGCTCTGCAGCCGTGCCCTGCCCGCACCCCTCGGCAGCGCGGTGTTTGAGGACCGGTGCTGGTGGGCGCCGGCCGGGTGCGGGCGCCGGCCGCCCCGGGCCTCCGGAACGAGCCCTCTGGGAGCTGGGCCGCGGGGACCGCGGCCGGGCAGTAGAAGCCCCCGGCGGGGCCGTGCCCGGTCTCGGGAAAGGCCCAGCTCCGGCCCCCACGCCGTGTCCGGGGCGGGGGGTTTCGCGCCAAGCCGCCGCTGCCGGCGAGGGGATGCCCTGCGGGGGCGGCGGGGCCGGCGGGGGGCGGCTCCCGGGGCCGCGGCCGGCGGGGGGCGGCCGTGGCGGCGCGGCCCTGCCCAGCGCCGGCTCCGCTCCGCGCCTGGTTGGTGCCTTCGGGGCCGGGGGCGCGGCCAGGCCGGGGCCGTCCCGGTAAAGCGGCGGCGCGGGCGGCGCGGTCCCGCACCATGGAGGGGCACCTGGCGCGCTGCAAGATCGTGGTGGTGGGGGACACGCAGTGCGGCAAGACGGCGCTGCTGCACGTCTTCGCCAAGGACTGCTACCCCGAGGTGCGGCGGCGGGCGGTGGGCGGGCGGGCGCGGCTCGGCTGGGCTCGGCTCACCTCTGCTCTCCCCTCCGTCCCCCCAGAGCTACGTGCCCACCGTCTTCGAGAACTACACGGCCAGCTTCGAGATCGACAAGCAGCGCACCGAGCTCAACATGTGGGACACCTCAGGTGGGCCGGGGGCTGCGCGGGGGGCGGCGGGGCCGAGCTTGTCCCTCCGGCCGAGGGTCTCCCCCGGGCCGGGCTGGGGCCGCGCTCCCGCAGCCTGCGAGCTTCGCGGCCGGGTGCTGGGCAGCCCCGCCGCCGCGCCGGGGGCATTTCTAGGTATCGCCGCGCTGCGCGTTCGGGTCTCCGTTCGCGCAGCCTGCGCGGTGTAGTCTCCCAGGTGCGGCTCTGCGCTGCCTTTAGGTGCTGCATTCGCGTTAGAGCGGCTCCATCCGTGCCCGCGTAGTGACACAGCCCAGGAACGACAGCTCGGGGGTGCGAGGTGAGGCCGGGCGGGAGCGGGGAAGAGGCACGGCGCACCTCGAGAAGGGAGACCTCGCCTTGGAGAGGAATGCGCTCTGGGAATGCGTTGTCCTTTCATCACTCTGCGACAGAACGTCTGGGGTTCTTTGGGGTTTTTTTGTGTGCTTTGCTTTGGTTTGCCGCTTTGTGTCCTCAGTTGTGGTTCTGCAGGAAGCCGTAGGCACAGCTGTCCGAGCCCAGCGAGACCCTTCCCAAACTCCATGCTGTCTTTCTGTGGAGATGTGAGTTGGAAGTACTTGATGCAGACCTAATAAAAATACTGGCATCCAGCAGAGGTCATGTGCACCTTTTAATTTACCTCTGACAACCTTTTTGGACTGCTGTGTACACAAGCTACAGCTGAATGCTGTGCTCTGTCGGTGTATGTACATCACAGGCTTGCTGATGCTCTTTCCCCATCATTTCTGGAGTCCTTATCACAAATTAAGTACTGTCGGTGTCCAAGAGCAATAGTAAATTAAAACGTGACCTAGGGCTTTCTTTGCTCTTGGATGCTCAAATTCCTTGCTGTATTTTTACATCCATCAAATTACAGCTGCAGGATCAGCACAGCTCTACCTAGAGTAGTGGCTTTACTGAGTTTTGGACTAGCTCTAATGTGTAAAATGTGTTTGCTGAGTCTGCTCTGGAGCTTCCTGACCCAAGATACTTTGCTTTTGCTGCTTTTTATTCCCTGAGACAAAAGGGGTCTTCTGCTTTGCCTGGACAATGTATGCTGTGATGTGAGCTGCAAGGTGCTGGCTCTTAGGGCAGCTCTTGGTGCTGGAGCCATGGATGAAGCGTTGGCTCTCAGTGCTTGAGTGGGAGCTGTGCCGGAAGCACAGAATGGTGGCTGTGATGTGGAAGTCATTGAGTGGTGGATGGTGCTGGGCCGACATGTCTGCGTGAAGTCCCTCAGACGTAAGAGCAAAGCCATCCTGGTTGACCCGGGGGCCTTCCCTGCAGAGGGTTTCCTGGAGCTGCTCCGAGGGGGTGAGTCTGGATTGGGGTGTGTCAGGAATGAGGAGTGTCAGACCCTGCGTGTCACTGGGATGTGCTTGTGCGTACACCCGCAGCTCGATCGCCCCTGTGGCTGTGGGCGTTTCCAAACCGTGGACTTCTGTAGCCTGTGGAAGGGCACTGAGTGGGATATCTTTGTTAGGCACTGAATGGCTTTGCTCTGACTGTCTGTATTTGATGGGAAAAACTTCACCTTTTGAGGGTGCAGGAGAACATTTGATGTATTGTCAGCTTTTTAGGAATTCTCCAGAATGTGTGGCTTTGATCTTACAAATTTTAAAAGAAAAGGACATGATAAAAAAATCTTTAAAGCTGTGTATGTGTATCTGATAGCTGCATCTGATGCTGTCACGCATTCATTTTTACCCTTTGCAACAAAATTATAAGTTTGTCTAAAATGAACTTTGGTTCTTTCTCCCTTCTCACTATGAAAAATGTAAGACCTTTTAAACAGCTTTGTTGTAGATAGAGTTCGCTAGATAGTTTTCCAGATAAGATTCCTTTCTGTTGCAGCTTTGATTTGAAATATACAGGAGCTAGTTCTTCAATAAACAGTACTGCAAAGCAATACACAGCAATTTTCCCTAGTAATCAAACTGATATTTTTAGCTGTAGTCTGCAAGCTGCTGTTGAATTTCCACTACCTTTTTGGAGACACTTGTAAACAGGAGCTTTGATTAAAGAAAGTTTTGCACAATAGCAAATTGAACCAGCTGAGCTGAAGGGATTGAGAGTGGCTAATTGACCTCCTCATGCAGAATGACAGGCACTGGGGTGCACTTTCCCTTGTCTCTGTGCTACCTCCTGTCTCTTTTAAGCAGCTTTGCATGCAGGGGCTTATTGTTCACGATAAATTCCATCCCAGCAAGAGTGGGAAGGGAGGTGCTGGGAAACTGCTCCTCTCCTCCTGATAAGAAGACCCTTTATATTTTAGACATTTGCCATCTCTTAGATGAATAATTGGAACTGAAGGTCTCCTTCAGAAATCAGAAGAGATACGTGGACAGAGGAGCTATTGATTTCCAACACCCTCCCCCCCAACCACACACCACAGCCCCAGTTAGTTGTGAAAGTGGTCAGATACTGGAAGCTGTGCAGGGTGAGCTGAGCGTCATCCAGCAATGGATGTTGGGGCAAGATCAGATTCCCTGGAAAACTCCATGCAACATGGCATGGCCACAAGCCTACCTGGCTGCTCAGAAGTCCTGTTGATAATCTCTGTACAAACCGGGATGTTGTCTGCTCCCTGGGGCTTGTAGTACCAGCTGATGCAAGTGGGATGGAAAATGCAGCCTTTCAGGCTGAATTTGCCTGTCTTGCTAAGTGGCAAATGCAGACTATGACATGAGCAGCTGTCAGGCAGTAAATCTAGTTAGAGAAATATTGCCGTAGGGTGGACAGAGGTGATGGAGAACTGAATGGTTCCCAAACTGTGTTGGGACCTCTGATTTCCTTTAAATGTCTTTTAACCCTTTGTCCATTGATAAGTTTTTCTGAGGCTGGAGGGTGACTCCCGGGAGCTTCCAGAACTCAGAATCCTTCACGAGGGTGAAATCTGTGCTGCTCAGACAGGGCAAACGCAAGGACTCTGCACCATTTGAAGTGCCTTAGATCTAGGTACCTACCAGCAAGAAAAGTGGACCAAGCTTGAGCTTGAACCCGTGTCAATCATCTGCAGGTGCTGGTTGCACTTCATGTTTGTTTCTGTTTAAGTTAGTCCCACCTTGGGGCACACTGCAGGATTGAAATTGCTTCAGGTGCCGTTTTACAGCACAGCAGGGGTGTCCCATCCCTTCTGTCCCCCTGAAAGCCTGCGCTACATGCCATTTTTAAAGCCTCCATTAAATATCAGTTTGACATTTTTGTGTATGAGGGAAGGAGTGTGGAGCCTGCCTGCCATACCGGGCAGACAGGGCTCCGGCTCTGGGCAGCCTTGGCACCTCTGCTCGTGAGCCTTACTGAGGACATGGTGATTTGCTGCTCTTCATGCTCTCGTTCTGGCAAGTTCTTTCTTTGCTGCCTGTAGGCTGAACATGCTCAGCACAGAAACAACTCCTCTGCGTGGTGCTGGTATCTTGAGGCGGGGGGGAAACTCCTGTTTGACGGGATGCCTGATGGCTTGGGAGTGCTGTTCCCAAAGGGCTGGGTGCCTCCCAGATCCGCGGTGCCGGTGCCCCAGACCTGTCAGGAAGAGCTTTGTTCCTCGCTGGCAGGTGAAGGAAGGGTGGATGGTTTTGTGATCACTAGCAATGTTTTGCAAAGAGTAGGCGAGTTTCATTTCCATGCTTCAGAGGTGAGAAAGGGAATGCAATTACCATTAGGTGTGCACTGGGCAGGTATTCTTCCCTCAGCAATGCAATAGCTGTGTTCCCCATGGGATCAGGGAGTGCTTGTGGATCTGCCCCGGCGCTCAGCAGGTCTTCAGCGGTGAGAGCGTTCAGGCTGGCTGACCACCTTCCCGGGCACCTTCGGTGCATTGCCGCAGTGACCGGGGCGCTGCCAGCCGGCCCATTGCCTACACCCCCGGACTGGCCCAACAACCCCGCTCATGCCACCTGCGGCAGTGGTGGCCCCCCAGAGCCCCCTCCTCGGTGCTGGGTGCCAGCAGGGGAAGAGGCGGGTGTGGGCAGTGCTGCTGCCCGGTGCTTCGGCCAGGCCAGGGTGCCGCAGCATCAGTGCTGGCGGTGCGGAGGCTTTGCCCTGTACCTAGGTGGGCTTTTGGTTTTGTTTCCAACAATAATGGGGAGGAAGCTACTCTCTGTGTGGCAGCCTGGGCTCAGTTCTTTGCTTTTGGTTCACACCCCTTTATGCCGGGAAGCTCTGCCTACCTTCTGTGTCTGTGGCATCAAAGTGCAGGCGGGCAGAGCAGTGATGTGACCTGAGGCCATTTATCTGCTTGGTGCATCTTTTGCTGATGCAGATCCCGGTGCAGAGTAGAGCTGCCTGTTTCTGGTAGAGGCATCTGGGCCAGTGGCTCAAGGGGAGGCCCAGGCTTGGCATTGTGCCTTGCCCGTGATCATTCTTGTCTTGGAAAGCTGCTGGAGAGGAGGAATCTTCTGTCCTTTGTGGACCAGCAGGATGCACTGCTGCTGAGAGCCAGAGAGTCTGCCACAGCCTGCGACACTGCAAAGATCAGTGCCCACAGGTTCAGCAGTGCCACATTGCCCTGCTCTGTGCTGAAGTTCACAACGGGGGAGTTGCACGGCTGCCAGTCCTTCGCCAGGGCTTCTGTCTCTTAAGCAGATGTGCTTTCAAGACAAGAATAACACTGTGAGTTGCAAATCCCCCTCCGCCTCCCTCTTTGCCTGTACTCAGCAAACAGTCTGCCTTGGTATGGCCTGTGTGGGAACCTACAGGCTGTGATAACAGATCCTTCTTTAGGGGAACTACTGAGGAATGTTGATGAGATTAGAGAGCTGAAAGGGTCTAAGTTTAGCGATGGCATCTCCATGGATGCTGAGGCTGTCTGTGCCTGGATTCCCAGCGTGCAGCTCCGGGATTGCCATGGCTGCCTCTTCCAAAGTGCAAGAGCAGGTTCTGTCTTGGGAAGAGTTCAATGCCACTTGCACTCTGAGGCAGAGAAAAAATGTGGAGCTGCCCTTTTCATACCAAAATAGCTCCTCCCATGCTCCCTGTTGAGGCTGGGAGCCTGAAACTAGCATACTTGTGTTCTGTCTTGGCACAAATACGTAGTTAAGCCTAAAAATATGTGCAGCTAGGTCACATTCTCAGGCAGGTCAGTAACCACTCGGACAGAAGTTTAAAGAGTTGCAGCAGAAACAGCAGCAGAAATGCTTAAGCTGGAGTGGGTGGCGGATGGACCTGAGAAGAGAAGACATGACAGTCCCCAGGAGAATTGTCTTACTGGGCTGGGTATGGTGTGGGGGTGCTGCGATGCTGTGTGGCTCAGGGGTGGAAGTTGCTGCTTCTGTACCTCCCTGCAGCATCTGTCCTTTGTCCCCTATGGATCCAGGAGGCTCAGCCCCTCCAGGGCTGTGGGGTGTCCTGAGGGTCACGGGGGGTGCTGAGGAACAGTGCCGTTAGCAACAACCAGCCGACCCTGCTGGCTGCTGCAACCTCTAGGTAAGGAAGGGCTTTCTGTGGGGTGGGTTTGTTCCCGGCTCTGATGCAGACCCCTTTCCCACAGCAAGGAGGTGATCCGTGCTCTCCTGTGGGCTAGGACAGCACTGCTCTGCTCCCACCCCTTCTGTCAGCCTGGCTGTTCTGTGGCACCCATGGCACCTCCTGATGCTGCTTTAATGCTGTTTTGACACATGTTTAGGGCAAGCGGAAGCTGCTTATCGTGGTGGTCACATAAACAGACCTGCAGAAACTCCCTGGAGCAGGGCAGTCACGCCTCATCCTCTGCCTGTGATGGCTTGCCTTTCTAATAGCCCTCGCCCAATGTCGTGCCAAGAATGCCCCTCTCACCCCACCAAACAGGGCTAGTGTGCTTTGGGGCGGCTGATGGGGGATGGCAGGAGGCTTTGTGGGAGGGAGAGCTCTGGAGGAGCCTGTTGGCATGTGCCCCAGGCCCCACGTATGTGGTGAGGACATGGATGCAGCTTTCCTTTTGCCCCAGATTCTGAAGATAAAATCTCCACTTGATTAAACCTCACAAGTGTACAGGCCCAGCCTTCCCTGTGGGGAGAAACCTTATCTGGTAGCCAGCAGTCAGGGAGGGATCTGCCGCTTATGCACAGCAACCGTCAAATGTGCAACATTGCATAAAGATAATTGCATTCATTCAGCCCTCAGATGTGTTCTCCAAAGCCAGAGCGTGCGCTGGCTGTGCTCTGGGAACCTGTTGCCACTCCTAGTCCTTGTTGTACCCCATAGAAAGGATGACAGTCAGGTTGTGGCAATGCCAACTGCCCTTATGACATGGCAAGAGTACCAGGAAGGGCCTTCTGCCTCCTATTTGTCTCCCTTGTCAGCTGCCCCGGGCATGATTTCCAGCATGCTTGTGAGAAGCCTGGATGAGCCACTTGGGCTGCCTATGCAGCCCCAACCCTCCTACCCAGACACGCAGTGATGTTCCCCCCAGAGATGCCAGCAGGGACTTCTACAAAGAGCTTCCAGAGCTTCCTCCCAATTGCCAGAGTGAGGTTTGCATCTGAGCAAGCTCCTCTGAACCTCTGTGCTGCATATGTGAGATGGAGCACAGGGTCTGGATAAAACAGAAGCACCCTGTGCCTTGCCTGCGCTGGGGATTCCTCTGCCGGTAAATCCAGCAGAACAGCCTCCTCCTGAGTGACAGGTTTTCAGTAATAAGATCTGGAGAGGGGCCCAGAAATGCCACCTCAGCCCATGCAAATACCATTCCCTCCATCCTGATCGTGTCTGTCCTGAAGGTATGCCAGCTGTGCTGTTGAGTAATTTACTCATTTTTGTATGTGCATCATAAGGATTAGGAGCAGATGTTAATTGTCCAAGCTGATTAGCTGTTTCAGTCATGCACTTCCTAGATGATTGCTTGTTCCATGTCATAGAACAGTTTCCTCCTTTCTGACACGTCAGGGGTTTGCAGTGATGTTGCACAAGCAAGAGAAACATCACGGTCCATCCGTGAGAGAAGTTTGTAAAAGTCCCAGGGCCGATGGCCGTGCCACGTTTGGTGTCCGTTGGAGGGCTGGACTAGGGGTAGTTGCAGTAATGGCCAGCAGTTCCCTCTGCTGCTTTCTGTCTCCCTTCAGCTTTGGAGGGATGCCTTCGTCTCCCCTTGTTTTGCCCACTTTCTCTCTGGCAGGCAGGGCTTTGCGTCATTTCAGCACAACTCTCTGGTCCTGACCTTGCTGCCTGTCAGGGCCAGAGTTAGGGCCCTCCCCACTGTGGGGCTCTGTCATACCCTAACTTTGGAAGAGCAAATTATGACCTTCACTTGGGTAAAACCTTTATGAGGCCTTGCCTGTAAGGACGGCGGGATCTCTTTTTGTGGCAAAGCCTGCCACTGAAGGGGTTTCTGTGAGAAGGCACAGGGGATGTGCTGGTAAAAGCTCTGCCCCTTGGGCTGTGATGGGGATGGCCTCTCAGACAGAGACTGCAGCTGGCTTTGGCTGTGGTGGTCCTGGCGCTGCCCACAGCAACCCCGAGCGGCACGGGGCAGCTTGGCGCTGGCGGGGGTAGCGGTACGCGGCACAGAATCACAGAATCACTAGGTTGGAAAGGACCTTTAAGATCATCAAGTCCAACCATTAATCCAGCGCCACCATGTCCCCTAAACCATGTCCTGAAGCACCACATCCACACGTTTTTTGAACACTTCCAGAGATGGCGACTCCACCACCTCCCTGGGCAGCCTGTTCCAATGCCTGACCGCCCTCTCAGTGAAGAAATTTTTCCTAATATCCAATCTAAACCTCCCCTGGCGCAACTTGAGGCCATTTCCTCTTGTCCTATCACTAGTTACATGGGAGAAGAGACCAACACCCTCGTCGCCACAACCCCCTTTCAGGTAGTTGTAGAGAGCGATAAGGTCTCCTCTCAGCCTCCTCTTCTCCAGACTAAACAACCCCAGTTCCCTCAGCCGCTCCTCATCAGACTTGTGCTCCAGACCCCTCACCAGCTCCGTTGCCCTTCTCTGGACACGCTCCAGCACCTCAACATCCTTCTTGTAGTGAGGGGCACAAAACCGAACACAGGATTCAAGCTGCGGCCTCACCAGTGCCGAGTACAGGGGCACGATCCCTGCCCTGCTCCTGCTGGCCACACTATTCCTGATACAGGCTGGGATGCTGTTGGCCTTCTTGGCCACCTGGGCACACTGCCGGCTCATGTTCAGCCGGCACGCAGCATTCTGCAAGCGGACAGCCTGGTCTTCGCTGCGGAGTGGAACTTGGCACGATGGTGGCTCTGTTTGACTGTATTTCACCAGGTCTGCTTTGCTTTTAGTGCCATTCACTTCAATGTCAGTAATTGCTGCTTCTTTCCTAATTGTGGCCGGAGTTATTGGGTCTGGGCTTCAGACTGTGGTACTGCCAGAGCCTGTTGTTACCAGTGTCTCTGATTCCGCCACCAATGCTTTAATTCCTGTCTCTGCCACTTGTCACTCTTATGGACTGGACTCTAATCAGCATGGTATTAGTGTCAGAAACATATTTTTTTGTATCAGTGGGATCTGCATCATCCTCCCCTTCCAAACAATAATGAGCCAGGCAGGGTCAGGGATCCTTAACCTGTGTCTAAGCCCCAGCTGAGCAGGGACCTGCAGGGTGCTCAGGAATGTTGCTGCAGATTATCAATCTTCAAACAAAAAAAATCCTCTGTTTTTTTTTTTTCTTTCCAGGAGGGAGGGTCTGATTTCACACTGGGAGGATGAAGTTGCTCTCTGAACTCGTGATGGTTTAGATCATCGTCTCCCTGAGGTGCAGCTACTGCAGTCTGGGAGGCTGCAACAGCTCATTTCCTGCTCTCCTGTTTATAAAGCCCATCAGCACTAATGATACAGGGAATGAGAAGGGAATGTGCATATTCTGTTCTGTCGTATGCTAGGCACACTGAGCTATTGCTCTTCAAACATTGCCTTCTTCCTTTATAAAGGCAACTGAAAATGTTCAAGGTAGGGACCCATGTCTGCAGCGTTTACCATGCTTGTGGTTCCTCCTGAGTGAGAGATCCTCTCTGAGGAGCCCTTTGCTGTGGAGACGCCTGCTCCTGGGCTCTGGGAGGCCCAGCTCCCTGGCTCCAACAGGGTGCAGGAGATGTCTTGGGGGATAATGCAAGCAGGATGCACTCACAGAGATCCCAGGGAGACTGCTGCTGGAGCTGTGTTGCGGGCCACGCAGCAGCTGGAGGAACACGAGTGACATGTTTTGTCAGCACGGGCGGCTTCATCCTCACAAATGGGAATCAGAGCCCGTTGTGTGCTCAGCTGGGGAGCTCCTGTGCCGGGTCCATGACCTGCCAGTTCCCACAGGTGCTGGCTGGACCATTGTATGCTAGAGCTAAATTGAGTAAAAGGACCATGGAAGAAAAATTTCCTTCCTAGTCTGTCAGCTGTAAACTCTGCCATTGTTTCTCTGGGCTGATTTTCCCTTTTCTAGCAGTGGGAAATATTTTAGGGTGACTCCGTGCCCTCTTGTTGCATCTGCAGAGGAAACGGCAGATCTGGAGTGTCCTGGATGTCTCGGAAAACCAGCCGAGATTTTTGCGGGCTCACCATGGGGACTGGCCTCGCCTCCCTGTACTGGGGTGTCTGGGACAGCTGCCACGTCTGGCCTTTCATTCACGGCCAGGTTTTCAGTCCAGCGTTTTCATGCTTTCCCCTCGATGGGCCCGGGGAGGAGACAATAGCAGGGCTGTAACGGGGGTGGGTGCCTTTCTCATGCAGATGGCCGCCTGCACGGGGAGAGCCCGTTGAAAGCCCGCTCAGCCCCTCCGGCGGAGCGGGGTGAGGGGCCGGCGGCAGCGGTGGGGGCACCCCGCTGGCGCGGCCAGGAGCTGCCTGGGCTGCGGCGGTCCCCTTCCCCAGCGGGAGTTTTCTGCACGGCTGCAGAGCAGCTGGGTGGGTCGTTCCCTGCCCAGCGTGCCTGTGAATTGTACGGAGATTGCGTTTTCATTCTTAAAGACGTGATATAAATAAAATATATTATTATTAATACCTTCATCATCTGCTCTGGCAGAGGAACGACTCATCATGAAAGCCAGTTACATTTACCGGCACCTCATATAGTATTAACCAGGTCTGGAGCACTCACGTGGGGAAAGCATGCAGTGATTGAACCTGAGCATCCTGCTCCCACACCAGACCTCTGCTGCAGCTGTGCGGAGGAATCCCTGCCCAGCCTGGGGAGGCGAGAAGGGACTCGGAGCCATGCCCCCACATGCAGGGCCTTTGCCTGTAGTAAGCAGTTGCTCAGATAAATTTCTTTGCAACAGAAGACTGCTTGGAGCTATGAATTCAACTTCAGAAAGGCCTGCTTAACCTCAGGAAATGTGAGCACGTGTCCTGGTACACAGCAGCTCCAAAGGGTTTGAACCTCCATCTCAGGAAGCACTGGAGGGCCACGCAGCTGGTGAAGCTCAGTGAAGGGTGATTTGGACCCCTGATAGCAGAGGAGATCGTGTCCTCATGTCCGATGCTGGCTGAGAGGTAGTACAAGCTTGCCGTGCATGGGGAGGGGATACTGAGACAGCTGCACCTTGGTCCTGCTTTGACAGCTTTGTCCTCCGGACAAAGGCTGGCTGAACTGGCGGTGGGATTTGTCTAGCAAAGAAAACATTCTCTGTAGTCTCTAAAGGCTGCTGCTCGTCTGGCACCACTGTGAGGGGAGGTAACCTGGAGTTCTTCGTGCTTGTCGATGCAGCACTTCAGAAAGCTGGGATGAATTTCTGCTTCATTTTGTGAAGGATGTTCTTGGCTGTCCCTGCAAAAAGCAGCATGCGCCACAGCGTTGCTGGCTGTATGGGGAGAGTTTACAGTGAGCCCTCTGAGACAAGTGCGATGCTGGAAGAATTTAGGTCTTGGCAGTGCTCGTCTCTGTTTCAAGCCAGAGCTGGCTGGGGTTGCGGGAGCCCCTTGCAGAGCAGATCATGGCTGTGCATGCATATTTGCTTTCCTGGTTTGTAATGTGCTATTGTTGGATGGAGGGTGCCCATGTGAGGAGGCTCATTATCTCTCAGAACAGCTAATAAGAAATAAATGAAGATTAACACTATGTTGGTGTAGATGAAACAGCACATTTCAGTCCCCTGCCTGAGAGTGGCATTTCTGACTCTCAGTGCCAGGCATTTTAAGGGGCTGCCAGCTGATAAGAAAGAGGAGCTACTTATGGCTGTATCCATCCCTGAATTTCAGACAACAACTGCACAGATTTTATTTTTAAGCTGGTGTTTGGCTTGCTCCAATTTTCTCTCTTTAATCATGAACAGATGCATGTAGGTCCTGTTTCTTGCAAACCTGGGTGCCAAGTGGGAGAATGACTCATGCAGTAAAGGAAGGCTGGATCTGCAGCCACACAAGCCTTGGATATGTGTGTGTGTTTGGAAGTGCCAGACTGTGGGTCTCTAGGGTTTCTTGCTGGAATATCTGAAAGGTGTTGAGTGTTCAGAACCAATAAAACTTAAGACCTGGAGCTGAGGGAACTGAGGCTTTTGTGTTTTTTTGTTTTGTTTTCAAATTGTTGTACTCAGTGAAAAATAGATGCAAAAACTAGAAGAATAATCCCCCAAACAGAATTTCCCGATTCAGTAGAGACCTCTCCAAAGAAAGCTGGAGATCACCGAAGTTTGGAGCACAGCAGCTCTCCTGCCCAGCTGGGCCGCACTGACTATCGGTCTCCATCAGTCTCCGGGGGTGGGGCAGGGGCTTCTGCAGCCGAGGCCCTGGGTGCTGGCTGTTACCTGCTGCCAGAGCCGCTGGTGAGTTGAACTAACAGCGAAGGTGCCAGGAGCTGCTCCTGCACTTTGGAATTGCAGCAGAAAGTTAATGAATACACCGGCAATTCTGAGCTCATTAAGAAAATGAGCTCTTGACGTCGTGCATCCCTTCCCTCACCTCCTCCCGTCAGCGCAGGGTGGGGTATTCGCTCCCGTGGCCCCGGGTGGTGAGAGCGCGGTTCCTGGCAGGGCTGGGGACGGCGGCGGTTCTGCGCGGTAACGGAGGGGTCGCGCTCGGCTGCGCACCGGCGCTGCGGGCTCTCGGCCCGCAGGTTGCTATGATACGGTTTGCTGTGGCGAATGTCTGTGCTGAATGGAGCCAAAACCACCTCTACAAAAGGAGCATTCCTGGGCTGGGAGGGGGCAGATTTATCTGCAGTGATTATGTAAAGCTGAGGAGCTGCAGGGAAAGGATGTGTGTGGGAACGCTTTCCTCCTGCGAGTGCTGGGGGCCCCTGTCTGGAGGCAGCTACCCTTACGTGCACGAGAGAGGGGGCATGGCTCAGATAAAGGACCCAGCAAATCCAAGCGTGCAGATCAGTGCTGGATCTCACATCCCATCCTGTAAACCCACCCCAGGCACGAGACTGAAAACTCGGTCTAAAGGGGAGCTCAGCGCTACTGAGCTTGGTGCTGCCTTCAAAAGCAGCCTCTTCCTCAGTGGGAACTGGGTCACCGTGCTGTGCTGCAGGAGCACGGGAGGGAGCGGTTCACTGGTGCCAGCTCTGCCAGTCATGAACTGAAGCAGCTTGAGCCTGAAGCGAGGTCAGAAATCTCCACGCGTAGGACACAGGGTTGCCCTGGCTCACTGTGCCTCCTTGCGCACCACCGTGCATCCCCAGATCAGGGACTGGCTCCTTTCCACGCAGGGAACATGACTTTCCCTCTAGGAAGAGGGCTGGGCTCTGCAGAGATTAGGGTCTGTTTCTTCTGTGCTGGATTCCAACTGCTTCTTTTCCCGTTGACTTCACAGGGACAGAGACTTGAGCTGTGGCTTCTCTCACTGGTGGGAGCAAGGGGTGCAGGTGCCTTTGCTCCTGCAGCTGGCAGCAGTGTTGCTGGCTGTAAGAGCTGGAGATACCTGTAGTCGATTTTGCTGCGAATCCAAATATGCATCGAATCCCAGGGTCCTTGCCCCGGGTTCCATGAGAGTGGTGAGGGCTGCGTGGGCATGGCTGTGGCTGCGCTGGTTGGAGCGTGCCCTGACCTCTGTGCTGCAGAGGTCCCAGTGGTGGCTGCCGTTGGTACCTTGCTGTGAGCTGGTATCAAGGGGAGAGTGGGCGGCCAGACTCGGGAGCTGGGCAGGGTTTGGGAGGACAGCACAGCTCAGCCTGCCCCGTGTGGGCTCTGGGCAGAGGAAGGAGCAGTCACGGCCAGGTCTGCTCTCCTGTCTGAGTCTTGCAGAGGGATCGGGGGTGTTTGCAAAGCACCTGGCGTGCAGAGCTGTGCTGGAGGGGCTGTACCCCTCTGTGTGCCGTGCATCGGCTGTGAGCCCCTGTGCGGCCAAGAGCTCGGTGGGAGCCCCTGTGGAGAATCAGCCTATTCTTTCTCGCTTATCCCAGGCAGATTCCCATCCTCCTGGAAACATAAGCCACCATCATCCATAATTCATCAGGTGCTGAACTTCATCAAGGAGCCATCTGACACCTGAGCTGGGTTCTCCACCCTCCTCCCAGGGTGGGAAAGTGCTGGGTCCGGGGTCCCAAGGGGCCATGGCAGGAAGCACATCCGGTTTCCTTGGCCTCGGGGTGGGCAACCCTTCTTTTCGAGGAGGCAGATTCAACAAGGACTCTGGTGTCTCTGCTTCCTCTTTTCCTAAATAAACATCTGCTTCTCATCCGTCCAGGAAGTTTAAGCCATTGTAAAGCCAAATATAAAACTGAAACAGTGTTTTTAAGTAGCAATGAGCTGATTGCCCCATTACTGTTTACTGAGGCATCTACAATTGCACACAGAATGCACTTCAAATAAAAGCCTTGTGGGACAATGATTTTAATGCCTGAAATTTGCATTGAAGGGAGGGGTGTGTGTGTGCATGTATGCACGTGTGTGTGCAGCAGAAGCTGTGCAGGATTCAGGCTGGGCTCTCTGCCTGCACACTGAGAAATCCTGCAAAATACAGAGTCATCCGCTCCAGTTTACAGCTTGTTCACCAAATCCTGTCACATCTTTTATGTATCAAAAATGATCTGTCTGACTTTTCCCAGCACAAATCCAGAGCAAAAGGCAATTCTTTTCTTACCTGTCTTAAATTCTCACAATCTATGTATATATATAACCCTGTATAAAGTTAGCAAGAGAGGATAAAAAAATAGCAGCAGCATTCCCTGTCTTCTCTCAGCCACACCTTTCCACCGTTAGTGGTACAGCAACTGCATGACAAGTGATAGGATACCTACACAAATGGCGAAGAAAGGCATGTGCTGCTCTACAGTATCACAGCCCTTCCAAGCTCCCCTTTCTGCAGTGAGCCAGCACGCCCTGGTAGCACAGCTCAATTGCCTCTTACTTGCCAGATGCTTACTCGGGAGGGAGAGGGATGCAAAACTTGCATTTATTTCCACTCTGCAAAGGGATAAATACAAGAGCACAAGGAGAAAACCTCTGACTTCCACACCTAAACAAAGGGACCAAATCCTCTGCAGACCAAACTCTACTGAACCTAATGATGTCTGGTCACTGGTCGAAAGCTTGGGTCAGTGTTCTTTATCTCCGACAGAGCAGTTTGCATCATGTGACAATGTCTCCAGTTCTTACTGGAATTAAAGATCTCTCTGCCTGGCAGAGAGGGCTGGGGGTCCTAGTCTGCCCACTGGGGTAACAAGCAGTTGGTGGGATGAGACTTTCCACTCACCTCATACTCCTCTCTGCAGGCTCAGCATATTATGACAATGTCCGTCCCTTGGCCTACCCGGACTCGGATGCTGTGCTCATCTGCTTTGACATCAGCCGCCCGGAGACCCTGGACAGCGTGCTCAAGAAGGTGAGTGCACGGCATGCCTTCCAGCTGGTGAGATAAGTCCTCTGCAGCGGCACGTGGAGCTTCCTGGGGTCCCTCTTCCCTGAGGCTGTCATCTAGGGCTAAGAGCTCTGGCCTTGTGGCCAAGCCTTGGCTGCAGTTTGTGTGCTTAGATGAGGATGGTTGGCTGCTGCTGATCCCGACATGGTCTATGCAGAAAGTAAGATATTTCCATTTGAAAGGAGCCCAGTGAATGGTGCAGCTCATGGTAGCTTGCAGCGTGTGTATGGGGTCTGTGTCTACACACACATACAAATGTGGGGAAAGAGAGAAATGTAAGGGATTTGTTCTGTTTTTCATGAAGGCCTTGGAAAGTGTTGTGCATCTCTTGTTAGCATAACCACCAGCGAGTGTGCTATGGATTGCTTGCAGCAGTTGAGAAGTGGCCCTTGGTGCCTGTTGCCATGCAAGTAGAGAGCTCAGTTTTTTGGCTGTCCCCTCAGTTCAGCATCTGCACAGTAAGACAGACAGTGGTTGGTTCCCTGTAGCTTGACAACAAGAATAATGAGCTGTGGCACTGAATTTCAAGCCTTGAATGAATAAAATGAGATGGCACAATGCCACTGGACTGGATAGCACACAGGGCCCTGAACACCGTCTGCCCTGGCAGAGCTGACTGGCCATGCTCTGCGTTAGCAGCCGGGAGTTTTCTATCTGCAGGTTTGTGCCTTTCAGCAAAGCAGGTATTTCCAGCTGGCAGGTCTGGCAGGTCGTGGAGAGCCCCACAGGGGTGGGGATCTGCTGTGGACCACCACTGGCTGGCCTCGCAGCAGGTCCTTGTCTGCCATGCTCTGGGGGAGTAAGTGGCACCCAGGGAGAGGTTCTCATGCGAGGCTTTCCTCTGAGATGTCATGAAGTCCAGCAACTTGCGATGCTGCTCAGGGGAGAGGGTAAATGACCTCCTGGCCACTCGCATCCCTTGGTCCTGGCTACACCCTGCTTCCTTCCATGAAATTCAGGGCGCTGTGGTTTCAGTGAGCTCTCACTGCTGTGCAGCAAAGCTGCAGAGAGCTCACTGGAGGCTGCGTCCTGTCCCAGAGGTGACTCCTGGCTGGCATCTCATTCATGAAGCTCTCTGAGACACCGAGGTGTGAAAAGCACTACAGAATAGTGATTCCTGTAGCTGTTCTCCCCAGTGACACCCAGGCTGCCGGGGCCGGGGTGGCCACTGTCTGAACAAGTCACATTGTACTCACTGCCCTCTTGGCCTCTCCACATTTTGCCAAATGTTGTGCTGAAGCAAGTGCCTCTTACTCAGCTGCTGGGAGCGCTGAGAAGTGGGTCTGTGTCTCAGAAGTGTCCTAGTGAGGGGATAAAGACCCTTCAGATAACTCGGTCAATGGCTCAGTGTTCGTTTCCAAAGCAGGTCCCGGGTACCAAGTGTGCTGGGTGGAGGGAGGTGTGTTTCATGTGGACTGCAAGAATTCACCGCTCAGCTTGGGAGTCAGCAGAATAATAATGCAAGCAAATTACTTATACCTTAATGAGAGACAAACCCATGAATAATTAGCTGGGGTTGGGATTTATTTGTGTGTCTCTGCACACTCTTCATGTGAGTCCACACTGCTCAGTGCAAGGTCTTCTCTGTGCAGCCTGACAGATGCTTTGAGTACTGTCAGGCAATGTCTTTTTGATGCAGTGACTTAAAATAAACCCTAAATCACAGGGGATTTCTTAAGTGCCTCTGAGTAGATGCCTCGTTTCCTTTGGTGCAGGTTTGCAGCCTGTGGAGGTGAGGAAAATTCCTAAGACACCATGAAGCTGAAATGGATTTTAGCTTTTGATATCGAGCAAATAGGGAAAATAACACTCCCTATTCAAGCCTCAGGCAAAAAAGCTAATTCACCAGAGGAAACCTTTATTATTACTGCTTACTTACTATTACTACTTCTGATGACTGGGCTGCCTGTACAGCACGTGCAGTTGAAGGGAAAGGAACCGTGTGACAGAATGCAAACAAGCAGCTCTTCACTTCATACAAAGCAGGTTTTTGTGCGGTGGTGCCTTCATTCTGACAAGTCTTGGTAGCGCGGCAGATCTTAGGCTCCCTAAGGTGTCAGTCATGTGAGAAGAGGGTTGTACCTCTCCCCATAGGTGGGGGAGCCCTATGTCATTACAGACAGCTGTGAGCTCTGCCTCTAAGAACGGACCCTATAGCTCAATCCCTTTGAGGATTTTCATCCTTCAGGAAAATGAGGGTGCTTGAATTCCAGCTCCAAAAGAACTGCATCCTCCTCCTCTTGACGCTGTGCATCTGTGCTGCCAGAAATCCAGAAGCTGTGCAACCTGGCGTGCTGCCCTGGTGCTGGGGATGTGTGTGACTCCTGGTGGACCACGTCCCTGGTGGCAGGGAAGGGGCGTGCATGGTGCAGATACTTGAGCCCATCTCCTGGTGGAAAATAAGATTTTTCCGTATTGTGCAGTTGCTTTGGTCTGATATTGGTCGAATGAAACTTGGGTCATTCTTGGCACTTCCTTTCCCCATCAGGTTATGGGCACTGGGTTGTGGGCTTGGTTTTCTTTCCCCTTCTAATTGCTTAGGGTATATGCTTAACCATCAATTAGCATATCAGGAAATTGCTAATTCCAAGTGGCATCTTTAGCCTGGGGTAATGTCTGTGTATCATCTGCCTTCTACTTCAGAAACACTAGATAAGTCACCAGTGTGTTGACACGCTGGTGGGGCTGTACAGCTCTCCCCTGGGGAAGGTCACAGGTGAGGGTTTTATTTACTGCTGCGGACACTTAGCTGCACACTGGGCATTAATTTTTGGAGCTCTGAAAGGGACCATTAGTGCGAAGGAAGTGGATGTTTGCCCTGGCCTTCTCCTTCCATCGTTTCAATTCTTTATTTCCCTGGCTGTAGCTACGCTCTGAATGTCTTAATGTCTTTACACGTGGCTCCCAATAATAAATAAGGAGTTTGCTGTGCAAAGAGCTCCCCACTGACTGTCGTTCAAAAGGTCTAGTGAGGTTGACCTTTGGAGTTCCAGATCTGTGCGCCAGACTGTGTGGTCATTATTCTTCCCCAGTCATACCAGGAGTGGTCTCCCATTGCCTAGCGCAGGGGACTGCAGCTTAGATTTAGCAGGTTTGCAGGGCGTATCTGGAACAAGTGAGCATAAAGTTATCTGAGAGGCACTCTGACCATTCCCATCCTTGCCTGTGGCGGTCATTAAAAAGTGCCCTGATGGGCTAGTAAGTGCCCTGAACAGCTGTGACCGCTCTTGGGAAAAGCCATACTTGCCAGAGTGCATGGTCTTGGCCTCTGAAGTCTGCTTTCCAAACCCGATCCCATTAGAGCCTCACGTTGTTTTCAGAACACCGAAAGCTGGCTGTCCCTGTGCTTCCCGTCTTCAGCAGTCTCCAGAGCTGCGCCCGGCCTGCCTCCTCGCTGAGGGCCACCACTGACCACGGTGACCACCACTGCCCGTGCCCCTTGCCCTCTTCCTGAAATCTGGGCATGCAGGCTGCAGCAGGGACAAAACCTGCCTCAGTGCTGGCACCAGACACCGCAGGTCCGAGGCAAGAGACCTGAAAGTGGCCTTGCAGTGGCTACCAGTAGCCATCCTAGTACCCTGATTGGTCCAGTTCCAGGTCTTGTGCAGGGATGAGCCAGGCCAGGGTGTGCTGATGGTCGGGAGGTGCTGGGACACCGGCCGGCCGCAGTTGTCGTTCCTCTGTGGGAGAGGGAAGTGCTGTTTGCTGGTGGGAGCAGGAGAAACTATGGACCAGACTTGCAGGCTCTGCTGTGGCAGTGAGGCATGGAGGCGTTTGGCTGGATGATGCGTTCCGGTAGGAACTGATGGCACGACTCTCCTGGCCTGCCCTTCCCTCCAGGGCTGGGGGATCTTGGATGGGGCTCTTGGATGGCCTGCTTGGAAAGGGGATGGGAGTGACGAGCTGAGACCCTGTGACTGCCTTTGTTGTTCCAACCTCGGCCCTTTCACAAGCTGCCTGCTGCTAAAATTAACTTGATGTGGAGGTGCTGCTGGGCCTCGTGAAGTATCTTATACGCTGGCAGCCCCTGAGCACCTTCTCCCTCTTGTGTCCTCTGCAGTGGCAAGGGGAAACTCAGGAGTTCTGCCCCAATGCGAAGATTGTGCTGGTCGGCTGCAAGCTGGACATGCGGACGGACTTAAACACCCTCCGGGAGCTTTCCAAGCAGCGCCTCATCCCAGTGACGCACGAGCAGGTGTGTTTCAGCTGCCGTCCCCGTAGGGCTCGGGGAGGTGAGGCAGGGACTTTTCTGCAGGACCTACTAGTACAAGGAGGCTCAGCAGCAAATGACCCACTGCGCCCAGGGCTTGGTCTGAAGCTGGTTTGATCTTGGCTCCTGGACTCTGAGCTGCTTATGCTTAACAGCACTCTTTTCCCCAGCTTTGGCAGACCCTGACTTATTCCTGATCCTCTGCTGAACAGCCTCCTGGTTAGTAGCTGAAAAGTCTTTCCTCAAAGGTGGTGGAGATGCCTGATTTGGCAAGTTGGACTGGCTAAAGGGGAGTGTTATGCTTCTGCATCTCCTAGTTCAGTGCAGCTCTTTCTGCTCCAAGTGGCTCCTCCTTGGGTTCTGTGTTGGGGCAACACTGCCGGGCGGGGTGCAAGCTGCAGCTGGGGGATCTGAGGGTCTGCTGCTGGGGACCCAGCAGTGTCTCCAGGCTGGCCCAGAGACCTAGTCTCTGTGGTGCAGTGCAGGGGTGGCTGCGCTCCGGGCTGCTCTGTGCCTGGCTCTGTGCTGTGCAGAGCAGGTCCCCGAGGACTGTCCTGGTGAGAGAGGTTGTCCAGGCCTTCAGCTGCAGGGGTGGCACGACGTTAGTGAGAAAGTGCAAGTGATTCAGGGTCCAGCGCCCGGTGGCACTGTCTGCTTGGGAGGCCACTCTTGTGTCTGGTGTGCTCACAGATGCTTGCACTTTATTTGCAGAAGTGATGAGTAAACGTCGTGAGAGCCGCTCCCAGCTGTGTCACGGTGCTCTGATAGGGCTTCCAGCACAGACAGGGCTGATGGTGATGTGAAAGATGCTCCTGGCAGATCGCTGGTGTCTTAACCTTCTTCCCTCTTCCTCTCCCTCTCTCTGGACCGCAGGGCAGTGCACTGGCGCGGCAGATTGGGGCAGTGGCCTATGCAGAGTGCTCCTCCAAAGTCTCGGAGAACAGCGTACGGGATGTGTTTCATGTGACCACACTTGCCTCGGTCAACACGGTGCACAAGAACTTGAAGCGCAGCAACTCCAAACGGGGACTGAAGCGGGCATCACAGATGCCTGGCAGGACGGACTTACTGAATGACACAGAGATCAGGAAAGACCGAGCCAAGAGCTGCTCCATCATGTGAAAAACAGGCTGTAAATAATGTGTGTGTGTTGTCCATTTTGTACAGTAACGGGCTGAGACAAGGGCATGGTGCTGGCTGCAGGAGCCAGACCACCTTTCCAAAGCCTCTCTCTCAGTCTCTAGGGCTGAGCAAAGGTCCCAGCTGCAAACGGGGGTGCACGAGTCGCCCCCGCCGTGGAGACTTCTGGGTTGGCTGCTGCTGTGCGGATTGCTTTGCGGGAAGGAACCACTTGGCAGAGGACTATTCAGGTGCTGGAAGGTCTGTGACTGGGTGAAACTAAGTAAAAAGGAGCAATCCTGTGCGTGTGCCACCCTCCTGTACCCATGGCCCAGCCTCTGTGCCTGTGTGCAGCTATATAGCACACACGGCGTGGGGTGGTGGGCTGTGTGGGACCGGGGCTGGAGGGTGGGAGGTGGGTGGAATTGCTAGCAGCAGAGTGCGACCAGGAGGAGGTATTCTTCCAATCTTGCTTTAGAAGAGAAATGATGTTTGAGGTGGTGCTGCCTTCAGCTAGGCTGGACAGCAAGTCGCTATGGAAGGTGCAGGTCTGGGCCAGAGCTGGGAGGGGAGGCACCCTGGGAAGGAACCTTAACCTGACCAGACACCACAGTAGTCCACCTCCTGCAAATAAAAGAGATAGGTGGCTCTTTACACAGTATTTTAGATACTTGAACTCAATTTGAAATGCAGCAGAGTGGATCTGGCTCCAAGGGAGAGGTCTATCCCAGTAGGTGCATCCTTAGAGTTGTGGTTCCCTTCAGCAAGCAAATGCCACTTGGGAGCTTGTGTCCCAGCTGCTGACAAGCCTGGTTACTCATCAGACTGCTCCCTGCCATGGGCAGCTGTGCTTCCAAGGCACACCATAGCTTCCGAAAAAGCAGACTGCAATAACTATTCATATCCTGCTCTGCACCCATTTCCAGCTGCAGATTGTGTTGCATGGTGCTGTGTTTGTCTGGTACAGGTAACCAAAAAGATTATATGCTTGTCTGCACCCTGTCTCCACTGTGGCAGTAGGAGGGAAGGTGCTCCCTGCCCCTCTTGCCCTTCTGTACAGTTCCCTCCCAACACCTCTCATTGCTTTTGCTGCTGCCCTCTCTAAATGCCTTTGACTACAGTGTTAGCCTTGACTTAATGTCACATAGACACTTTAAGGAGAAAAAAAAAAAGCTGTTCCATTGCCAGATCCATCTGTGTCAGTGGGCTACAGAAAACAAATAAACCATTGGAAAATGCATAGTGCTTGACTGTTCATTTTTAATAGTCAAACCAGGCATCCTCTCAAAATGTCTTACTGCCTAACTTCTATTTGTGTCCTAATGTATCTCTCTAGCTCTTGAAATATACTCACACATACCCTTGAGTGAAAAACATGGAGGGCTTAGCTTGCATGTATTCATTTTGGAGCTGAAACACCTGCCTTGAATAACCTCTCACTCCATCCTGAATCCTTAAACACTCTGGAGCATTTGCAGGTTGTCTATGCCTAATCCACCAGTCTGAACTGACACGAGCTGTCCCTGTCCTCGCTATGTCAATAGCTGCAAGTGAAGGTAGCTTTTGACTTAATATTTTGTGTTTGCTCCCCTGCCCAGGTCTTAGACTTCAGCTGTGTCATGAAAGCTAGTTGGGGAATTGGAGCAGCTATGTTACCAGCACAAGAAAAGCTCAAGTAATGGCTCACTGTTGTTGTGCTGGGTGCAGGTTGCAAGAGCATGAAAATGCCCATCAGCAGTCTGTGAGGAAAGAAACTGAGCAAGATGCTATCCCAAGAACAGCCTTAGCATCACGATGCTTTTCTCTTACTCTTCAGGGTCCCCAGAGCCTTTGCAGCCATTAGTGAACAAAACCATGTCTCTGCTTCAATAGTAGCAATCAGTGGCTCACAAGTGCCACTACCAAGTACCTTAACCTGTGTGCATTTGTTCTTATCATCCTCGTGTAATATAATCAGTGTCTGCCTTCTTTCCATGTAGGCACAGCAGTATTTGGCAAGCACATCTCCCTTTTTCTATCAATCATGTAGCATCTTTTAGGCTTTTGAATTTAATCTGTCTGTCTCTACAAATACAGTTTCTGGTCCAGTGATTAGTTTAAACTCCCAGTGGCTGTATATTAACTTGTTAGCTCACTCTGTAAGCAAATCTCTAGTAGTGGGTAGCAATTGTCAAAACGGAGCTGTGCTGAGTGTAGGTATATGAAGGAATATGCTGTTGCTACAGGAGGTGGCTGTAAGCCTCACTGGGATGTCAGCTGGGTGCCTGTTCCCCTCCAACTCCTGCAAAGAGAGGTCTGGAGACGTGCAAGAAAGCCAGCAAAGCCTGCGGAGGGACTGCAGGTGTCGAGCTGTTTAACCAGAGCGGAGAGAAGCAGGAGGGGCAATGGCTGAGGCATTGCCTCAGTGTGACAGACCAGAGTTTGGCAGGAGAGAGAATACCCTGTTTGCCTACACAGTGAGCTGGGAAGTGGCAGGATTGAAGAGCCAGGCACCAACTGCTCACCCTCCCTGTCCAGGGTCTGTGGCAGCACCACCATCCCCTCCCTCACGTTGGGAGGAGATGCTGCTGCTGACGGAGCTGTGCTGATGTTTGTGCAGAGCTGGTCCTCAGTGGAGACGAGCTTGAGCTGCTTGGCAGCTCCCCGCAATGCTGTCCTGTTTTCTTGGGTCATTGGTGCGGAAAGATAATTCAGCTCCCAGTGGCCCTGGCTGTTAGCTCTGCTGTGAGTACAGTGGTACTTCCCTTGCTGCTGCTGGTGATTTTCTTTTTGTACACTGAACTTCTCAGGCTCTTGCTGCTCAAATGGCCCTTGGGGATGGATTGTGGCAGCGTAAAGACATACATCCCAGCAGCAGCTCTGGAACAACCAGTTGGAATTAATGGCAATCAAAACCTCTCAAAAGACTAAGGCAAGTGAAACAGCCTCCAAGACCATTTGTCATGAAGTAAATGAGCTGGATCCTTGGGCGGGGTGAAATAAAAGATGTTAAAGCCCATGGGGTTTATATATTCAGTTTCCATCAGCAGACTCCTTTCTTGAAGGCATGTGAACATATCTGCTGCTGCTCATGGCCCAGGTACAGAACCCAAACCAGCCAAAGGTATTTTAGGGTGCTGACCTCTAAGGAAGTGGTTTCCAGGAGGGTGGAGCATTGCAGTCCTGCTGTGTCAGTGCGTTTACTACATCCACCTGCCTCTGCACGGTACCCAACGTCTCTAAACACTTGGGGCATTTGCCATGTGCTGCCGGGAGCATCTTAATGTGGGACCGGGGTTTTCCACATGCCTGCCTTAGGGGTGACAGCCTGACACACTCTCAGCTGCGATGTGGAGGGGCAAGAGGCTGTGACTGGCAAAACCAGGGAAGGGTACTACAGCCCAAGGATTCCCAGCGATGTGTGCATTGGAAGCCATGAGAGAAGAGAAAGGTGCACCCTACTCGGTGAGGTGGGCTGCCAAAAGGCACTGCGAAAGCTCTGGCTCAGCTTTTTCCTCTAGAAGAAGCTAGCTGCAGCTCAGGCTGCGAGGAGGAAGCTACACCTGAAGGTGAGTGGTGCTTGGGGAACAGAGGCACTCGGGTGGGTTTGTGGTGCCAGCAGGCCTGCCCAGCACACACATGGCTGATGGGCAGACCTGCATGCCCCCAGCTATCCCCACCAGCAGAAAGCCACGAGCACCAGAGCACTGTGGAAACGATCCACATGGTGACAAAAGCTGGGACAGCCGGCTTTAATGACCATAGCCCACGCTGGGGCTGGGGGTCAAGGTTAACAGGCTCAGGACCAAATGCAAACTGACATTCACGAAGGGCTCCCCCAGCATACTGGAAATGCAGAGAGACATGGCTGGGTCACTGCTGACAAGCAAAGCTTTATAGATCAAAAGCACAAGGCAGGAAAGAACCTGACCTCTGTCAATCAGTGATGGGGCTGGGAGGGCAGAGGGTGGTGGCAGCCAGCAATAATCACAGCTTTCGCACAGCAGCCTGTCTTTTCAGAGCCACTAAGAAATGCAGAGAACGAAGGATGCTCATAGTCCTTCCAACCCAGTGGCAAGCAGTCAATACTCTGCTGCTACCTCGGCAGTTATCTAGTGCCTATTGCCCCCTCAGCGGGAGGGAGCAGGGAGGGGAAACGCGGAGCCCTAGAGAAGGGGCAGTCAGGCAAGTGGGCATTTACGGGGCGTTTGGCTGCCAGCCTGAGCCCCTTAACTCCCTCAGTGCTGCTGTTGCCTGCAGGCACCGCGGCTTTTGAGCGCTGCAAAGGTTGTATGGGCAAATGCCTGAATATGTTAAAGTGGACAGAAGGGATTAATTTTGCTGGTTGCCCATACGGTTCTTGCCCCTGTGCTTTGCCTCATCTTTGAATGGGGTGGAGGGAGCAGCAGCCTCCATGGCACTGCTCCAAAGCAGCCTTAAGCAGGAGCAAAATACAGACTGACTTCCACAGGTTGGAAGCGGTGGCGGGGCTCTGGCAGGGACGAGGGTGTGTTGCCATCCCTTGTGAGCTGTGAGGCAGACCAAGGGACGGCATGACACTGCCCAGGATCTGTCCTGAGAGAGCGGGGCAACTTCCCCTCCCCTAAGGCTTTAACCACATGCGTTGCCGCAGCATTTGCACAGCACGCCAGACTAAGCCTCCCAAAGCACACCTTGTGGAGATGTGGGGGCCCCAGCGGCACCCTTTTCAATTTACAGAGCTGTTTCTGCTGTGGTGAATGCCATGCTGGCGTAGGCACGCTGGCTTGCACTGCCAGTACAGCTCAGTAGTGGGCTGCACGAACAAGGTTCGTTACTGTCAGGGGAATCTACACTGCCCACTCCACAAGATCCCCCCAAGTAAGGGAAGGAGGACATGAAACTCAAAATTGCCTCTAGGAAGAGGCAGCTGTATTTTGTATGGTCTTCCCTCTGCTTTCCACGAGACACATTCAGGTGACATCTCCCAGGCATATTCACCACCCAGCACTGCAAGTGAAGCTGCAGTGCCGGAAAAGCAGCTGGTGTTTGGGGTTACACAAAAGTGACAGGTTCTTCGCTGAAAGATTCTCATTCTGTTTTTGTGAATTTGTTTGTTTTCTGTACTGAAGGGAAATGTCATTGCAACCCCCCCCCTCAGTATAGCTGGAAGCCTGTGGTATAAAAATAATGATATTGGAATGAAAGTAATTTGTGCCCAGCTGCTTGTAGAACAACCAAAAAAAAGACTAAAATGAAAAAAACATGTAGCAGCCAAAAAAATGTGCATTCTGCCAGTGTGAGCAGGACCGGAGCTCAGATGCAGATCTCGCTGGAGCAGAGCTAGACACTGAAATGTACAGCCTGCTAGAAGCTAACAAAAACCAAAACGTAGATGCTGCCACGGCTGAACTGAACACATCTGCCACACTCCTATGCAACCCAGTCATCAACTATTTGAAGCCTTCTTTGAAGGCTTGGGCTTGTGACTTCAGAGTGGGATTGAATTCTGGGCAAATAAATGTCCCTGTCCCCTTCTCTCCCCCTCCTAAGAGGGCTGTAAGCGCTGCTCTTTGCAGTCACCATTCAGCATGCAGCTTAATATTCTGGCACTCACTTCTCCACCAGCTTGCTTGACTATAAAGAGTATTTGGACTCCCACAGTGGTTCATTTAACCAGACTTTTCAAAGGAGTCCCTCTCTCTCTTCCTCGTTCTCCTTTTTTAGAGAGGAATAAACAAGATAAAACCGGAAGCAAACTCAAAAGTAGAAGAAAAAAGGCCCAAAAAAGCCCCCAAAAAGCTGAAGGAGGAAAGGAGAGCCACAGGCACAGAACAGACCAAATAAAACCATTGTTGGGTCTCCACTCCAAACCAAGCCAGCAGCCTGCCTGGGAGCAGTTTGGGAGACTGCTTTTTTATGTGTATAAGGGAGTAGATGGAAAAGTAGACGATGAAAGTGTGGGAGGTTTTTCCCCCCCTTTTCAGCACGGGAACAGCTCCAAGGAAGCCGCTGAAGTTATTCGCAGGTAATTTTGGAGTAAGTAAAAAGCAATGATACATCGGTGCACGGGATGTTAACAGTGGCCCTCACTACCTAGCAGTCAGAGTGCCAAGCAGTGCGTTCCTGTTACAAAGCATGAGGTAACTCGGTAAGCGATAACCAGCTGCACAGAACAGTTGGATCCCACAGTGTGGGATTCTAATTCTCAGCTTCTGCAGCCAGGAGGAACGCCCACGGACCTAACCTCAGGGCATGCTGCCTTACAGATGCATGGAAGGCACGCATCTTCCCACCTTCATCTGAGTGCAGAAGGAGGATCCAGCACGTGTGAGGCAGGCAGCAACTGTACTGACTGCAAGCCGGGCGACTGCACAGGCAGGTGGGGATGGGGCTTAGCTTAGGAGACTGGATACCCTAGACTCCTGCATCGCCAGTGGAGGTAATCACGTTCCCCAAAAGGATGATTCAAATCACCAAAGCTAGCTTCTGGTCTAAATCGCAGCCTATAGAGCTCTTGGTCAACTGGGAGCGCTGGACCTTGTGAAAGCTGGCTCTAGCTTACACGGTGTGACCTCTCTGCTCCCAAGGTCTGAACGCCAGCTTCACACCTTGCCTGCCCGTTCTGGCACAGTGCAGATCTTCGACTCATCGGCGCAGAACAGGAGGAGCAGCTGCCTCCAGAGCTCACTGCAGGCAACGGCCACCGGCCACCCGAGGAGTCTGCTGACACACACAGGCTGTCTTCGGCAGATGAGTCAGCACAGAAAAGAGAAACAAAAACAAGCAGATGGAAGAAGTGGAATTAACACATGAAAGACATAGCAAGCAAGGAGGACTTGAGGCCTCTAATTAGCGCCTGAAGAAAAACTAACCAGCAACACTGCCAGTGCAGGTGTCCTGCCTAAAAAAGTATTCCATATGCACGTGGTCTGATGAGCAGCTAGCTGACTGGGACAGACAGCCCCTTCAGTCTGGATCGTGACAGAAAACGTTCTGCTCCTGAGAGCGGTAACTCGGTGATTCTCTTAAAGCCCAGATCTCCCCCAGGAGAGCTCTGCACCAGCTGCTTCTGCAAGGACAGTGCCCCACCATAGGAGCTGCAGCTTCTGAAGGACACAGGTGTCTGTGCACGAGTAGGCAATGCCCCACTGCGGGAGGATATGTCCTGGGAAAGACAAGGTCTGACACCAAGGCTGCACGGATCTGTGGGCTGGGGGTCAGCGGAGGGATGACTCAAGTGGCTGAGGCAAAGCGCAGGTGCAAGAACTGGCAGAGCAGCTGCTTCTGCATCCCACACTCCCATGACTAACTGCAGTAATTGCAGGGCCATGGAGGAATGGGTGCTTCTTGCCAGCCTGCATTAGTAACCCATGTCCTCGTCTGCCTGCCCATCTCCTCAGGATGATGGGAAACCCTGTTTTCCTGTTGGGGTGATTTCTGGATAGCCACAATATCTAGGAGTAAATTAACTTCCTCACAAAATATGTTTATACCCTATGTACATAACTCTCATTACTCTTGTCATCAGGATCATACTACAGGGAACAGTCACATCTCAGAAAAATAAAGCCAATTAGGTCTGCTAAAGATAAGGCAAGACACTGCCTGTAGGAAAGGAGAGGACATCTATACCAACAAATGTCCCATAACTATTAACATCCCATTATTAAGAACACCTGAGAGGTAAATGGATTCCTTGCTCCTCATTATGTATCACTACCTTATATTACTGAGCATCAATATTGATCTCCGGGATTTTCACAGTCCCAAGCCTGTAAATGAATTAGTGTGTGCATCTGTACACATGGCAACAATCCTCTTTTACAAACGTATAGAGACCTGGGGGAGTTTTAGGCTGTGTCCACAGACCTGAGACCCTCTGGTGTCTTCTCTGTCAGCACAGAGATGGATCCTTTAACTTGTTCTTAGAGCTGCTGGAACACGGGTAAGTCAAGGGTGCTTAGCACTGCTAAGCCAGGGACAGGAGTTTCAGCCCGTACTGATAAATGCAGAAGCAGTTGCGCAGAGAAAATCTGATTTCAGGTCACAAGCATATGTATGGCAGAGCCAAGAGGAACTCTGTCCCCAGACTCAGCCCTCCCCAATCCAGCACAACGCCCTGGGGTTTCCTACTCCTGCATATGGCCGAGTCCCCCCAGTGCATGCCCAAACTCCAGCAGGTACAGGTACGCAGCCAGGCAAGGCTGATTGAGACAGGTGAATTTTAGCCTGATCAGTGGTATCGCTCCACTCAGATATCTGCAGATGTTCTTTGGAGCACAGACAGAGCGCTGGGGTGGCACCGCTCCTCCTGCCACAGCTCTGCAGAGCTGGACGCCCCAAGGCTGTGGCTTGCCCCAGGGACAGACCTAGCACATGGCCACCGCACCCACAAGTTCCCAGGGCTTCATCACTGAAGCACTTTTACAAGGTGCAGGGTATAAGACTGGCAGGTATATAAATAGTTAATTCTTGAAAGTAGTGGGAAGCCTGATGTGAGAAAGCTGGCAGCACAGGGCTGCTGGGGTCCCTCCTGCACAGAGAGCAGAGTGCACCCCCCTAAAGCTGGTAACAGTCTGAGCGGGGCATTTGACTGGTGGTGAGCAAAGGCTGCTAAGTTACCTTGCTCGCTGAGAAAAGCGCATTTGTGTGTGCTGGATTCATTCACAACAGCACTATTGTCTGCAGCCCCTAAGCCCAGGCTGCCATAGCTAATTAGCATGTAGAAATCAGCATTCTTGCTCTACCCCTAATGTCACCCAGGGAAGAGTGACACACTGCCAAGCAGCTTCCCAGTGCTGTGCCTGCCCCCAACAGGGAATGAGGTCTTTCTGCACTTGTGCAAGGTTTCTTGGATTTATATCCCTGATACGACACAGGATCTCCCTACGCACCTACGCACACTCGAAGCAGGTGGATTAGGACAAGCTGTTTGTTCATTGGTGACAGGGGATCACAAAGCAGCAGAGCTGCTCCCCAGGCACTTGACCCAGAACACATACCGCAGCAAGCAATACAAATGGGGAACCTCTGGCCCTTTTTTTCCCTTCATCGGTCCACTACTGTTGGCACCCCAACTTTTATTTGGCATGAGAAGGGCTGCTATAACCTGCCCAAATATATTTCTCTTTTATCCTAACCACATGCTGCTTATCTAGCCTCTGCTGGGGATGCCAAGATCCCAAAAGAGTTAATAAAGCATCCCATCACCTATACAGGCTTCCCATTGGATTCAAAAGACAGCAAAGTCACAAGAAAAGAACAACTGCATGTTTCCATGGGATTTCTACTCCCCAGAAAGACTGAAAACAGGAAATGTAGGAAGAAAAGTTTTTTTTCTTCCAAAAAGAGAAGCTCCTAAACCTCCACAAACCACTTGCAACTCCATTTAAGCAATAGGCTGTTTTTTAACCTATCTCTGACCCTCTCCATTAACATAAGACTTCTGAAGTTCCCTTTACCAACAGCCTCTTCCCAGAAGGGCCCAAGAAGAACTTAAAGGACACATGACAGCTTCCAGAGGACCTATGCTGCAACCCATCTATTTAAAAGGTCAGTGCAGCTGCAAGACATTTTAGTTGCAAGATCAGGTGATACTGATTTTCTCAGGAACTCAAACAGCAGGGCTCCCGTGGGTTTACAAATGTTTTGATCATCATAATTTGAGTTTCAGACAACTCTGGGCTGAATCTTAAGTTTTCTGTCTAAAACAGAGTATTTTTTGAGGAATTCCCAAAGACAGCAGCCTCTCTCTCCATTGAAAGCAATGGAAGTCATCCACCCTGTCTGTAGTTGTGCCTGTAAGGCTTCTGCATCAGCAGATGCATCATATCCTCAAGCCCTTTTCCAGGCGTGCTGTCTTTGCTGTTCACAAGCTCTCAAAGTATCTTTCTTTTACCAGAATCCTCGAGGGACTACCAATATGGTTCAGAGTAATATGGAACTATTTTTATCCTACAGAAAGAATAGCAAGATGTTATGGACAATCAACAAGGAGGTGTTTTGATCCATCTAGTTTGGACTAGTAAATAAAAGGTCATAAGGACAAGTGAGGATGTATTTCTGACACACAAACCCACCAAACTTTCTAATAGCGTATCAGCTGATGTGGTAAGGAGAAATCCTTAATTCTGGCTGATGTCCACAGCCCTACTGCTTATTAGGAAGCCCTACATAAAAAATGATGGGCATTTCCTTCAATATTAAAGACCTACGATACTCATTGCACATCTAAATCTGCCTCTAAGCAATACTGAAAATAGAGATTCCAAAGAGAAAGAGTTAAATCACTGGATTAAATGCCAGACATATAATTAAATTAACACAATGTGGAAATTGCAAACAATTATTGGATTCTAAAGACACAGTGCATGAGTCACCAGGAAAGATACTACCAGAAAATGGTAATGAATGGTAAGAACATCATTCCTTTGGCGAATTACTAAAGCATTTTGAAGGAAAATAGTAGAAGAAACACCATTCCCTTGAAGTCCAGAAAGGGACTCTCCCGGTTAGTCTTTGGTTCCAGTTTTCAGTTGCCAATTCTTTAGCGATAGTATAAGGTACATCGGCAGTCCCACGCAGCGATGCGCACCACGACAGGACAGCAGCCGGGACGGGGTGCCGCTGCTGCCTTCCCCCGGTGCCGGCGCAGGGGCCGGCGGCTGCGCTGACCCGGCCCGAGCGTCCCCGCGCCGCGGACAGGCTGCCCGGGCTGGGCTGGCTCCACCGCGGGCGGCTGCGGGTCACTGCGGCTGCTGCCGGGTCCCTCCGGGTACCGGGCTGGGATCAAGCACCGCAACAACCGAAGAGCTCCAGAGCCAGCTTGGCCCATGCGGTTCTGAAGGAGCAAAACCAACCAAACTATTCAGAGCGCAGGGCATGAGAGATGTGTTTTGTTTGCTTGCTTGTTTTGTTACCAGGCAGAAAGGTTCAGCTCGAAACAGCGCATCTGCAGCAAAGAAACGGCATGGGTTTGTCCACAGTGAAGCTGCCATCGTTCAAAAGAAACTCTGTGTTAAAAGCCAAATTAACTCCACTGAGTTAATAGGTCAATATTTGCCATTATCTGACAAGAATAGATAAAATGCAGCTCTAAAAATAAGTTAGGACTGTAACATACTGGAAATATTTTTCTCGTGTGAGATTTCACTCTTTCCATAGACTTTGGAAAAGGTGATGTTGCAAAGACACTGATTCAACAATTGGTGCTCGTTAATAGAAGCTGCCACTCCCATTTTCAAGAGGGTTACCTGTTTTTAACAGTTCTGGACACTTGCTGAAAGAAATTATAAATATAACAGATTTTTTGACGTCGAGGTTAAGTGCGGTTAATGAATAACCACATTCCACAGTAATAATAGGTTTTATCTGCAGGGCCCCAGTTGCTTGATAATTTCTTGTATGGCAACATTTTTCTGGCTAATGTCTAGAATGTGAATTTAAATATCAGAGCAGCTCTTGAGCTGCCACGCACATTAGGATTCATTCCCTGTCTGCGCACCCAGTGCAATGGCCAATTAGTTGTACAGGATTAAAGTTTGGCCACAAAAGCCGTGCAGGTGATTTCTCCAGTGGGAAAGGTAGGGGGGAAAAAAAGCAATTCTCAGTGGTTAGCCTGGATGGGAGTAAATGTGATGTTAAGTTTTGCTTCCATACGCCCATTTGGAAGCCCTTTGGGACCTCTTCTAACTAAGAGACCCAGAGCAAGCCCACTGTGAGCTTCATCGGGACTCCAAGCTTTCCTCAAGGCCAAGTTGATGGTCTCTCTAATGAGCTCAGGAGATCTTTACTTCCGATGGAAAATGCTGATTTAAGTCACAGAAAATGATCATGAAGTAAAGGTTCCTTTATGCTGTCTAAACCCTGCTCTGGTGCTCTTACTGCCTGGGGCAGAGGTCCTCCACAGGCTTGGCTGTAGCCTGCCTTTGCCACCCAGCCCAGCAAGAGACAGCCTTTGTGCGCGAGCGACGGGCGGCCGCTGGAGCCCAGCGCTGCGGGGTGCTGCGGGGACACGGGGCAGGGGTTAGAGGGGCTTCCGACTCCTCCTGCAAGAGCTGGTAAGCTGTCTATGTGCAGGCAGCCCTGGGTCACCTGCTCTGCAACAGCCCTTCCAGTAACAGTGTCGATGAGAGATAATTAATATGTGAGAATGGCAAGAGCTATAATAAAACTCTATTATGATTCCAAGTTGGGTTTTAGGTGTTAATTAACGGGCACCTTCCAAGGCAGGATAACATTACAGTGATAACTTCCTGTCAGCAATCCCATCTTTACTAATTAATCCGGTATTTAGTGTAATAGCATTGACAGTAATGAACTTAAATTATTGAAAAGGAATATATAAGGCCCTTATTAATCATTAATAGCACCTTCCTGGCATATTATTTTAATAAAGTTCCATGGCCTCTAAGATTAACAATCAGAGGACCCAAGGGAAAAGGAAGTAGAACGGATATCAAATAGAAAGAAATCAAAAGCATTTGAAGAGTGCATTTCTTCTGTTTCAGTTTACTTTCAAGCTCACGAACTGCAGTAAGGGCATAAAGTCCTTCCAGATTTGACCACTAAGTTAGGGTTCTGGTGCATTAGAAGGAGGGGCTACAGTAGGATTGCTGAGACGCAGCGCACCTAGCACCTATTTGGATATAAAATGTCTTTGTGCTTTCTGACAGTGAAGTGAAACTCACATTAGAGACTCTTCAAATGGACTGTCTGAAATGGAGATCTGTCATGGCTCACCGCATGTAACGTTTGAAACACAGAGTAAAATGAAGGTTCTGTGTGGTCAACCAGAGGTTTTAAACCAGTGCAACTGCTCACTTCAGGTTATTAGCTGTAATTCTAAGCTGAGCTTGCTTGAGAAGGATGTCATTATTCGAAAGGGAAGGGTGGAAGTGCATGGCACTTCCTTATAGCCTTGCACAGTTCTGCTGGAATAAGCTTTGGTATCTTATAAGCAATGTATTGCCATTCAAAAGTATCACCTGTGGTATTAAAAAAAAAAAAAAAAAAAAAATCTGCTCCTTCCTATGTGCCCAGGATGGTCCTAGAGGCTTGTGCAGATGGGACACCACCAGAGCTCTTACTAGTTATTTTGACTGGCTCTAGGTAAATCAGGCAGCTTTCTAGTTTCCTTATGGTGCTGGCTGTCAAATTCTATTGCAGCTGCAGCCACAGGGATCTAGAAATGAATGTTTGATATATGTACCGATAATTACACATATAGCCAGATGCAAGTCGTCCGCCTGACATCACACATATAGCTCTTTATTGCAAATCTTATGTTTTAGGCATCCTGTTCTTTCAGTGAAAAAATGCATTTGCCTTCAGTATATTTTGTAACGTTTATATCCACTCCCAGACAGTTTAGAGCACCACCCTCCCAGGAATGAAACGAGATAATTTGCTTTAAAACCAGCAGCCTTCTATCTTTTGCTCCAATTTGACCTTGCAATCTCCAAACTCTGTTACTTAATAATGTATTTTTAGTAGCGTCAGTATGAGCAGATGCCCATACACCTCTGGATACATGCATTGCTGTAAGTCTGTTTTTGTTAGTCCAGTTATTACAATACCTGGACGAATCACAGTCTTATTATGTGGGGTGCCAGTTTTTCAACTTTTGCATGGCAAAGTGTATTTATTTTATAAAAGCAGATTGTTGTTATTTCTTTGGAACCACGTGGTCTCCAGACAAAAGTAATAGTCTTCCCAATTGGTGTGCTTAACAATTATGATCGTTGGTCTACCTCTATTAGTCATTGTGCCTTTTTTTGAGCACCATCACACTTTTGAATTAAACATTTTCAATTTTCAAATCTGCAAGTCTCCAGGTACCCTTAAGCTAAGACATCTGGAAAACCATCATGTTTTCGGCAGCCACTGGCGCCCTGCCTTGCAAAGCAACATTTTGATTCAGTATTCCTCTGCGCTTTGCCACTTTGCAAGGGGTTGTGTCAGGAAACGTCACGTTTCAGCTCTGCCCTTTGCTCACTGGCTGAACGATCTGATTTCCTTTGCATAGGGCATTATCTTCGTGGGTACAAATTGTCCACATACTGCTGTTTAACAGACAGACATACAGTGCTCTTACAAAGGGTAAATAGACTGGAAATGTTGAATTCCCATAGTATTTAAAAGAATCAACACAGAGACAGGAAAACAATCTAGCACAGAACACAGACATGCTTCATGCTCAGCTGCCTGTTGGCTCACAAGTGAGAAATAAGTAATTACCAACAATCTTTGCCTCTGTAAAATATTTCTATAAGTAACAGGAGCAAATAATCTCTGACAATCCATTCCCCTGTTAGCGTGCCTTCTCCTTTAGGAGCCAACTTCTCTCGTGCCTGTATTCCCTGACTTCAAAACCTATATGCATCCTCACCCACAAATTATCCAGCACTGAAATCTGTATGCATCTGAAGTGTTAATGTGGAAGGTTTGAGCACAGACACAGAAGAGCGAGTTAATTTTGCAGTTGGTGTGATTAGTACAGCAGAGTCCTGTCAGAGAGAGTCTTGTCCACCGAGCGAAGACCACACAGGAGTTAGTCAGCTATAGGTGTAGTCTCAGCTATAGGTAGTCTCAGTGCTTTGCCAACCTAAAATTTCTTCCTCCATCTCATAATATTTCATACTGCTTTACCAGCCTTATTTGCTGAACCCTTGCAGGCAAATTCCTTTCTCCCCAGCGATCCCTCTCTGCCCCAGTAGCTGACCTGCTTCGTGGTGATCCTCGCTTCTTCCTAGGACTAGCTATGAGACGAGATGAGATGAGACAAGGTGACTGAGCACAGGCCGGGTCTACACAGGATATGGCTGCACTGGCCGACATCCCCTGCACCTCTTTTGCGTGCTGTTGTCGTCTAGGAAGCTAGCTGGTTTTCACAGGGAAAGTTCACAGCTTGCTGTATGCAACTACATGTTTCTCTGGGCAGTGTCATCATCTTGTGACATTTGCTGCTCAGCAGTGATTGAAAGTGATGAAAACAGACCAGATATACAGAGGCAACTATGTCAATAACTACATACAGCTTGAACACTATATATCAAATATGCCCAACTTCCACACTTCCAGGTGTGCATAAGGCAATGCACATGAGGCAGGAGACTTTCCTAATGTCTCTCATTCTACTTTGTAGTTGACTACGAGCCTTTGACGATTAATGAAGGCAAAATACCTAACCGTGAGGACCAACATCCCTCCAGTGTGGCAGGAAGCAAGTGGCACGACCAGACAGCCCAGTGCCATGAAATGGAGTATCGGGGAGCAGTTTTGTTTTACTTTGGCACAGCAAGAAGAACATACTGCCAGACAGTGTTTCCCAAGTTTCGGCATAGCTAAATCTGCTTCCCCTTTCTCAAAATCTCCTGTGCAAACCTGTCTGAGGTGGGACTGATTTTTTCTGACAAATCGTGTGGTGGCAGAAGGAGAAGGGGTGACACAAAAGCGCCCAGTGTTTATTAATGCTATTAGTACTCACAGAATCTATGTGTGGAATAACTGTGGTCACTGCACTATTTCTGTTGAAAACTTCAGGCAGTAAGAAAAAACACACTTATCTGCAAGAAAACACAATGCTAGCAGAAAGGCTGCAAACATGATGCCCAGCCCTGTGCTGAGGAAGACCTGGTTGTGTGCCCAGATTCTCAGGTGGCACCAGCAAAGCACCTCTCGGCCTGAAATGTGCTACGGACTCCACGATTTAAATGGGTTTTGTTTGCGGGCCTTCACTTCCCTGGGGAAAGCCTCTGTTTGGGTGATATATATGTGAGCAGGGTGCCCGACAGGAATGATGTATGGCACTGGCAATGTATTGCCCGGCAGCCCGCCGTTCTCAGTGATAGATCTTTATAGGAATATTTCTCCAACGAGGGAGCCACGCAGCAACCAACCGGCCCAGGACCAGAGTTGGCGTAATTAAAACGTGACAAATCTTTCTCACACAGAGACGCAACTGCGTACCAAGCAGATACAAGCTCTTGTTCTGCTGCTTTGTCTTAGGGATACCTCCTAGCTAGTCGAAGTTCCTATTTCTGCACCGTCCCCAGGTAAGTTGTCTATTGCCAGAGCCATTCTCAAACCTGCTTTTCTGGTCTTTTCTTGTACAGACAGTTTAACTCCTGCTGTCCCAATCCCAGCCTTGCAACTCTGTCACCATTAGAAAGAGTCTGGGTTAGATGTGTTAAAATACCGGTGGGTATGACACAAGGGCAGTTACAAGTCTCTAACTGGCAGGAAGCTCTCCGTAGGTAGGATTCGATATTGGGAGCTCCTATGGGCCGTGAATTTAACCATCTTTCTCTCCCTGACCAGCTCCGTTCTCCTGCCTGCTTCCCCCCTTCCCCGGGGCCGTGCAGGCTGTGTGCTCCAGGACCAGGGCACCGTTTTGCACGGACACAGCATTCCTGCAGCAAGCTCTGGGCAGAAGGATGCAGGATCTACCCCGAAACAAACATTAAAGTCATGCAAACATGAAAAAGCTCACTGCAATTTCAGTTCCTCTGTCCCTTTTTCTCTGTGAGCTTCTCTCCCTTCCCATTTTCATGGTTTTGATTTTCTCAGACTCTCCACTTCTCTCTCCCTCTTTTCTCACACTTCCCTGGTCTGCTGGAACGGGGTAAACTCTTCCACAGATGTAGCTACTTCTACAGTTAAGCTGAACACTCAGTGAGAGTTTGTCCTTGAGAAGGAAACCTTTGTAAGAAGGAGCCCTCGGGAGGCACACACTCTGATTTTTCACAAGAGCCCGTAGTTCTTAGGGCTTGAGAAAGTGGAGGAAGTGATGGTTGAATCACTTGAATTGGGGAAAAAAAACCCACCTCTTCAGCCACAGAAGCAAAACAACAAAGAGAAAACTCTGCAGAAGGAAGGGAATACACAGCAGTAAGGAGCAGCAGGGACAAGTCAGTGAGACCTGCTCCCAGAGCTGACTTACCACGAGAAGATCAAAACCACATCTCGATATAATCTTCAAGCATACGTTGTAAAAATGCAGTTCTGCTCTCCAAATCCGCAAGGTCTGATAAGCCTCCCAACAGAAACTTAATTTGAGGACCAGACTGTGAGTATGCAAAGTTCCTTTTTTCCCTTACATTTTAAGATGTACTAGATGAATCAGAAATGCAAATATTAATAGTTTACAAAAAATACAGGTTTGCAATTGCAGCTACTAATTTTTGTTTATTCTTTCAGGTTTTTAACCCTTTTATGCTTTTGTTGTCATAAGACTTATATGAAGAAGTCAGATACTCGTGCTTGTAGTTTTTGGAAGCACTTCAACTGAGTGTCAATCTGATTATTTAGTGCTGTGTCTGCACCAGAAATTAGCATATAAACATGCAATCTGTTGTATTTCAAAAAGAAAAAAAGAAAAGTAGTAGATACGATACATATATGGAAAAATGTCTGTACATTTTCATAAGCTGTCTTTGGAACTGAACCAAGCAATAAATACTAGAGAGTTTCCATTGGCTCTTAGATTTGATGGCTGCTAGCAATGTTTATTTAATATCTATTGGAAAAAAGTTACCACATTTTGAGGTGACTTTGCATGGTCTATTCTGTTTAGCAAATATTTGCCTTAAACACATTTAATAAGAGTCTTTTCCAAGATGATCAATCTGTGTTTAGACTTGTTGATGGAGGCAAACTTGAAAGTGATCCCAGCGCAGGTCACAAGTATAAGAGAAACCCCAGAGTCCCCATCAGAAGACGCACCAAAAAGGCAAGCGCTGCTGGAGCCTGGGGCAGCCTGTGTGGGCAGAGCAGCTCCCCGTGGGAACACTTGGTGACATTTAACTCTGCCTGAGGTCCTGATCTTCTCCGAACTTAATTCAAACAGTCAGGGCACCGAAACTAGCAAGACATTGACTCTTCCCTCCAAGAAAATATGTCTCCATTGTCCCGCATTTACAGGCAGGAATGAAGTGTCGTTCCCAAACTGGAAATACTTTTTACTTTTGTCCAGACTTTTTGGATCAGATCCTAGCAAACCATTAATGGCACATGTACCTGCAGTGCACAAATAACCACACCCTCTCGCACACGGTTTCCATCTTCATCCAAAGACAAAGAGACCCAAGTCACATTCCACAGAGTGGCATAAACCTGACGTAAACCTTTGTACCCAGCACGCATGTTCAGTCTTCCTCACACAAGCGGAAAACAGCCGAGGCGTGACATTTCCTCCCTGTCAGTCTCCCAGTTTATACTTCATTGGCATTTCCCAACACACCCCAAGCAAATTATTCCACAGGCCAGATAGCTGTGGAGAGAGGGCGTATGAAACACCTCTCTAGCCAGTGGGCCATCGATAACGCCCCGTGTGGATCAGTGGTATTTGCCATTAGTGTCAGTCAGCCTGTGATGAGGCACGGAAGGGGAGCGAGGGTACCGAAATCCTGTTCTCAAGCAGCATGTGACACAGAGCGTTGCTGAACGGCCGTCGCTGCTCGACTCGCTCGCCGTGGCCGAGGAACGCACAGACAATATCGCACGGCAAGGCCTGGTCTCTGGTAACTGCAGCAGCAGCTGTGAGGTAATCCTGTACCTTCTCAGTCCATAGGTTGTTTATTCTTCAGTAAATAGCTTATTCATGCTCACCGAGTTCAGCACCTTCTTTACAATAGTACTGGGAGCGAGTCCCCTGGCAGCCCCGCGGCGACACAGCCTGAACTGAGCATCCCAAGGAGCCCGTTCCTGCCTGTTCCCACAATCTCCTGGGGATAAACTCAGTGCAGCTCTGTTATTGAAAGCTCAGGAGCAGTTAAATGGTAATTTAAGCAGTAATTTCAGACGGAGCAGGACGGTGTAGATGGGTACAGAGGTGGGCGCAGCCCTTTTGCTGTCTGGGAAAGGGTCTAATCACAGAATGAAACAGTTGGGTGTCATCACTGAGCCTGTGAGTCTTGGAGAACCAAAAAATACTAGTCTGTCTTTCACTGCAGCCACTGCTCTGAGTTATTAGTGATGAAAGGACTTTCTAGCAGCCCACAAGCCCATTACCAGAATGCCAGAGTTTCAGCCTTCTCAGAGAAAGGTCTGTGCCAGACTTCTTAATAACTGTGACCTTGCAACTTTCACCTCCACTGCTTCAGCTTTGACTCGGGTTACTGGAATGCTATCATGTCCCAGAAAGTTCAGAAATTAACAGATTAAAAATTGTTCACAGAACAATGAAATATTCTCAGGAAAAGAAGTTTGTGAAATGTACCAGAAATTCTAAGCAAACCTCAAAATACTTGAGTTCTGTTTTTCTTTTGCTTTCCCTTGTGAATGAAGAAAAAGTGTTGTATCATGCCTAGTGTCACTTGGCACTAAAATCACAGCATTTCTCAATAACTTTAGCAATATACAGCTAAAACAAAACTTTGAACCTCTGAAAAAATCCTCATTACACAATTTTGTAATGACAATTTAGCAAAATTTATCTCAGGAAAAAACAACAGTATATCGTCCTATGCTAAAATATATTTTTCTCATTCTACTAAACCCTGTTTCAAGAGTCCAAAGGGTCAGGAAAAAAACATACTACATCATTTCCTCCAGGTATTTTGATTTGAAACTAACTAGTTTTAAACTAGAAGAGGGTAGATTTAGACTAGCTATAAGGAAGAAATTCTTCACACTGAGGGTGGTGAAACCCTGGCCCAGGTTCCCCAGAGAGGTGGTAGATGCCCCATCCCTGGAAACATTCCGGGTCAGGTTGGACAGGGCTCTGAGCAACCTGCTCTAGTGGATGATGTCCCTGCTCATTGCAGGGGGTTGGGCTAGATGACCTTGAAAGGTCTCTTCCAACCCAGACTATCCTATGAAATCCTAATAAGTTACTCATCCGGGCCTCAGTTTAATGCATTCATGTATTAGCTGCCACTGTTTCTATTTAACAAGGAGGTGACAATAATGAGAAATGGGAAACCTGAAGACTTCATTCTCACATACTCTAATTCCTGCTGACACCGCTCTGACATAAAACCACATCTATAGCCCATCTGAGCCTTTGTTATTCTAAAGGAGAGCTGTAATACAAATGTAATTCAGACCCTATTTGAATACATCTAGTCTACCTTTGCTGCTGTTTCAGAAGTGTGCTGCCTTAGTTTTCACGGATCAAAGAGGAGGTAACTACACTTCGGAGATAGCTGCATAGAGAGGTTACCTGCTGCGGCGAGATGATGGTGTAATACCGAGCAAGCGCGAGCTGATCAGCAGGATACAAACTGCCCTTTCTGCATTGCAAGGTGTGCTTCTGAAAACATGTTATCAATTCAGAGGTGAGTATTTATTATTGTTGATTAGCACAGTGAAGTATATGCAGTAGTGGTCAAACAGCAAAAATCACAGACTGAGGACTCAGAATTACTTGTCTGTGATTTGTTTTCTTTATCCCTTTAGTTCATAAAAGTTTCCAAGTGTAATACACATTGATAGTATGCCTTGATCGAAATGCAAGAAAATATAACTGAAGGCAGGCCTCCCTCTGCATCCTACTCATATGAGCTCCCTGATAAGCTTTAATTACAGATTTGACCTTGGTCTTTGTCTGAAAAAGGAATAAAAGTATGACATGCTGTGTAATTGCTGTCAGAAGTGGTTTAACTCATTAAATGTCTACATGAGGAACCTTCTTCAGTTCCTGGTTTTGCCAAATGGGCTTTAAGGAAGTTAAAATTCTAGGTCTTTGCAATCAGCCTTATAGCCAATTGGGTGATAATTAATGAACATATCATAGAATCATAGAATGGTTTGCAAAACCATGGATTTATCCTTACAAACTACCCTAAAGGTCAGGAAATACCGTTTTCCGTGCCTTACAAGTGGGAATGGAAGCACATAAGGATGTGTTCAGGGTCAAAAGAGGAACTGGCATAAGAATTAGACATAAAACTCTGTTTTGTTTTGTTGGTTTTTTTGGTTTGTTTTTTTTTTTTACACAATTGAAGAAAGGTGTTCCTTCCCTCCCGCAAGGGTAAAGCTGGTTTCAGCAAGAGATAATTTCTCAGGAACTTGCCTGAGACCTTTGGAAAGTACCCAGAGATGACAGTGAAGAGTGATATGACAACCTGAATAGCATCCCAGGCAATTGTGCTGTTCACAAACCTAATCTTATTTTACTCACAGCTTGTATGATCCACCGGGGTACACCTGGTACATTCATCGGAACCATGCAAGTCTTCAGTCTGCATGTAGCAGCCTATTTCAAATCTCTAGGAATGAGCAGGGCTAGTGCCTTTTCCTGTGCCTGTTACGCTCACCTGCAGCACAGATGTTTCTTGACTCTGTGGACACACCTGCGTGTCTGCCCTCAGTAAGCAGAGCCTGCAGTCTCAAAGGGTTGCCTGTATACATTAAACCAAGGGATCTGGTATTGGATCTGACAATCGGGAATAACATGCTGATTGTTTTTATACAGTAGCTTGGAAGTGAGCTAAAGCAAAGAGAATTCTGACATAGATTAGGCGATCCCTGAGATAATTACTGAGTATACTGAACAGAGTAGTGTTTACCTACATATTAATGTGTCTACCCATATATTTATATGTGAGATTATCAGACACTCTCAACTGCCCTCCGCTTCCTCTACGTTTGTGCCTGATAGTTAACAGCTCATCACACAGCTTCTCAAGATGGGCTTTTACCTTTCCACCCAGCCTTCCCTAGGACTTAATTCCAGGGTTAAGGTCTCTAATTAGCCAGCAGTAATTTGACATTTAGATTAAAAATGCCCAATTTTTTTCAGAAAGAAAATGTTTCAATTCCATGCTAGTGGTAAGAAAGCTCTGCAGGCAAAGATGGGTATTGCTGATGGTAGATGACATCTAGTACTGGGGTAACCAAATTCTGCCTTCGAGTTTACACACACTGATCTGGTCCCCTGAGATCTTCTGCAGACACCCTCTAGTAACCTTTTTCTAGTGAAAAGCCCTTTGATCTTAGCACACAGCTTCATAGATTGGAAGGAGATAAGGGACGGAACAACTCTGTGTTTCTTGAGTCTCAGCAATACTTGGAGCATTACCTGAACTCTCAGGTTCTGTGCAGTTTTGTGTACTCCCTGGGTGCAGTTTACTCACTTCACTCATATCTTGTGTGGCCCAAGGATCACTGCATTTCCTAGCTCTTTACAGCAATCTTGGCATTCTGGCCAAAAGGCAAAGGGCAGTAAAGCAGCCTGGAGCAATCCCCACATTTTGGCACACTGGAGTACAGACTAATTTCCAGGAGGAACTTGACGTGAGTCCAGGCTGGGTTTGTAAGTTCACAGACCATTGCTTTTTTGATTTTTTTTTTTTTTTAAAACATACATTACTGAAAGGTTGGACCCTCACACAACTCTACTAGCCTGCACATATCCTTTCAACGATCCCAGCCCTACCTCACCACTGTTCTCCATCTATTACTGAATCAGATATTAAGCACAGGACTGGTTTCATCTATTTTGTGCTCAGAGGAAGACCAGGATTCGAACACCAGGAGGTGCTGCAGGGAGAAAGGCAGCCTGCCAACAGATACACGCAGAGGCAGGCTGGCGAAACACCGCAGCAGAGCGACTGGAAGTAAGAGCGGAGCAGTGTTGGTATCGCAGGGTGGGACCGCAACTTGTGCATGCGTGTGGATGGAAAGAGAAGAATCTAGCAATTGTTCTCAGGTCTGACCAGTACCTTTAACCTTTCACAGTCACGGCAAGTAGATAACGGGAGAGAGAAATGCCTAGCTGAAGCCACGAGTAGCACAGAGAAGATACTGGGGTTCCTGGCAACAGCGCTGTTTTGGTTTTCAGTGAACAGTGCCTGCCCCTGCTATAAAGTTCTTTCTTCTGTTTTATCAATGCACTGTTGCAACGAAGTACGCAAAACCCCCGTATCTAAGAAACGACAGAGAACTATTGATCTGAGGTGAAAAATCGAACTGCAAGTGAACCACTTGGCTTTTCCATGTGTTTACTCTGACCTCAGCTAATTTCTACAACTGTCACTTAATTAATCATCTTATTTCATTTAATCAGTGAACTCATTGTAATTAATTGAAATGTATGTATGCAAAATGGCAAATACTTCTCTCAGGAAGGGCCTTGAGGGAACGTGCTGTCAGCAGCAATGCTCTGGAAAGCTTGCTCCATTTATATAAATGAACAAATACAAATGCCGATGACTTCATGGCTTGAATATTAATGCAGGTAATTAAACATGTTTATTCTGGCAGGTAACAGCATGCCAGGCCCTGGCTTGGGGAGGCTCTGCAAACAGAACGTCCTCCCCAAGTCTCTTGCTATTGCCTGTGGTGCATGAATATAGCCCTGGCCCTTGATTTACCCCCACAGAAAGGTGGGGAGACACAAAGACAGTCAGATAGGAAAGATAATGACACACAAGACACAGATGACGTTTCCTCCTCCTTTTTGAGTCAGTTTGTTAGTATCTAGGTAGTGGAACAAGCCTGGTATGTTGCCTTGAAATTACAACTGAGACTGAAGAGTGGCTCCTGGCGGCTCCCGCTGCCTGGTAGTTATGGTCTTGCGTGGGTACGTTACAACTATTACCAGCAGGCTAGAGCAGTCTCTAGCCCTCTTTGCAATACACCTCTGGGAATCCTTCCAAGCGAAGTCTTGCCCAGCTGAAAGCAGCAGGACCGGGCTTGAAGCATGTGGCCCGTAGCAGTCCTCCTGACCTCTGGCTGTAACCCTGCCATAGCACCCTGTAGCAGCACATCCCTGGGTGAGGAGCAACGACACAGCCTCCGGCCTCAAGGTAATCATTACCTTTAGCTCGGCGAGGGTCTGCATGTACCTGGGGCTCTGTCTGCGCTGCGGGCTGTTGAACTAGGCTGTGCTGCTGCAGTTACCTTTTCCTTCAGGCCACCTTAGGCGTCTCTACACCATGCTGTGGTCTGCAACACAGAGACCACAGTGTCCTCCGCACCTCATCAGGCACATCCACCTCCACCCCAGCAGTGCCTTTGTCCCAGCTGGCTCTAGGTCCAACTACTCTGTACATTGTTTTTTTAGAGTTATGAGCTTTATGATAAGCTTTGGATGCTTCAGGGAAAGGAAAACCTTTTTAAACAGTTGGCAAGACTCTGTCTCTTAGGAAAACCAGCTCTCATTTCACTTGGGAGCATATTTCCCTCCCTTCACAAGCCCATTGAACAGTTTCTACTTGGAGTCAAGGCCAAGAAGTAAGTCCAGGACATATTGTTGCAAGAGAAAGTTCACACATCTCCCAGTCATAGCACTGAAAAGGTTGCTGTTGGTGGCTATCTTTTTCCAGCTTTCTACCTCCGTTTACAGGACCAGTTAGAGACAGTTTATGTAGAGATGTTGGTTTCCACTGATTTTATTTGAAAGAGGTGTAAGAAAATTACACTGTGTCTCTCTGCATGGTTACTTCCAGCACGGTGGCTTAGCCTTGGCTTTTTACAGCTGTTTTTGTTATAACCCTGCATAATTGTGGAGATTTAAAGAAATGCTATGTAGGCAAGGTGTAAGTCCATGTCTTTACCTGTTCACACTTTCCCCACATATAGATAGATTCTCAGCTGCTTTGTTTTCATTTACAACAGCAGAAAGCATTGTACTTGCTATGGGACTGTGGCAGGGGAAACCGCAACCGCTGTAGTCTGGTTGCCAGAGTCAAACTAAGATTAAGAAGGGGTCAGCGGTTTTTAGAGAACTGCATGTTGATCAGCAAAATAACGAGCTGTAAAACATAGTAAAGCACAGTTTGCTGGGCAGGGCTCTGCCAGCAGTTCTTTTATCAGTATTGCCAGCACACATTTGCACAGATGCATGTCTGGTTGCTTTCCTAAGGGTAGAGACAATTCAGCCTTCTTTCTCACTCCTCTGCAACATTCAAGAGGAGTACCAACTGCAGGACACACCACACAAATCTCTCTACAATTCACTGACCAGATGAAAACCAAAATTAATTTATAGTTAATAATTTAAAATTTAAAATTAATATTTCTGTGCTCAGCAGTTCTCAAGGAAGGGGTACAGAACTCTATCCGACACACTGAACAGTCTACAGTCTGCATCCTTTATAGGGACTCAGCACTGAGTTTTCTCCCTGAGACAAGGGAAAAGAAGTTTCCTTCATCTGCTAATCTAGAGCAAAAGGCTGGTGAGGAAAGAAGACATCCTAATAGGCTATAGGATCAAGTGCACTAGACATGAGAACTTAGTTCCCCAAACCAGCATGAAGAAGGCAGGTTAGACCTGATACTTTGAACAGAGGGACAAGAACACCATCAGCCTTTGGAGTTCCCTGTATGTCAAAGAACTCCAATCCGAGTAAAAGCTCTAGTTCCCTGTCATGACAGACAATCACATTCACCAGGTGAGGAACAGGTTAGAGAAAATTCTTTGAAGATTTCCCTCACACACACTCAGTTCCAGCCACCGTGACAGTCTGTCCGTAGTTGGTTGATGATGAGGCTTTGGGCAACAACTCCTCTTCCTCTAAAGTATAAGCTTTTGATCTATGTTTGTCTAATCCTGAACAGGTTTGAGGCATTTCTCTCACCAGTACTGATTTTTCCCCAAGAGATTACTTAAGAAACAGAGCCTCAGTGAATCAAAAAGTCCTCCAAGGCAGGAATGAGAAATGTGTGAGAGTGCAAGCAGAGGGGGAAGCCTCCACATACCTCCTAAGAAAGTTTCTGGAGAGGTTCTTATGAATAGGATAAAATGAACAAAGGAATTAAGAGCTCGTGGGAAATGGCTCACCCAGCATCCCTATAGGAGTAGTATAAATAGCTCCCCTGATTCACTGCATTCACATTGGATCAGTCCGCCCTTTTTCAAATCTTGGCTGGTCAATGCTTGAAAAGTATGTCAGCAGCAGCTCAGCCAGCTTCAGGAGAAGGCTCAATCTTAACTTCAGGGTTTCTTCTTGTTCTGCACCTCTCCACCAAATGGGCTCCGATAGCCTGGCTTGGCTGGAAGAGCTAAGCCAGACCCTAACACAGTTAATGTTGTTGGCAACCCTGCACTATACAAAGGACCTAGCTCCAAGTAGCAAGCATAGAGTACAGTGTTGTGCACTAACACCAGCTTGAGCTGAAATGGTGCTTTTATTTAGCTTACAAACTGCATTTCAGCAGGATTCATTAGCAGGACACAGCCACATGCTGGTAACTTTTCTATCTTTGGCTTGCCATTCAACTCACGAGGGTCAGTAAAACCTGTCACAGTGTGGCACATCCAAATTCCCAGCCTAACACAGACCCACTACAGCATCGCCCTGACTAAAGCACTTCATCCGCTCTAAGTTGAGTACCACCCCTTCAAATCTTCAACAGGCTGCTAGAACAGAGCCCACAGATAAACCAGCCGCAGCCTCCACCCAAATTCAGCTAGGGCAATTCTCCCCATCTTTAGGACAGGGCACTGATGTTGTGAGCCTCTGTTTGCAGATGTGTCTTCATCAGCGAGCTTGGGAACACCCATCACATACATGTGAACACAGGTGATTGCACTGTACACATCTCTGCAAGATGCATGCATGGAAACTCTTTGGTAATGATGCAGCATTAGTATTTCTGGACATTTTGGTTCACAGGGAGGAGAATTTAGAGGTCGCTTGGGAGATGCCCAAACAGACATAGGCCCAGATTTCATTAGCTGATAAAGCCATAGCATCCATGAAACTATGTGCTGCATGGATCATGACTAGACAGAAAGGACAAGTAACAAGCATGAGTGTACTGGCTACATGCTCATCCTGTCTGATGGAAACATGAACGCTTGCATGGTAGGCACAATGAGACAGGACAGCTAGTACTCCAGAGAGTCAGAAGAATTAGCTGTGCACCTGAACAATTTTCTTGGTGAAGAGTAGCACTGTTGAGCAGATATAGTGAAGCCGGCTCATGTTGTAGGATACTATCCCCACAGGGAACTGGAAGGAAAGAACTGTGTCACTGTACATCTTGGTCCAACTGAGAAGAGTCTTCTGTGCTTTTCATCCAGGAATTGGGTACTGATCAGGGAAGGAGAAAAAACCAAAACAGACAGACCAAAGGTTGCTTTTCACAGGAAAAACTTGTAAAATCTTTGTACAACTACTAAGTACTTCATTTCAAAGCCTGCAATAACCAGATTTGCAGCTCATTAAAAAAAAAAAAACAAAACCCCAAAAAACCCAAACAACAAAAAAAAAATCAACAGTTTCTCCTGCAACCTTTTGACTTCTCACAGCAACTTCAGTACCAGAACTGTTCCTCTGCAGGCAGGCGACATGTCACCTTAACATCAAAAGTCCATGTCAAGCCAGATGCCTATGTTGAATTGCATTCAGATCTCCTACCTCTCTAAGGGCTAAGTGCTATTGCTATTTAGCAGGCCTAGCAGCAAAAAATATAGAAGGGAGAGCTGGGGTACTGATTTGACCAGGTATATGAAGGTATGATTGATTTGCATCCTGCTTTAGGGAAAAAGTCTTTGTGGTTTTTGTGTTCTGCTAAAAATTTGAACTTTACAGTAAACCATATCCTGAAAGCCTTTTTTTAAAAAATTTTATTAGATGTTGCAGCAGCAGCACTCAACACATGCATAAGTCACATCCTGCAGAATCTGCCCTCCCTCATGTGCCTGTGAAGATAAGTACCTGTTGCTTGCCAAATACTATCATTCCAGCATTCTCAACATTAACGGCTCATGGCCTGATGAGCTGTGAAAGTCTGCTCCACAGCAGAACAAGAAACTGCTTTTCAGAAATGCTCTTTACAAAGAAACAAGGAAACAAGAATTGATGCTTTTCAAGCCTAAGCTAAGGCTTATAAGCTGCTGGTAGGCACATGATAAATAGCACATCCTTTCAAAAGTTGAACCTGCATATTTAAGAATGAGTTCAGAGCCTAACGTGTGTATGACTTCAGAGCAACTGTACCACCCTCCTCTGTTCTGTCACCTCCTAGTAATACGCTGGTCCAATGCTAAAACTACCTGTTTCAGATCCTGGCCCTTTCAGAGACTGCAAGGAATAAAAATTCATCTCCAGCCCTCATCTTGCTGCTACCTGGCAGTTAGCTGTGACTGAAGATGGACTGTCTCCATGTTTTGGGCAAAAGGCAAAGCAAGAAACACTGTTATTCCTACCCAGGACAGGATGAAAAGATTGGTTCACACACAAATGCTTGGAAGGACTGTTGGCTCCAACTGCTCCTATGCTTTCCTTAAGTGACTCCTAAACTCAGACCGCTGCTTCTGGGAGAGGTGGTGGAGTATCAATCAGCCTTCTTTGTGTGTTGGTTGTCCTATCTGTTGCAGTGGCCCTAGAACCAGATGGGCAGTGCAAGGGACAATCCACACAGTTTTGCTTTGCTCCAGCAGCTTTTACAGGATACAGTCACACTGCCACCACAGAAATCAAGGTTTCTTGACCTTTGGAAAATGCACTGCTGTGCTTCATGGGTGAATGACTTGTTAAAGCAAAGACCTGATATGCAGGCATTCTTATATGAGGCCAGCGTGGCACCTTATGAACCCACCTCTGAACTGCAGAACTGTCTCCAACTGCCTCTGCCACCCTAGACGAACAGAGCCAGCACTCTACCCCTGGCTTCCACACCTTCGACCTTACCCTGCAGATAGCCCCTGCACATTCCCCCACCCTTCTGAAAGTGCTACACCGATTCCATAAGCATGGGTCTTGAAATCCCTTCAGAAAAGCCCTTCTCACCTCTTTTCTGGGAAGGTGTCCATTCTTACTGTCTGTTCAAGAAAAGCTATTACCTATACTCCAAACAATTAACATCATATAAAATTCATCTTCTTCAGCAGACTCCACTTTGATCCAAGCCAAACGCTTAACATACATGTTCAGTGAAGAAAGGTGCGTAGTACCACTTGAGCTAAAGAATCCCTGCACAAAACCTGGAGAGTCTGAACAGTCCTTTTGAAGTCTCAGGATCGTAGTTAAGATTCTAAAGGAGAGCCAGCAAACACGCAGAACAGTGTAGGCAACGGAGGACAAAGCCCTTACCTTTACTGCTTAGCCTCAGCTCACATCATCTGTCCTGTGAACCAGGTGAATTCATGGGTATTTCTACCAAGATGGATCATTATAGGTTATGCACAAGGTTTTTATTCGTAATATCAGCAAAATAAAACTGACGCCAGACCCAAGATGAAAACAATCCAGGAAATCACCAAGAATAGTTATAGGAACGTACTGAATATTTCTTTGATTTACGATTAACTCTAGTAATGAGTCAGACAAGTGTTCTAATTGCATCCGTGAATAAGCTGCTGTCTTACAAATGGTTTCAGATCTGCAAGGAAATAACTCTTTGTGTATGGATCCAAATGTAGAAGGAGGATTTTTAAAGAGTAAACTACTTCAGCAAAAAGCTATCCATGTAGTCACTGCTACTCAGCAGTATTAGTAGGTCAGGTACCAAAATACGTACAACTTTACAGAATTCAAAAGGAACACTACATCAAATTTAAGGCACCCACAGAAAAGACAGTCTAAGGCAGCAGAATAAAGTTGTTGCAAAAGGTACCTTTGTTGAACAAATCCCTACCACCCCAAGCCACAATCAAGTCCTTGTCAGTCTCCTTTCACAGGGAAGGAGCAGCTGGTCCGGCAGACACTGTCTAGGCCTGGGATGTCTCCAGCCTGTACACAAAAATACTCCTGATCTACCTATGACCAGAAACAACTCAAAGGAGGGGCAGTAATATCTAGCCTCAAGCAGAAGGGGAACAGGAAAGAAGAATCAATCATATCTGTAAAGTGTTTTGAGACCCACCATTTAATGCAATTGCTGTATGACTGACCCTTGTAATCCAGGCAGTGTCAACACAACACACTTGCCAGAGCCCAGGTCACCTTGCACCAGTCTCAGTGTAGAAAAGGCTCAGGCAGTCTCTATAAATCAGTGAAGCCTCAGGAATCTTTGCTCTGCTGTGTGGCTGTGTAGAGAAAGACCCTAGCCGGTCAAGTGGAAGAGTGGTCAGGGATTAGAACAGGCTGCCCAGGGAAGTGGTGGAGTCACCACCACTGGAGCCCTTCAAAAAACGTGTAGATGTGGCACTTTGGGATATGGTTTAGTGGGCATGGTGGTGTTGGGTTGACGGTTGGACTTGTTGATCTTAGAGGTCCTTTCCAACCTCAATGATTCTATGAGCACTGCAGCCCCACTGGAATCCAACTTCTTCTGGAAGCCCTGTGCTACACTAACCCCCCCCCCCAAATTCTGTCATCAGTCCCATAAGATGACACTCTGCTACTGCTTGCTCCTTTGAGGGAAGGAGGTAGACAAGCTGGAGTTTCAATAAATTAAAGATGCACTCTTACAGTCCCTTTCCAAACAATAATGACAAAGTGGCAAGGCAAGGAGTACAGGCTGAAGAGGTCCCCCCACACCTAAAAGCCCAGGAAGGAAAGAACAAAGGAGATTTGTGTACAGCCTGATCAGAACAGAGCCTGCTGTGGGAATCCCAGCTGCTATCTTCTTCCTTTGCCTCCTACATGTTAAATGGCTTTACCACTTTAATATTCTTTTAAAGCAGGACTCAAAGAAGCTCATTTACAATGCATAATGACTACAAGGCTCTGCTAGTAGAGGCATTTAAAAATCTCTACATTACAGCATGAAGAACAAGTACCCCTTCACCTCCTTTTTGAGCAGAAGCTGCCATCCATAACCTATGAGGAACGTAATGGGTGTTCCCCAGCAAACAGTCACCACCACCAGCAATTGTCTTACCTGTGTAATGGCGAGTCTGCAAATCAGGCTGCAGAGTCAGAGGTGGCAAAAACACTGTTCTAGCACCATCCTGCATGCTCAGGTTGTAGTAAAAACTGACACAATTTGGCAGCTGTATTAAAGGGGATTCTCAATTATACCCCACCCCCTACTGCCCTAGCCTTCTCCAGGCTGAACAAACCCAGCTGGAACTTCTAGCATGTGGACAGTCTTCACCACGCAGGTGTTTCCAATATCATCAGCAGCTGTGGTGGCCCCAGAGGCTTGCATGTTACAGAGTTCTGAGCAAGGAACTGGACCAAGGAGGGAAAAAGAGGAGTGAGAATATGGTTCAGCCTCACCCTCTTATGCAGGAAGTGTCTGGTATAGCAAGGAGAAAGACACCAGAGGCACTGCACAAACATTTTAGGTACAGATGTGCTGCACCGTGTTCCAGGAAGTCTGCTGTTTTGTTCTTTTAAGGACCAGAAACTCCCTTTAAGCAGCAGTAAAATCCTACATCAAAATTCAGTATTGCCAAACACAATGGGCTTTTAACTATTGAGTAATATTTTTTACTTTGATGCTTAATTACCCCCTACAGTCCACAAACCTCTCCCTGTTGCTTCAGTCTGCAGCCTCCACAATAGCTATGAAGCAAACAGAAATTACACATTTATTCCAACAATATTAATGTAACCTGAGTGGGCTCTGTCAATGCATAACTCCATGCTGCCTAGCAGCAAAATGTAAAGGGCAGTCTGAATTGGTAGCAGGCTGCTTATTCTCTGCTGGCCTCCGTATCAGCATGGCTGATAAGGATGCAAGACAAAGCTATACTTAATTAACATACATGAATTTTAACCAGGAATCCATTCCCGTATATACGAAAACAAGCCCTGGACAGCTTCTGCCCCCCCGCCCCTTGTTAACACTTTCTCTGGTAAGATAAGGCAGCCTCACAGAAATGCTTCAACTCTTTTGTGCTGGTGAAGAGGCAGGAACAGAGCCCCAGAACACCTCTGCAGGGCCTGAGGCTTTGAGCTGTGCCTGATCTCAGATGCTGTAGTAGACAAGGTGCAGACTGAATGTTTTTGATGAGCCTGTCTGGGGCTACGGCTGTGATTCCTACTCTATGTAGCTGAAGGCTCGGTAAAGTAAAGAACAACAGAAACCGTGCATGGCATAGCCAAGCATCAGGCAAAATCCATGACCCAGAATCAGACGTTAAGGATTCTCAACACCACCTTAAGGTGAAAAAGGGATGGGCTGCAACGATGCTAGTGAGACAAAGCCAGCCTGTTACTGCCCCAGTGCAAGGTTAACTCTCATTAGCACAGGATGTACTTTGTTCCCCAAACAAAATAAATTCCTCTCCTTTGCCTTAAGAATTAGTTAGCATTTAATAGCCCAGAGAAAAGGGGAAGGAAAGAAGACAATTGCTCCACCCCTCCCCATGTAGTTTTGAAAACTTCTGTACAGTAAAGCATTACTCTGATGCACTGGCTCCTACTGATTCAGAGAAAACATAGCCTGAACACGTCAGGAAAGTACTGACCAGAAAGACTGGGTCAAAGCTGTGTGTCCAGTAGATTCCTCCTGCAGCTGGGACCATGGGTGGGCATATGTACACTAAACAGCAGAGCTCAGGTTTCTTAGTAGTTGGCCCTGATGCAGCTGCATAGAGAAAGGCTCCGGTTAAGTTACAAAAGCAGAGCAGTTTTAATTACAAGCATAGTACTTACCTGCTGGCAAAGCCTCAGGCAAGCATACAGCAAGCACCAGCCTTTCCTTTGTTCATTCCCCTCACTCTAGTGAATAGTATGCAGGGCACATGCCAATTACTAGGACAGTTTGTATGCAGCCCCTTTAACTAGGTGTCTAGCTCTTTAATGATGTTTGATTCTGCTACTCCTTGCCCTCAGATAATTACTGCAAAAGGCATAGCATGGCTGAGCCATGTCTCAAAAATGCATTCACCTCAGAGGCTTCCTACCCTGGGAAGTGTCATAAAGCAAGCTGCTCTTGCATATGAGCAAACAGGGAGGAAATGCAGCTTGATCTTCATGTACAAAATGGCATTTCCAACCCACATGGTGGCCGTGAAGCTCCAAGTGCTGGGGCTTTATTACTGAAGACAGAAGTCACACTAGAGAAGTCAATACGGATTCCCTGATGGCAGCCACATCAGGTGCCCTTAAACTGTCTTACTTCTCTGGGAGCATATTCTTCCTTCACCTAGCTGTTTATTCAAACCATTTCACTTCATTCAAATCTTAAATGAGATGCAGATTGCTACAAAATTAATAGGTTATACTTATTTTGTTAGAAACAGAGTTTCCACAGATCTAGTCTAGTCAACTCCAAGGAAGAAGGGCAATGTCACAAGTGTCGTTCCTACTAGCAGTTATCTAGCTGGAGCTAGTACCTTACCTGCTAGAAAGAACCGCCTTTGCATCAAGATCTGAGGGACGATTTTACAGTGGCAGATGCAAAACAGTCTCGCTTGGCCTTTTACTTGCATCTAACAGGCAGCATTTAGTTGTCCCCCCCAGCTATCTTTTGAAATGTAGATTATAAAAATAAAAACCCCAGTGTGGGCTCCAGAGATAAGAGGAGCACCAGTCTGAAGGTGAGGCAGTGTTGAACAGCCTCGATCGTTATGAAATATTGTCACATAGAAGAAAACAGCAACACATGTCACCTGAGCAAATGCTTCCAGCACTTGCACTACCAGTAGCGATGCCTAGTTAGACTACATTTGCCTCTACTTGGCAACTGCAAGACACTTGATAACAAATTTTCTCCTCAGGTTGATGGAAATTCCAATTCCAATTCCATCTCTGAAATTCTAGTTTACATTTTTTACCTCCTCCAGTAAGTCTTCATTCCCTTCCCCCATTCCAGGAGGCTGGACTTTAGATTTTTTTTTTCATATATGCCTCAATGCAGAGACTGAGTGACTGATTCACATTAGAAGAGAGAAAAAATTACATCAAGTACTTGCCAAAATAATTTTATTTCCTTTGAGCATTCCAATATTTATAAACATATTTTCTATAACTTTCTAAGACAATCTATCAGCATCTGAGCACCAAACAATTCTCTGAACTTCGCTACATTTTTAACAGGTTCTCATTCTGCTCTGAAAGTACAAAATTATTTATGAAGTTGGATTGCTTGGCAACAAAAAGAAGCAATGTATTTTCTTCCATAAAAAGCAATTTATTTTATTTGCAGTTTTGTTTTGTGGACAGGGACTATTAGAAGCAGATTGTTATAGGGCTTATTATGGGTCACTCAAGTGCATCTGTTTATTGTCTCTTCATAGGTGCCACATACACTTCTCCTGAATAAGACTGACACAACACTGGTATAGGCTTGTGGTTTTAACAATTGGTTTACATTGAGAATCAAGTGTTGGCTTTTCAGGGGCTGTACTTGTAGATGACTTTCCTCCTTAGGACAAGTTGGCACTTTTACATACAACAGGAGAGCTGTTTGTATAGTTTTCAACACAACTGTAATCCATGGCCTAAGATTAACCAGGCTGATGCATTAGTAGTCACAAAATAATATGCCATTGTTTTGGTATACACCCTTATTCAGGGTACGTATTTATGCAAAATGAAAATATGGAGGTTAGTCAGGAGCGCAGGTACATTTTAATTCAAGCCCTGAGCCCAGTATTACTCTGGTAAACGACTGTCTACAAAATGTCCTCAAGTACATAAACAGGAACTGGCTGCAATGGTAAATAATACATCACCATTTCCCTGAGGAGGCTGTGTTCTAAATTTTCTAACTTTTAGCATTTGTTTTACATTAATTTTAAATTACTATCTTGAAATGAGAAATGTTAATCTTTGAAGCCCAGTGGATAATTCCATCTTTATATGGCAATGTTGTTTAAGTAACTTTATTGTTAATAAAAATGTAGTTATTTTACTCTGAACAAGAACACGACATGCACGTAGTCTCTGTGTGACTTAAACATTTTTCCTCAGTCTTTAAAATAATTACCAAAGTGTCAGCACTGATGAGAATTTCTGAGCAATGAAAAAAAATGAACTGCAGATCACCCTTAAGACACAAGGTAACCATCAAACTCCTGGCACTCATAGCAAGCAACACTGTCTAATACCCACTCTCGAGTCACCATGGCAACACTGTTCTTTTGCTGGATTGCTGTAAGAGAAAGACACAAACGGTAAAACTATTATCAATGAGTCAAAGGAAGCTTAAGGTGAGCTTACTAACGTCATTCAGATCAAGCTATTTGCTTTATTTTAGACATTTTAAAGGCCTTGATAAGAAACAAAAGTCTAGGAACAGTGAGGTGGCACTACTAACTCCTTTTAACAATGCAGGTAATATTGCTGCTCCAAAACCAAAAGATGTTTGGCAAATGGTCAGGCAGGAAATTTTGAACACCATAGAATAAACACTAAAAGCAAAGACTGCAGTCCTTGTCATCTTTTAATTTAGGACCTCAGTTCCTGTCTGCTCAGGCATACTGAGTATGTGACAAGCAATGAGTCTCATTAAGAGAGAAGCAACAGAAAATTACTGAAGTGCTCCCAGACTGTTCTTCACTATTTCAGGATCTTTTTCTTTATGTTCTCATTTTCCCAGTGCCATGGAAACAGCTGTTGTTTCTCCTCCTGCTCCATTTTTTCACTGAACTCCACTAGTCTAACTAGCTCTCATTCATCCCACAACTCCCACTTATCTCATTTAAAAGTAAGTTAGTCTGGAACACTTGCACTTTCAGTGTCTCATGGTTTCTCTGGAGCATTTTGATTAGAGCTGGGGGGGGGAGGGGGAAGCAAAGGTGTATCAGCTTTGCAGCTAGATATTCTTTCCAAACCAAGAGAATCTTGTCCCACCTGAGGCTTTCTCCTGGATCTTACTAGTCCTCAAGGGCATGCTTCCCCACCTTTTAGAAACTACCTCCAATCAGAAAAGTTTCTATAAAGCTGATGATACGCAGGACAACTGAGCTAAGAATAGGATTTGCCTGCCAGACTACCTTTTAAAACTCCGTTGCTGGTTCTTGAGATAATATACCTTGTCCTTTAAAATTTTTCTTTCCAGACATACCACCATCTCCAGATGCAGTAGTATTTTACTTCTATTCCTCTAATCGAAACCTCTCTGGTATTTAACCATTAAAAGGACTGAGGTGATAAAGACAGTCAACGTGTACCATAAAACAGTCATGACAGTGTGTCGTTTTACCTCTGTAATCCATGTTTTCCATCCACGCATCTGGCTGCACAACCACGACAGCATTAGAATTCTAGGATTTCAGGATAAGAAAATAAAAATGCTACCATTATCTGTCTGTCATTAAATCACCCTCACACCTATCTGCAGAGCGCGATAACTGGGCTAACTCTGCTTCAGTGCATCACTTGAGAAGACTTTAGGAAGCAGTAGTAAAGGGAGAAAGACATTAGTTCCTAGGATTTTTCTGTGATTTCTCTCCAGGACTGCGGTGACTAAGTTAAGGCACTAAAGGCTTTTTAGCACTGGAAAGTGAGGCTCAGTGCTAATTTCAATAGAGATTAGCTATCTGGCCTACAGGCTGACATAGAGTAGTCTAATCAGCTTTCCACTACGTGAGCCTGTCTTCTAATACAGAGTGGCCAGAGTCTAGAACACAAGAACTGTTGCCATGCGGCTTGGCATCATTACTGCGCAGACAGTTCTCTCTAGCATATCTATATGCACCAGTCTTTGACAAGTCCATGAGGGCCAAGTAATCTTTCAACATATTGTGTATTACATTGCTGTAGACCATTGACAATGTTAAGTATAACATTTATTAACACTTACTGTTTTGTGTGTGAACAGATGAACTTGCTTCACTACAGAGGCACCACAAAGCTCCACCATCCATTCTAGATGTTCTGAAGAAATCAGATAAACAATTTATTACTTCAATGATTTACATCACGTAAACACTATTCTCTAAGCCCTCATGTGTTTGTTCCAAGATATAAACTATCATAATTTGAAATAAATGTAAGCCTTAGTAGGGAATCATAGAATCATTAAGATTGGAAAAGACCTCTAAGATCAAGTCCAACCGTCAACCCAACACCACCATGCCCACTAAACCAGGTCCTGAAGTGCCACATATACATGTTTTTTGAACACCTCCAGTAAGCCCTTTCACTTTCTAGCCTGCTGAGGAACATCAACTCACCCTCATCCTCTAGTTGGTACTAAACAAAACAAAAAACTCCTGAAAAAGCAACACCACATGCCCAAAACTTAAAGAGAAAGTCACTAACAATTTATTTCCTCTTATCATAAGGATGTAAGACATGAAATTAAAATTAAAAATCAGGAGTTACAACTGTGATTATCTCTCATTAACAAAAGTAGCCAAAGTATTTAATTGCCACCAGTTTGTTGAATTGATAGTGAAGAAGGTAAGTGTCTCAAGTACAAGAGCCATAACTGATGATCACTGCAGCAGGTGAAAGCACTGCATCCTCATACATACAATTACTGTAAATGTCAAGAGATGTGCGGATATTTCATCCAGCCAAAAATAAAGCTGTATTGGACAAATTGGAACATACCTGCTGAATAAGCCACAAAAATGGGAAGAGATGTACAAATATGTACGTAGAAAAATTCTAGCTTAAATTTTCAGAACATCTACAGTACTTTATTCAATTTTAAATTAACAAAAAGAAGCTATCCTGCCCAGCTTTTTCTTTGTATATGAACTCCTGGCTTTGTTGTGTGTTTCATTTTTAACATCTGCTGCTAGAGAGAAGATTACACTGAGGATGTGTCAATTGCTAGAAAAACAATACTTAGAAATTGTTTACTAAGACAGAAGGAAAAAAAATGCTCAAATACAAGTGTTCCACAGCATCTAAAGCAATCATCAGACAGCGTATTAATGCTCTTTTTTCATTGCTAGAGAATCAGAGATAAACTAGATAGAAGGCCTGTTTTGAAATGCAGCAAAATTGCCAGAGCAGTTCTCTGGGGATATCCAAATAGAAGAGAACACTGCTTCCATTCTGCCTGGGAATAGACCTGGATAAAGTTCTTTACCTACACTGTACTTCATGTAGGTATTTTGACAGTTTCAGAGTAAAAGAGGTACAGGACTACCAAGAAGAGGTCAAATGTAAAACTCTGGTGAATGCACACAATCCCCCTCCAAATTATTTTTTTTATGCTAAGAGTTCATTTAATTACATTAAAATAACATACCGGTAGTCATATCAGTGAAAGGTCCATAGCAACAGATCTCAAAGTCTTTAAAGATCTGAAAAAAAAGGAACATGTTAACGGTGTACGTATGGAAGCTTTAAAGGACAATACTTAATATGCTGGTTTCATTGCACTTCTAAGACTGGTTATCAAGCTATCGCTGTTTTGCAAAGTATATCTGACGCTCTTTGTAGCCTACAAAACAAAATAATATAATCAAAAGCCCCCAATCCTGTGCTATCCTATACCGGTTATAAAAAGACAGCATTCACTCTAAGCACAGTGAATCACCTGAGCATATCGGCACTGCTGATGACAAAGCTCACCTTTCACGTATAAAAATACTTAATTTGTACAACTCTGTATATATGGAACAGCAGAGAAATTGGAAGAAGTTCTACATATTCAGCTAGCTTAGCCACATATCTGAAACAGTCACAGCCGTACAGGTTTTCCTCCCTGCAGTGCTCATACCTTTTCAGTCAGAGACTGTCTAGCCCTCTTAGGACCTTGGTGGTTTCTCCCATTGATTACATCTCCTCTAACTTCAAAGTCCTCCTGGAACATAACATAAACAAGCAATCAGAAGTTAGAGACTGAGAAAACTTTCCTGGTCAGAGTTCTGGATCAGAACACGAAGAAGTTGTCAGATTTCAAAACTGGAAACCTTACAATTGTGTGCAGAAAATTAATTAAAAGGCTTTTCAAGAAAAATGATGGAGAGCTGTAACAAAACCCCTGCAGCATCTGACAATTTTTAAAGCAGCAAATTATAGCCAAACTGTATATAGTAGTCTAGCATACCATATAAAAGAAGGGGCAATATTCCAAGACTATAATTAACTTCTTAGTAAAGTCTCATTTCATAGAAATTAATTACCAGTACATAAGGTTATTTCAAGGTATTCACTTAGTTTATAGATTAATAACAAATACAGTGCTGCATTTCGTAATTTCAGGCCTACACCTGACTCAAACTCCCATTTCTCCAATACTTTCTTGAAACTTCTCCAAAACTTCCCTGCAGTCTAACCTGCTACATGAGTATGAAGAGCAGCTGCATATTTCCTGTTTACTTGGGGGGGAAAAAAAAAAAAAATTTTTTGGATTTCATTATAATTGGAGGCTCTTCTCCTTGCCTAAAGCAATGTAAGAGTGTATGACAATGTTAACAGCTGTCCCATATTCTAGCATTCCCAGTCAATTCTGTAGCAATTTTCCCCTTTCACCGCAAGCACAGGAGGGCCTTTAATACCCCTTCCTAGAGCCTTCTTGTGACTAAGATTTTTCTTCTTCACCCTGGGCTTGACAAAAGGACATATGGATTTCATACCAGAAAGTGGGCATTTCTGCTCTTTAGATATATGAAATCCACGCTGTGTCACTAATATGACATTCTCCAAAAACCTGTACTAGAGAATGAAAATCCAGATACTACCCAGGAATACAAAAATCCATATAAATCAGGGTCATATCAAATAAGCCATTTCTACTAGGAAAGGTAGTAAATCCTGGAATGAGTTTTCAGTAGTTGGCTATTATGTTCCAACATTATTTCCTTAAGCAGACAACAGATCTTTTCCTCTATGCTGTAATCCATCAATATCAGTAGGAACACTTATAAAAAACCATGCCTATAACCTGTTCCAAAAAATAATAGGGACCCGTTATGTCTTCAATAACAATGAATACATATAGCCTAAGTGTGGCTTTCGGTCCTAGCATTTGGTAAAGCTAGAATCCCAGTTTTCAGAGCCAAATTTCCATATATTAGCAGTTTAGACAATATCTGAGGCTACTAATAGGTCTGTCAATGTAACAGCATTGCTTACGCATTTGACATTTCACTCAAGATAAATGACCTACCTCATCCAGTATCCTTCCTTCTTTAAAAGACTGAATTACCCCTAAATAAAAAGAGCAGAACAGGACAAGTCATTTTACCCAGCAAAATTGTTCTTCTACTGCCAATAGTCTGACTTCATTACCTTATTAAATTGAAGGTATTTGTACTGAGCGAAACTGAATACTGTATGATGCCTTAAAGAACTTAACGAGTTCTTCTACTTTTATAAATAATACTAATTTTGCACTTAACTCAAAGATTTAAATTAAGAGGGAGGAAAGGCTTTTGTCAGGGTGCGGAGCGATCCAGTGTGGTTATCTGAAAGCAGGAAAAGTATTCAGAAGAGAAAGAAGTTTGATGATGCTGTTTGTTTGTTTTTAATTTATTTTAAAGTATCTGCAAAACATCAGATGCCAAGAAATTAAGGGATCCTTTTTTTTTTTTTTTTTTTAGTGGAACAAGTAAGAGTGTAGTTGTGATAGAAGGGCAGAGACCTTCTAGCTCCAAAACAAGTTTTAGTAAGTGGTAAGAGCTGGTAAGAACCAGCCCATAACTTACACTGATAACTAACTACCCATTTTCTTCCTGCAATACCCAGAAAGTACTTCAGTGTCCGTTCACACACCAGCTCCTTATCTGCAGAGCAAACAAGAATAAGATCTCTTTCAGTTTTGCCATTAGTCAAAAAAACCCCAAAAAACCAAAAACCCAAACTGTTCAGGTTATTTGTACCTAAAAGCAAAATATCAAGACCATCTACAGAAAGGTTCCAAAATTTTAGTGTCCTGATTCTACTAAACTGAAGGAACTGAGCAGAAAACTAATCACATGTACAACTTTTGAACACTTTTTTAAGTTATTCAGTAAAGATAAGAGGCAAGAAAAAGCATGAATATTAGTCAAGACAGAGGACACTAACAGTAGGATTCAGTGCCTAATGCTGACATAAACTTTTAGATGACTAGCCATCTAAGATCATCTTCTACTCGACCAGAACAGGCACAACTTCAGAAAGCAGTTTATCCTATCTCTGTTTTATGAAGACAGAGCAATCTACCTCACCAAAAACATATGGTCATGGTGTCTATGATACACTTCCTGAAGAAAAAGGCAAAAATTGAGTCCATAGATTGGGAATAACAGGACTTTTTGGCTTCTATGTAGGTTTTCAAAAGCAAGAAAGGCTGATGTGATAGATTGTATCCAAATATGAGCTAGCTAGAAGTGCTTCTATGAAGCAAAATGCAAGCACAGAATATAACATACTCAACACCCAGACTGGGCTCAAAATATTTTGCTTTTAAAGGACATGTTGGTTAAAAGCTAGTGAGAGGTTCTGCAGAGAGCTTAAATATAACATACGCCTAGACACAGCAATATAGTAACTTAATGTTACTGAGGAACATTAGGCTCTCCTGAAGTCAATATGTTATCTGTTTCAGAATACATTTGTGAAATTTGAAACTGTAGTATTGTACCATTGTAAGTTTCTAGAAAGTTCCTTCAAGCTTTGAATAATGGCATTCTTGAGCTCTACCAAAGACCAAAACCTAATTTGAATACCTTAATCAAGCACGCAAATAATAGTTGTGATGAAATGGTAGTTCTTTGTTCCCATGGAAGCACGCCTTCACTATCAACTACCATCAGTTATGCATACAATTAAGTCCCACTTCCAGTTTTCTATTAAAGATCAGTTTCTTTCAAAAATTTAGAATGAAACAGCATTTATAATCCCTAGAAGGAATTAGGAAACCAAAATAGCATCTTATTTCCACAATGTTTGTATCCCGTTTCTTTAGGAACTATCTTGCTTTCTTTTTGGCTGGTTCTGAACTACTTCATGTTAACGTGCTGTAAACACCTGAAAGTTGTGACCAAACAGTTGGTGTGGGGGAAAAAAAAAAAAAAAAAAATTTAGTAACATTAACTTCAAACCACACGAAGAAACAAAACATACTCTTGCTGATTCTGAGAAATAGAGTAAGAAAGATTTGCAAGTTGAAACAAAAAAATTATCAGAGAAGAAAACAATTAATACCTTCTCCTCAAACTTACTGAAATTTATTGCTGAACTGTCTGCTTGTTGGTTAGCCTAGAGTTAAAATTCTATATGGTGTGTAAATATAGGATTTGTTCACACAGCTCCCAACAAACCTGTTTTCATTACGACATGGGTTGTTCCTTCAGTAATGTGATTAGATAAAGTGCTCTGAGTTTTTCTTGCAAACTTCTGGACCACCAACTGAAAAGTAGTTAAGACAATTAATAGCTAGCAAAACAGATTAAAAAAACCCCAACAACTCCAGTTTATAGGAGTATAACCTAATAAGATAACTACTTTAAAGTAATGGGTTTATTTGTATTGGCAAATTCTGGCACACAGAATGTACATTTTCTTAAAGTCAATAATTTTGGCATCATTCAACAGGCTAAAGTAAAGAAGAGCTCCTGGTCAGTAGTTTATAAACCAAAAGCCGTATCTTCTCCTGGAAATGGATCATAGAAACAGGTTAATTAGCAACTCAGAATTGATTAATTACAGAAATCCTCACTATGGACCAGAATTTGAATAAAGAAGCAGCATCTGAGAACTTTATAGAATCATAGAATTATTAAGGTTGGAAAAGACCTCTAAGATCATCAAGTCCAACCATCAACCCAACACCACCATGCCTACTAAACCATGTCCCAAAGTGCCACGTCTATGTGTTTTTTGAACGCCTCCAGTGATGGTGACTCCACCACTTACCTGGGCAGCCTGTTTCAATGCTTGACCACTCTTTCAGTAAAGAAATTTTTCCTAATATCCAATCTAAACCTCCCCTGGCACAACTTGAGGCCATTTCCTCTCGTCCTATCGCATTAAGGGAAGCAACCAACCAACCAGCCCCCTTCTCCCTCAAGCCCCAAGGCTTTCTAGAAATAAAGCCCTCTTGCTTTGGAATAATATATTTTCCCTCTAGACAGTAGGCAGTAATTAAAAAAGTTCAAACTTCACTAAAGCTTAATAGTGCTGTTTACAGGCAGCATTCTTCATACTTTTAGGAGTGAAAAAGTTTTACTTGAGTTGCTGTATTACTGATCTGCAATTATTGTAAGATTAGTTTCCATTATACTTAGCTCTATGTCGAGGATTATGAGAGTGATCTCTAAAACTTCTGAAATATACTTACATGCTCACTTTGATTCAGACCTGATGCCACAATTGACATTTTTTTCCTGTTAGTCACAACTGGACTTGTAGCATTTTCTTTCCCAGCTGCATTGTGCAGAACAGATACAGGAAAACACACACTTCTCTTTGATTTATATTGTTGAGCACGGCTTTTATTAGCATTCTGAGCTACAAGAGAACTATCTGTTGCTTCTGCAGTTTGAGGGTTAAGAAGCCTTTCAGAGGAGGAAGAGCTATTTGGACTCCTGGTCACATTTCCAGAGAGATTTGGCAAGACACATGCACTGTTTAGCCTGGTCCCAGATTTCTGCTCATCTGCATTTTCTGAAGGAAAAAAGAAATTACTCCTTGAAACAATTTCATCCTTCTTGTAGTCATGGTGGAAGGCTGTTGCTCTACCTTTTAAGTTTAAATGCTGCAGTTACTTCCTCTCCTTATTTATTATTTCACCTTTGCCTCTATCATTACTTTTTCCTGATCTATAGCTGAGACACTAGAATACCTGTGAAACTTTGAGTAGTGTATCTGTCAAGAAGCACCAATTTATATATGAGACTGATAATAACTCCCATTACTATCAAAATGTTGTCCAACCGCATCCTGAAAGGTAGCTGTATAGCTGGGCTACCAAACAAAACCAACGAAATAAGAAGTAGCATCTTTCTAAATTGACTATGAATATATATAAATTAAAATCCCTGATTTAAAAAAAAAAAAGTTTTATCTTGCTTGTGTGTAAAAACATCAAAAAAGCAGGAAAAAAAGCAGAAATCAAAATGTGTTGGATCCCCCTTAAATGTTACCTGCTTCAAGCTGACACTGACTGTATTCTTGCACTGCTTCCTGCACAGGTTTTGTCTTTTCAGAAGGAGCTGTGTTCTTCAGAACACCGTCACACTGAAGGCCTTTCTTGAAATCTGTTCTCTTTAACAAATAGGATTTAGAAGATGGAAGCAACAATTCTGTAAACCTTGAGAGAGGGAAATCGTTTTTAATACCTTTTACCTTTAAGTATCAGAACTACATGGCAACAGCTAAGCTACTGTAATTGCTCAAAAGCTGAGAAGTATTTATTTCAAGATTTATGTATTCAAAAATACAAGATTAGAAATAAAAGTTAAAAAAAAACCCAAAAAACCAAAAAAACTCAAACAACAAAACAGCACAAACCAAAAACATTTACCTTTCTTTTTCTAACTCTCTGATTTTACTGTTGCGAGAATCACTTGGCATAACATGGAAATCATTGGCTGAAAATTCCTTTGAACAGCTGCATTTATGATTTTCAAGATTTCCTTCTGAGGTTGACTCTGCCCCTTTAAAAGAAAAAAATAATCCTTAAACAAGCAAAAAAACCAACTGTTCTTAACTGTTTCTTCAGGTAAGAAGTCAAGCATTCTCTAAAATCTCAATCTGGATACACTTTAGAGAGGCAAGTGTCCCAAAACAGAAATCTAGACAAAATACTAGGCTGTTTGAAGTATGGCTAACAACTACGTTTTATTTCACATATTAAATAATCTACAAAACTAAGATGTCAGCTATGCATTAGGTGGAAAAAGTAGGATATAAAATAGGCCGAAGGCAAACCTACACTATCTAGCGCAATTTGTTTATGAATACCCTCAACACATTACCATGCCTCTGTTCACAAGCAGTAGAGAGGCATTTGTCTGATAGCTAAAGATGCCTGTGATTTTTATCAAACCATCAATAACTCTAATCAGTTTAAGTTTTTACGAGTCTCAAATCCATATTCTAGCATAGCAATGTAAACATGCATTGTATTAATGAAATTATTTAAAGCAATTTTCCCATCCAAAGGAAACTAAACATTGATTTGCTGCCTGAATCTTCAAGCATATATACTTAAGAATTTGTCCTACTGGCTTTAGAAAGATTACATTTCAAAGTCTTCTCTATGAAATAATATTCTCGATCTGTAGTAAGGTTGAATGCCATGCAATTCAATGAGCTTTGTTAACTAAGCATGGTTTGAGCAGTCTCTTAGCGTTAAATATACTGTTAATGTTTTAATGGCTCAAAATGTCCAAAAGATGAGATAGAGAGAAAGCTGAAAACAATGCAGCTGGTAAATCAGTAACAGAAAATCCGAAGAGGATTATAGTGAGTTTCTTCCACAATAAATGACCCTACTTTCCTGTCAGGAATCCAAGTATCAAAGCAGCAGCCACAGTAGGAAGGATACTGTTACCTTAGATTTTTGAATGAATTGAAAATACCACTGTGCACCTTTCAAAGGCTCAGCCTCTTCACTTTTTTTGTCTTAACCCCCTTTTCTCCATGAAGGAACTTCCCGATGCAGATTACACTCTGACAATGAAAACTAACTTTCTGACACACAAGCAGAAGACCCATTGGTATAGCTGCACCATATTGGCTGACGATTTAACATTTTTTGTTGTTTTTTGTTTGGGGTTTTTTGTTTTGTTTTGTTTTTTTTTTAAGATAGATGTTAATCTATAGGTCTCATACTTCACATTGTACAATGCCTCATTCAAGAGATCAAAAGCAATCTACAGATCGTTTTGTGATATTTGACTAGCACCCACAGTAGTGATGAAAGTCTTTGAATTTACATAGAAAAGACTCCACAGTGAAAACCATACACAGTAAAGGCATGATAAGACACTGAATAAATTTGAAATCCAGGATGTTAAGTTATTCTAGCTGCCCTCAGAAAATAGGATAACTGACTGAAGTAAGACCACAGAATTGGAAATAAATTTTTAGTAGCAAGATAATAAAGCACTGGTGCAATTTATCTAAGAGTTCAATAAGCATTATATCTTTGGAAATCTTGAAGTCAGCCCTGTGTGCCTTTCTAGAACGCTGAGAAGTTCAGCAATGAACATGTGGACTTACTGTAGGCTTTGTTCAAAGAATGCTCTACGCTCTGTTGCAGATAGGTTGTCAGAACAGTAATCTCAGTATCTGTCTTGCTTTAACAAAGAAAAATCTTAAATAAAGACCTCTCACAATTACTTACATAGCTGGCAGCAACTCACTTTAGCCTCAATACACAATAAGCCTTTGGTGATTACTGAAGTATTCTTCACCATTTATTTACTGCCCTGTGTGCTTTCCAGCTAGGAACCCTGTGTTCATGTCCTGTTCCGGGGATTTACACACCACTATAGGTATTCGCCTCTTCTTTGCCCATCAGCAGCCTGACTTACACTCTATTACTTTTGACAGCCAATACATCCCTAACCTAATTTTTGTCTTGTTCCTTGATATGCTAAAGGACAATTTCTACCACAGCAATAAAGGCCAGGTCCTTTTGGGTGTTCAGACACTCTCCTAGTCCCTTACCCATTTCAGTGAAAAAACAAGAGTACAACTAGAACTGACGAACAAACAACATGGATTAGTACTGCCAAGCCACAAGGCCTACTCACACCATTTATGCAATTACACCACGTAATCTCACAAAGAGCTGTAACAGGAATTTTTTTAGACTAAGTGTAGTACCTAAGTTATAAATAAAACATGTATGTCTCACTGAACAGCTGAATTTACGTAAAATTCTGCTAATGTATCAATTTTAAATTAACGCTACAATTTGTGGTAGAGGGAAAAAGGAACTAGTAATAGTCATACAACTGTTTGTAAGAAAGCTGGGAAAGGTTTTCATTGCTATTTACCTCTTTGTTGTCTCATTTGTTCCATTCCAAGTGTTTCTTCACTACTGGAATGTGGCAGTTCCCTACAGATAGGTAAAAATTCACAGTCCTGACTTCCATGCTGCTTTAGCACTGCTTCAAGTACAGCCATTTCTTGCTGAAGTCTTTTTAGGTTATTTTGCATAGCATTCTTCTGCTGAAAAGGATAGACAATTTTGCCAACATTAGCAAACTCAGTTTTAAGCAGTAAGATTAATTTATTCAACAAATCCTTGAAAATTAGAAACAGCAAAATTATTTGGAATTCGTTTTACCATGTGTTCAGAAGGTGACTGTGGTGCTTTTACTGGTAACAAATAAGCACACACGTTATGTCAAAAGCAAAAAAACCCAAACAACCACACAGTCATTATTTCAGCTTAGATTGCTTACCAGAGTTTAATCAGTCAGGAAAAAAACAAACAAACAAAAAAAGAACTTCTGCACAGATTTCTTTGAAAGTCATTTTGCCCCAACTGCATTAGTTTGCATTAGCCACTTAAATTAAAATTTAACAATGGACATCAAGTATTGAGCTTCTGCACTTTCCACCATTACTGGAAGACCCAAAGACTGTTTAAAAGGAATAAAATATTTCATCCTACTCTTACTTACATTTCCTCTCAAAAATTACAATACCCTCTATTAAAAACATGCCATATACACCTCCTCATAAGAAGAGCTCAGGGGTCCAAAGGATCCTTTTAAACACCTAAAACTTTCACCATACAGGATAAAGCAGTTTCCACAGCACTGAATACATTTGTAGCTCTAAGCACTGGCACCATGTGGAACTTCCTTGTTACTGAATCAATAAAAAAAGAATACTGAAGACAGAGATTTGGCATAAGATTTACCTTGAAGTTACAGAGGACAAAAAAACCCCCAAAACACCCCCAAACAAAAAACCCCCAAAACCCAATCCACGAAACAAAACAAAACCCCAAAACCCAAACACACAACAAAAAACCCCCACACCAATCATCCAATACATAAAGTCAGGCCATTAAGCAGTAATCACAAAATTAATAGTAGAGAAAACATAGTGTGCTAGACACACCTTTCACTGGACACCGCCTGTTGGGTCTTACATCTATAATATTCTAATATGGAATGATTTGATTTAATCTTTACCCTTAGAAAGCAAGTCTCCATGCTTCTAAATAACATAATGTAGCATATCCAATCTTGTCACCAATTATTATAAATTCCTATCAATGAAGCTTTTAAATACACGAAGCAGAGGTTTCCAGCATTGGTCAAGTGTGGAGATTCATTAACTAGCATCTCGCACAATTAAGCGCTGTAATCAATACCGCATAACAAATTATGGCCATTAGAATGTAATGTTACCATGCAAGGCAAATTTGGACAAATAATGGCATACAAGCAGTTCTACAATTCTTCATTAATTATGTCCTTGGAAGTAACCTAGCGACACAAAGAATTATGATGAAAGCAGTTTCCCACTACATTGACTTCACAGCTTTCATGTACTTGCTTATATCTTAGAACGCAAACTACTTTTAGAATTTAGTGCATACACTCCCTTACCTGTGTAGTAAGTATTTCACCCTGAGAGAATGGTCCACATGAATCTTCTACATTACTTGTTTCACTATCGTATCCAGATGCTTCACCTTGAAGAAGGTGGAAGAAAATCTGAGTTAGTTAAAGAAAAAAACCATAACAAAACAAATGTTATCCATAATCTCTTACCACACAGATCTTTTAGCCAACTGTTAACTATAATGATAAAGTGACAAGCTTTGAAAACACTTTAAAAAACACAGATCTACTTTAAGTGACCATTTCGAAGAATACCACATCACACATATCTCAAAGTAAATAGAACTCAAAGTGTTTCAATAGAGATGAAAGATTCCTAAATATTTATGAAAACCATAAATATGGTCAAAATAAGCATTACAGAATTCTACAGCCAGTTTCAACAAACATTTCATCTGGTGAAACAGCTTAGGTAGGCTTTATGAAATTTTGCTGATAGATGCAAGTGTCACATGGCAATAAGAAAGCTAGCATTTCACTCAAAAATTAATTCCCATCAGACAGATTCAGTCTGGCCTCTAGTGCACAGTCTATTCATTTTTGCTCTGAACAAAGAATACTGGGAGAACTTAATTTTCAGGAAATAAACCACTGAGGCTTTTGTGTGTGTTTGTTTAGGGCTTATACATTATTTTAAAAGGGCAAGCACCACATAAATACAGAACAAAGTTCCCATGCAAACACCAAAAACCTAGGTGCAATGAAATTACAAACACAGCTGTAGAGATAAAAAGCTTGGTTTGTACCTAGGTTTGCTCCCATGTTTGGGTCTTCTTGGCATTCATCTTTGAAGTTTGTTTTGCTTCTCTTCAGCCCTCCATTACAACTTTGAAAAATTTCTTTATTCTCATTCACATTGCTCACTTGTTTGGATGTATGAAATTGTATTAAAGGTTTCTTCAGCTCTTGTGCTCCATCAACTGATTCTTCAGACATGTTGGACTGGGAAGAAAATAAGTTGACGGAGCATTCTGACTCCTGGCTTGGTGAAACACACCCATTACTTAGGGCAGCTTCAGGCATTTTCTGCATATTATTGTCATCGTGACTTTCATTGTGAGGCAATGTGATAGGACTTACTGAAGACTCTACCACAGATGTGACTTGGTTGTTGATCTGCAAAGGTGTGCTTACTGATTTGCCAAATATTAATGTCTGAAAACATGGTAAATCTTCATCCTCGCTAGATTCTTCATCTGAAGATTGCAGTTTCTGTGCTCTTCTTCGAGATCTTTGAATACCTTGAGAACTAACATTTCTATTGTGTAGTTCTTTTACCATGGTATTATCACTTCTTTTTACAAACACAGCAGATCTCTCTTTCCTATCAGTTTCAGAAAAGCTGGTGTTCTTTTCAATATCATCATCAGAGCACAGTAAACCATCAGGGGTTTCAGACAAACCTGTAAAATCACTATTCCCTTTAAGAGATTCTTCTAGAGCCTCTGTAACTAAACACTCAGGCATCCCTGTGCTAGCAGTTTGAGTTGCTGCTTCTTCATTCCCCTTTACTTGTTTTCTTTCTCTTTTGCTACTTTTTTTCCCAGTGACTTCACAGCTGAATTGAGCAGGCCTTTGCTGACAAGTTTCAGGACAAATCATTGATCTGGACGGAAAATGTGGTATTGGTCCTTTGCTGTCAACAACTTTGGCCTTTCCTGCTTGATTGCTTTCTGAACTGAAGCCTATTTCATTGACTGTGTTTAAATCAGTTCTTTTGAAAATGTGCTCTTCTGTATTACTCTGATCACTTTGGCTATTATTTTTGATTGGATTCTGTCTCAACTTGCTTTCTATCCCTATGTCAGTTGACACTGTCTTTTCATTACCTTGCTCTCCTTTTTGTGATCTGTTTTCGTCTTCCATCCTAGCAGCACCCATTCTTATTACTGTCAGATTCCCTTGATTTGCAACCTGTGAAACATCTTCTTGATGTTCCCCTGCGTGCATACATTCAGTGTTGCCAACAAAGCAAGTCACAGGACTAACACAAGCAGATTCATAGGTCTTAAGCTTCTCTTTCTCACAAACCCTACTCAAGCTCTCAGCAGTTGTTTTCTCTTCTTGCAAGTTTTCTGGTTTTAAATACTTGCTATGCTTATTTTCTACCTGATCAGCACACGCTATCTTTAAAGTTTCAGAAGCAGCATCTTCTACTGTACACGCCTTCATGGGAGTACGATAAAGGCTAAATGATAGGCGTTTTGAATGCCTAAATATATTTCGCAGATATTGTGTGTCTAACTCACTATCTTCAGCTTCCTTCGTCAATTCCAAAATATTTTTAGCCATTGTCAACTTTCCAGTTCTGAAGTCCCCTGGAACATTTTGTGCATCATGTCTACTATCCTGGGGAAAAGTAGTACGTGATTCTCTCATCTCTTCAGTCGGGTGGGAAGCAGTGTGCAGAACAGTCATTGAGGGAGACTGTAGGTGCAAAGGGCTACCTAGTATTTCACCTTCTTGAGAACCTGCATCAGGTGCAAAGCAACTACAGTTTGAATGCTGGCATGAAGATGTAGGATTGAAGAGACTTTTTCCAGTTTCTGCAACGTCAGATGAATTCTTTAGACTAATCTGTATTTCATTTGCAGCCAGATCTCCACCCTTCAGATTAGTGAGTGGCTTGTAACTCAGCATACCCTGGGGCTCACACAAGTCTTTGCATTCAGAAGTGTGAACTAATACATTCCCTCGGACTCCAAAGAAAGACCCTTCATGCACACTGTCATACTTTCTTGCTCCCTTAATTACTACTCTTTTTCCTGTTTCTTTTGTTATTTCTTCAGAAAGTAACTGAAGTCTCCTGCTGCGCCTGACTTGTCTTCGCTCAGAATCAGCTTTCCTTGGTTCTCCACTGCTTGAATAGCTATCAATCTGTGGCTCAGATGGATCTGGGGAAACAGAGTTTCTATCCACTACTAACTGTAGAGCACACACAGTTCTAGTAGAATGCCTGCATCTTTTTGCTGCAGAACTACTTTTTTTAGTGCTTTTCTGATCACAGTTATTCAGTTTCAGCTCCCCATCAGAGTACTTGCCAGTCACCTTTTCAGCAGCTTTCTTCCATATGGATCCTCCTCCTTCATCAAGTTCTGCTCGTGTATTATCCTCTCTACTTTCAGACAGGTGACTCTCATTAACAGCAGAGCTTTGATCACATTTTTTCTTTTCAGCATCTCCAGGGCACCAGTTAATACTTTGAGGGCAGTCATCTGCCTCTTCCATACCTTTTTTCTTGATGAAATCCTCAGGCTGCAGGAGAGAGGCAGTCTTCCTTCTTTGCTTTAGTCTGTCTTTACTGGAATTATTCAAGCACTTCTCATCAGCAGCTGCATCTTCCTTTTTTGTAGTAGGTAAAATCTCTCTCAAGATAGAGGGATTTGACTTCCTCCCTCTCTTGTATGTTTTCCCAAATATTTTGTCTTTGATGCTATCTGCTGTTTGTTTTGACCATCTTTTGTTTCTTTCAACCACTTCAGTTTCCATGGAATCTACCATAGGGTCAGTCTTTTCTGAAATACAGGAATCTTTATCTGATAAACATGCATCTCCTTCACCTGAAACATCAGTTGCTCCAGCAGAATCATCCTGGGAAGAATTGGAAGACAGAATCTCATTGCTTTTTGAAAACCATTCATTGACTTTCTGAATGCTTCGCTTCAGTCTCTTCCTAGAGACTTGACTCTGGGTAGCACAGTGAAGTGTCTCTGGCTTAAGTAGTTTCTCCACAGGAAGTTCTTTTTCATGGGAAGAATCATTCTTGGGTTCATACGTTTCCACAGCTTCCACACTTTGTACAACAATATCTATTTCCGTGCTTTTATCCAACCTGCTCTCTGAGCTATCTTTTAAGTCAAACTCTTTGCTTTTACTGTTGCACTGAGTTTGCTCTGCATCCATTTCTTCTGTGTTCTTAAAGAAAGATGTGTCCCCATTCCTTAAGGGACTGGCATTACCTATTCTGTCACACTGCTCTGTGAGTAGGTCTACAGCAAGAACATTTAAAGGAAAACTCTGGCATTCAGTCGTATTCACTTGGCCAAGTTTGGCATATTCAGTGATGCTCCGAGTGCTTTTCTTGCTCAAGCCTTCCTTCGAGAAATCACTTTCACCTGAAGATTTATAGGTATTATAAATTATTAAGCCCCATTTTACATGCACAAGAACAATGATAAGCTTAATGGTTACTTTGTTTTAAAAGAACCGTTCTTATTTCCTCCCAAAATAGAATACTACACTGCACAAATCTCCCTCTAGAGAAAGGGAGAAAAATCAAATTACATATTACATATGTTCACCCAACTTCTTACATGAATGAACAGACAGTGCTCTCAGCCTGTATTATAAGGGATAATATGGCTTATGCAGAATAGAGTAAGTTTTGCACTTTGATCAAGTTACTTTTTTCCCTTCTGTTCCTGTGCACAAAATACCCACATTTTAAGTATCTAGTCTACAGGTATAGTCTTGTATTATACTGTCACTAGCTGTAGGCATCAACAAAATTATAATGTACAACAGCACAAGTATATATATTTAATAATGTGAAATAAAAATGTTAACTTGGTGTCTTCCTTTCAAGCTTAATCATTTTTGTCACCAAAATAACATACCTATGACATTTGGTAGAATTATTTCTTTAGCAGCCACTTTGTCAGGATGTGTATTGCAAGAATATTCACTCCCCTTCTCAGCACTCTTAAATTCTTCTAGCTTTTCTTGAGATGAAATCTGAAGCACTTCTTTGTCTTCTAACCTGTTGGGAAGGGAAATCTACTTTCATTACAGAGAAAACCACAATAGACATAATAGAAGATGATGACTGACACTTGCCACAACTAGACCCCTTCAGAGTTTCAGGCCATTTCTTTAAAAGATCCCCTCCCACATTCCTGAATTTAACATTTACTTTCTAAAGCATAGTACATGCTTTCCTCTTGAAGATCTAATGTCTGTGTAAGCAACAAAACATTTAGAAAACAACTTTAAAGCATATTATATGACAAACTGATGGGAGTCAGCTACCCATTCTACTCTGATGCCCTCAAAGTTGAAAATCACTTGTCAGCTTGAAGAATTCTCTCAGTCCTAAAGCAGGAAACTAAAACATGGGAATAAGAGTACTGAACTACTGTCTTTCGAAAATATGTATTCCTTAACCACCTTTACTTACCCAGTATTGCTTGCCTGTTTAAAAAGCTCTTCAGATGAATCAGAGCCTAAAAACAAATCAGCTGGTTGAAATGATTCAGAGAAAGACCACTTGCCAGATTCAGTGTTTATGATCACAGAAAAATGCGTGCTTAGTTCATTCCAGAGGCAGATGCTTTCAACTTTTATCAGATGAAATCAGGTTCAATTGTTCAGTATTTTACCTAATTATAATGATTTCTATGTATTAATATCTACAGGGTTCTAGCATAAAATTCTGTTTAAGTACAGTGACTGGTAACAGAGAGCTACTACGAGTTAATTAGCTAGGAGTTATTTTCTAATTTCTAAATTTATGCATGAAACAGCTGCTAGTATTTAGAATTTAACTGGAAGTCAGGGCAATATATTTGAATATCTGTCTTGGATCCTTTGATCTTGGTAGAAGCAATAAGGAAAAAAGAGAGACAATGAACACTATCTGTTAAAAAGGAACAATTCTTTCCTTGAAGGAAGAGGGAGAAAAACTATGCACAGCGTCTATCATGTTTCTCACAGCAGTCAGCACCAGATAAAAAGCAAGTTCTGAAAAGCTAGGGTAGACAGAAATGAAATATTATTTTCTCAATTAGATTTCATTCTTATATTTGGTTATTAACTAGAGCCTCAAGCACTGCTGACAAGGCTTAATATTCTTTAGAAAACAGTAGCTATCATTAGTTATAACAACTACAACTTTTTTCACATCTGTAAGCATCTTTTCTTTGGATCTTGTACACTGAGCCTTAAAAGTTTACTACAGCTGCATTATTTCCTACAATATAATAAATTATGTAAAAACACCTTTGATTTACAAACTTTGAATTGTTCTCATTTTGGGTGTTAAGGAGAAATTAAGTGTTTATAAAGACTTTGAACTTCATCACCTTTCATTACTTAGCAAGCATTATACATAAGCTCAACTAGCGGATCTACAACAGATCTTACCAAACTCTATATAAATCTCTTTTTCAGAGTCACATTTCTGGGCTTTGATTCTTAGGGGACATCTTTTGACCCTGGTATCTGTAAGCTGTGTATCCACATTAGCTTCCTGCCGACAGAAGAATAGAAAGGAACAATTATTTACAACAGTAGGCCATTTCCAAAAAATAAGTAATTATTTAAACTACAGCGGGGGGTGGAGGGGGCTTACATATGAACTAAGTATTTAAATTGGCAGCCTCTATACAAAAATCCAATACATGTAATTTATTGTCCTGGTATCAGTAATGGAGTGTGTTAAAAGAAATCATTATCACGCATTTAACAGCTCAAAAAATTAACAGTTTTATCTTAATATTCTATTCAGCATGAACTAGGTGAGACAAGAAACAATGTACCATGAACAAACTCATGTACTTCTTAAGACATATTCATGGTCTTACCACTAAAAAGGTAAAAAGCCTACCAAGAGTTAGACAGCCTTATTAAACAAGGAGTACGAAAAAGCTTTCAACCCTAGTTTCAGAAAGGGAAGAGCATCTTCAGTCATAGGCTTGCCAAGCTGGCGAAGAGGAATTTAAACTAAAGTTGCCAGGGGAGAGGAACCTCAATCCATCCTGCTACTATCAGTTTGACGCCAGTGCCAGCAATAGATGCCCAGAGCTTTGAGAAGGATCACAGGTCAGCAGAAGGGCACCTGAAGAGCAGCACAAAGGAATTCCAGCCACTCTAGTCAGTAAGTCAGCTTCATCAGTGGCCCAACTTCAATGCCTCTATGCAAACGCATGTAGCATGAGGAATAAACAAGGAGTCCGAGATGTGCGCATGCCTGCAGGGCTATGATCTTATTGGCATCACAGAGATGTTGTGGGATACCTCCTATGACTGGAGCATTGGAATGGAAGGATACGGGCTCTTTAGGAAGGACAGGCAGGGTAGACAAGGAGGGGGTGTCACTCTCTATCTCAATAACCAGATGGAGTGCGTGGAGCTAGGCATGGGGATGGATGAGGAGCCGACCAAGAGCTTATGGGCCAGGATTAAAAAGAAGGCAGGGACAGGTGACACTATAGTGGGGGTCTGCTACAGGCCACCCAACCAGGAAGACCGAGCAGATGAGGCCCTCTGTAGACATATAGCAGCAGCGTCACGTTCACAAGCCCTGGTCCTCATGGGGACTTCAACCACCCCAATATCTGTTGGAGGGACAACACAGCAAGGCATAAGCAATGCAAGAGATTCCTGGAATGCATTGATGGTAACTTCCTTCTCCAAGTGATAGAGGAGCCCATGAGGAGAGGTGCTATGATGGACCTGGTTCTCGCCCAACAAGGAGGGGCTGGTGGGGAATGCGAATCTCAAGGGCAGCCTTGGCTGCAATGACCACGAGATGGTGGAGATCAAGATCCTTAGGGCAGCAAGGAGGGTGCACAGCAAGCTCACTACCCCAGACTTCAGGAGACCAGACTGGCCTCTTCAGGGATCTGCTTGGTAGAGTACCTTGAGATAAAGCCCTGGAGGGAAGAGGGGCCCAAAAAAGCTGGTTAATATTCAAGGGTCACCTCCTCCAAGCTCAGGAGTAATACATCCCAACAAAAAGGCCGTCAGGCAAGAATACCAGGAGGCCTGCAGGGGTGAACAAGGAGCTCCTGGACAAACTCAAACACAAAACGGAAGCCTACAGAGGATGGAAACAAAGACAGGTAGCCTGGGAGGAATACAGAGAAATTGTCCAAGAAGCCAGGGATCAGGTTAGGAAAGTTAAAGCCCTGATAGAATTAAATCTGGCCGGGGATGTCAAGGGCAACAAGAAAAGCTTCTACAGGTATGTCAGTGATAAAAGGCAGCCTAGGGAAAATGTAGGCTCTCTCTGGAAGGAAACGGGGTACCTGGTTACAGAAGGCTGAGGTACTCAATGACTTTTTTGCCTCAGTCTTCACTGGCAAGTGCTCAAGCCACACTGCCCAAGTCGCAGAAGGCATAAGCCGGGACTGGGAGAGTGAGGAAGTGTCCACTGTAGGGGAAGATCAGGTTTGAGACCATCTAAGGAACCTGAAGTTGCACAAGTCCATGGGACCTGATGAGATGCATCCAAGGGTCCCAAGGGAACTGGTGGAGGAAGTTGCTAAGCCACTATCCATCATATTTGAGAAGCTATGGCGGTCCAGTGAAGTTCCCACTGACTGGAAAAGGAGAAACATAATCCTCATTTTTAAAAAGAGGAAAAAGAAAGACCTACAGGGAACTACAGGCCAGTCAGTCTCACCTCTGTGCCCATTAAGATCATGAAGCCGATACTCCTGGAAACTATGCTAAGACAATGGAAAATAAGGAAGTGATTGGTGACAGCCAAAATGGCTTCACTAAGTGCAAATTACGCCTTCTATGATGGGGCTACAGCGTTGGTGGGTAAGCGAAGAGTGACTGAGGTCACCTGCCTGGACTTGTGCAAAGCATTTGACACTGTCCTGCACGATACCCTTGTCTCTAAATTGGAGAGACATGGATTTGACAGATGGACCACTTTGTGGATATGGAATTGGCAGGATGGTCGCACTCAAAGAGTTGTGGTCAGTGGCTCAATGTCCAAATGGAGACCAGTGACAAGTGGTGTTCCTAAGGGGTCAGTACTGGGACCGGTGCTGTTTAGCATCTTTGACATGGACAGTGGGACTGAGTGCACCCTCAACAAGTCTGCTGACAACACCAAGCTGCGTGGAGCGGCTGACACACTGGAGGGGAAGTGATGCCATCCAGAGGGACCTTCACAGGCTTGAGAAGTGGGCCCATCTGAACTTCATGAAGTTCAACAAGGCCAAGTGCAAGGTCCTGCACATGGGTCAGGGCAATCCCAAGCACAAATACAGGCTGGGCAGAGAATGGATTGAAAGCAGCCCTGAGCAGAAGGACTTGGAGGTCTTGGTTGATGAAAAGCTCAACGCGACCCAGCTATCTGTGCTTGCAGCCCAGAAAGCCAACTGTATCCTGGGCTGCATCAAAAGAAGTGACCAGCAGGTTGAGCGACGCGATTCACCCCCTCTACTCCGCTCTCGTGAGACCCCACTAGAGTACTGTGTTCAGCACTGGGGCCTCTAACAGAAGTACATCGATGTGTTGGAGGGAGTCCAGCAGAGGGCCACGAAGATGATCGAAGGGCTGGAGCACCTCTCCTGTGAGGACAGGCTGAGAGAATGGGGGCTGTTCAGCCTGGAGAGGGCTCCAGGGAGACTGTACAGCAGCCTTCCAGTACCTGAAGGGGGCCTACAAGAAAGCTGGAGAGGGACTTCTTACAAGGGCATGTAGTGATAGGACAAGGGGTAATGGCTTTAAACTGGAAGAGGGTAGATTTAGATTAGATATAAGGAAGAAATTCTTCACTATGAGGGTGGTGAGGCAGTGGAACAGGTTGCCCAGAGAAGCTGTGGATCCCTCCTCCCTGGAAGTGTTCAAGGCCAGGCTGGATGGGGCTTTGAATAATCTGGTCTAGTGGAAGGTGTCCCAGCCCACGGCAGAAGGGTTGGAACTAGGTGATCTTTAAGGTCCTTTCGAACCCAAACCATTCTATGAGTCTATGATTCTAGTTCAGTAACAGAATATATTATGGCAATATTATCTTTAAGTTCAGGTCATTTTATGCAAACAACTTTTTAAAGTAGGTTAGGAAGACAAAAATATTTAGATGTCCCTGTCTGCAATAATATTCAAGTCAAACAGTGATCTGAAAGCAAACTAAAATCTCCTATTCCATTAATTTATGTATATGCATGTATACATATTCCAAATAAAACACTAAACAATCCATCAAAATTAATTAGGCATTAAAATTAAAAAAAAAAAAAAAAAAAAAGGAATACCAAGGTGCAGTTTTCTTGTCCATTTTCTTCATCACTTTTTTTCCTTTTTCTGAAGCCCTTACTTTGGATAACAGAACTTTCTTTACACAGGAACTCAGCAGCAGTGGCTTCTGTGGATGTTTTAGGGAAGTGATGACTATTTAAAACTGAAAAATGTCAATAAGAAAATAAAAGCAAAAGTATTTTCTTACACTGAGCATGACAACAGATATTACATGTTAATAAAATAGCCTTGTGTAGATCCTACGCAACTAGCACATATACAGCTAAAATACAATTATGAAAAGAAAGAAATCTGTTTAAATTATTAGTCCGATTGTTCTTTATGAGTACTCTTCAAGTATTAACTAAAATCTTAATCTTGCCAACTAATTTTCCCAACCAATTTTGCTTCTATGGATATCTAGCAAGAACAGGATCTAATATTAGTGATTTTATAATGACTGAACAAGTTGAAAATACTTTGAGCCTAGTTTTTATACCATAATATGCTACCAAAAAAACCAAACTGAACCCCACAAACCACCACCTGCCCCCAACAACAATATCTTGTTTCCCAAAATACAAACGCACGCGTGTCTAACTTGCCTATACCCTTTGCAAGGCACCAAGTACTAGAAAGGATTAATTTGGATACCGAAAGGATATATCTGAATGGGACAAGTTAACATACACTGTTATAGCACTTGCTAGTTCAGGCTCCAAGACTAAGAAGTAAAAGCTGCAAGGTTGGGCGTAATCAAGAGCAGGACTTTGCTACACAGTTATAGATTAAAGACTATTTGATACATATTCAGCTATATTCCAGGAACTGAAAATAAGATTGCTTGGAGTCATCAAACGCACAGTAAAACTCCTTAAGACTGTTAAAGAGGTTATTGTAGGAAAACCTCAGGAACTTAATGGAACTTATGCTTCTACATCCAAGAAAAATGATAATTCTTCCCACGTTGAATACTGCACAGTAAGTGACATACCTTGCAAATAATTATGACACAAATGTCAAAATCTTATTTTTAAAAAAGTGGGGAGCATACATTCACAACACTTACACTTTACTCCAGTGTCAAGCTCAAACGCATGGATAGTTTCAAACAACCCTTCAATTAGTTGCTTAAATCTGGAATTTTCTTTCAGACTTCTGAAATAACAACACCACATGAGTTGATGCAAGACAAATGTATAGGTAAACTATTAATAGTTCTTCTAGAATTTAGGCTGAACAAAAAATGGAGTAAAACTGCAAAGTGGAAGATGAGATTATGAGAAATTGTTGCCAAGGAATAACACCACAATTCCCCAAAACAAACATTACTACAGGAACTAAAACTACCACAAAGTGAGAATTTCCTGTTTTTCCTCATGAAGGTTTAGCACAGAGAAACTAGTTGTACTGATTGGATATTATACACATGTATATTGGACATTGTAATATAATACAGTCTATACCTGGCAGCACAAACATTCGGTAAGAATGGTGTCTTCACCTGTGATCACTTGAAAAAGTTTGTATTGAGGTAAGGCACTAAAGAGTTACTCCTTTGGAAACTGACAGTTTACTTAATAACCACCTTCTCCTGTTTATCTCAGTCTTCTGCTAAGACATTTTTAAGACAGATTAACTTTTCCTTAGAGTTCAAACTTCTCATCCTCAAGCCCACTTGCAAAGATGCATTACCTTTTGGTAACTTCAGTCTTACACAGAGGACACTGTATCACACCTTTTTTCTTTTTGCTGAGGAGTTTGAACATGCAGAACCTAGGAAAAAAGAATTATCACAATCGTAACAAAAGGGAGGATTTTATTTTCTTTAAAACTGATCCTAGGCGTGCACCACGCCTTGATAGATCCTTCACTATCAAGCTGAATGTCTGTATTCTTGTTATGGTGTTACAATGAACTAATCAATGCTCTTTCACACATTCTGTGAAACTGCAGTTATTTCTTATTCAGAATTGATGTTTCCCCTAAAGTAGCTACACATTAACTTACCAAAACACAGTATACATCATTAGCACTAAAGAAGAGAAGTATACATGGAGAATAAGAACATAGTGACTAAGCATTGCAATTACACATTTTCAAACCTACCTGCAGAATATGTGATCACATTTTGTTGAAACTGGCTCTTCTACCACATCCAAGCTACAAAAAGAAAAATGAAGCAAAACAACACAGAAGTTACATATAAAATAGGAGCAACAAAATATTCAGAGATATAGTCACTTTTCTGAACTCAAAAAAAAAAAACCCCAAAACCCCCAAAAAACCCTTGGTGGCTAAGAGAAATATGACACACCTGATGATTTTTCACTTGAGAACCAGGTACAGTAATAAATACTGTCACTAGATGATATATACATATCTACTAGGTCTTCAGAATCTTTGTCTGCCTGGCAAAAAGACAGCATTTTCTGCACATGCCCAGTTCAGCAGTGCAGGAAACTTGGAGTTAAAATACAAATGTCTTCTTTTTCAATGCTGACCTCCCATGACAAGCATAAAGGACAGTGTAGTTTTACTGGGTTCAAGAGCCCATTGGACTCTTTACTATATTTGTATAAACCAAAGGCACAGATGTGTTAACACAAATAAATATTTAAGTTATTCCTTTCCCACTCAGTTTTCTATTCTAAATTCATTCCTGTCTAGCACAATATGAAAATTAATATTTAACTTGATACTAGGGCTTTCAGAAAAGCTCTAACCAAGTCCCTTGTTCAACTCACCTTAAAATGTAATCTACCTTGAACAAATACTAAAAAGTAATTTAAAAAAATATTGCTCTAATTTAGGCATACACTGTGTTACAAATCCCAGTTACATAAGAAAGGTTTTATGAGTTTCACAGACCATGTATGTACATAAGGAAACCTCTCTGTGATTGTGTTCTGTCTACAACCTAGTAGTATATAAATAAGTTTATATAATGATTCCAATGAAACCAACACATCAACATAACTTGGATGAAAACAGACAAAACAAATACAACACTACCGTTGCAGAACAGTCTAACTTATGCCTATAGTAAACTATATTCCAAGAGTCAAAAGCAGCCTCAGCATTACCTTTGCATGTGTTATTCATTCCCCAATCTCATTAATCCATATTTTGGGATGTTTTAATATTTTAATTTGCCATAATAGAAAAGAAAGATTATACCTTTATGCCTTAACATCACATATGGAAATAAAGCAAGACAGGCCCAACTTCACCATATTCACAGGCTTCTGCCCAGTTAATAATTACCAACAATACTGCTAGGTGCATTAAAATCCTGCTTTTGAACTGCCATTCGCAATGTGTCTTGCTGTTTAAGCTAAACAGCACACATTTCCATAATCTTTATTGCGCAAATACAAAAAAGGTAGACATCGAAAATCTCCATTCCATGTTGAAGTCAGCTTCGTCCCATCAATCAGCAGTACCAGGCTGTGTAAAACCACTTTCTGAGATATTTCATTATTCTACCAAATTCCACATGCAATAAAGAACAACAGATGTAGGAAATAGTTCCTATTCTAGCTCTTCTAATGTTGTTTAAGTCAATGATTAATCAAGCCAACCATCCAATGGTGATGCCTCAGCAAAAAGCATGCTACCTCTTCAGAGAGGTTTGGATGCAAGTTTTTTCTGCATAGTGCTACAGACATTCTATGCTTTCTGCTCTGTGCCTTTGTAATAGATGTTATTACCAACACAGAAATTACTTTGGTTTTCCAATGGCAGTAAAGCAAAATTTTTCCAAATGGATTTAAAATGTAAGGATTTAAAAACATTTGCCACCAGGAACAAAATAAAATTCAGCAGTTTGGTTCAATGGAAGCAAGAGTCTTTCAAAAGCTTATCAGACATTCTAGGTATCTAGGGTTTAACTAGAATCTATGCTATGTTAGCATTTGTTTGCATTAAAGAACTACAGACCTCACATTTGAGAGACAATGCACAAAGACCCAGGCTGCTTTACAAACAATACTCTAATACAGTCAGTTACGTTTTCTCCCTAACTGGATAGAGGACTGACACATTTAGGTTGTAACAACAAAGCAAAATTTAATAGAACATAAGAGCAAAATACAGGTTCTGTCTTGTACTTTCTCACTTGAGCCTTACAAAACATCAACATACATAGCCTTAAAATGCAATTCTTTTTGTTTTCTGATAACCCATAGAACTGACAAAGCACTTGAAAAGAAAGGAAAAGAGGGAAGAAAACCAAAAGACTCATTAACTGTACTAATATAGAGTTCACATTATTCTCCTAGCATACCATATTGGGCACTCCAAATTCTTCTGCATTGCTGAAAGCACATTTTGTACATCTCCAATAGCAATCACCGAGAAGTCCATCCTTCACATCCAATACTCTACAGGAAAAAAAAGCAATCAGCTTTGTTTCTGATCTGTTGTATCCCACAACCATGTTTTCTCCTATATGGCTTTTCTTTGACATGCTGAACAGTATCGAATACTTAGCTGCCATTTCTTGAGAAAGGCTTTACAGCATTGGTGGACTTCTTACTCTGTTTACAGTCAAAAGCTGTCAAGCCTCCTGTAGTCACAGGGGCAAACTGAAAGGTTTTGCTTAAAGTAGCATTCAGCAGAAACTCAGCAAGGGCACACACAAGCATAACAGCGAAGGAAATGAGCTTTCTAGGTAGAAAAGGATAAAAAGGAGATAGCAGACGTGCTTATGCAAAGGACCCTGGAAACTGCCTACAGCAGACAGAGCAGGAAAAGCCCTACAACAAGTATCACAGGTTCTGAAAACAAAGAGAAACCACTTGACCTTTACGCAGCAGTATTTCGGGAGCAGGGATGGGCCCTGCAGCGAGAAGGCCCATCAGCCGCCCGAAGAGAAGCGGCCCAGCACCCCGCTCTCCGCGTTCCAGCCGCCCGGCCCCGACCCTCCATCCACCGCAGGGAAAGCCGGTCACCGCTGGTGCGGCCCACCGGGACACTACCGAAACGAAGGCAAACGCCCGGCCCAGAGCCACTCACCTGCCCTCAGTAACCGCCCTGTCGCATCGCACTTCGCGCCCTTTCCACTACCCCGGAATACAGGGCACTAAGCAGCCAATCCTACACCGGGCCACAGCACGTGGGGCGAGAAACGTCCTCTTATTAGCTCCTTCCTGTCGCGCGACACTTCCTCGCCTGCCACGGCGAGACGGTGGAGGGAGGGGTATAGCTGATTGGCTCTGCCGCTGCCGTGTGAGCCCCGCCGCACGTATTTCATCGGAGTGCTCAGGGACTGACGCGGCGCATTGTGGGAGTTGTGGCGCGGCCTCGGAAGTACGTGTCTGCTGGCAGCGCGCCGCATCTCCTGGTTGCGCGCTCCCCGGCTCTGTTTATTGTTGTGGTTCCACGGCACCTGGTCCAGCCCCTGCCGGCCAACCAGGGCGGTGAGGCGTATGAGTGGCAGGCGGTACCGCCAATAGTATCGCGCAGAGGGCGCGGGGCTGGCCCGATTCGGTCCGCCATGTTAGGGTTGTCGGGCCGCCTGGTAGGGCTTAACTTGTCTCCTCCGGAGTGCGGCATGGAGCCGCAGGTGAACCTCCAAGTCACCTGCTGTGGGGAGACCCAGAGTTTCTTGGTGTCAGACTCGGCGCATACGACGTGGGCGGATGTGGAGGCCATGGTGAGCGCTGCCCGTCCCGCCTCCCCAGAGGAGGCAGAGTAGAGGGCCTGCCGCGGGGCAGCGCTGCTGTAGCCGCGGTGCCGCAGCTGTGGGGACCGTCTCGGTGAGGCGCTGGGAGTGTAAGCGCCTCTCCGAGGGCCCAGCATCATCTTTCTCGGCTTCTTAAGACGTGTCCCCCATTTCACAGGCTGTTAGAACTCGTGTTCTATTATGCTGCGGTCACAGTTTTTCTTTTAGCGTTAACAGTAACTTTTACCCCTGTTATGTACTTGAAGTGGCGTGAAAAGCCTTTTTTGGATGAAGCTTCTTACGGGTTGCTTGTTTTTCTGTGTGAGCAGGTGGCCATAGCTGTATGCTTTGCTCTTTTCCAAAGTTAGGGATACTTGGTTTTGGCACTGTATCCTATAAAGTACACTTTGTTCCTCTTCTCTCGCATTCTTTTACTTACTGAAGTAGGTACGGTGAACTGATGCTGTTCTGTCGCTTGTAGAACGTTTTCCTGAAGACTTAACGTTTGCTCTCTGGGGTGCTGAGTTGCTAACATATGTTTTTGGTTTCTTGCTTCCTGGTGCCTTGTGTGTGCTAGTTTGATATAACTGTATTTGTTAGTGGGCTGTGCATGCATAGACAGTTCCTTATGAAATTCTATATATCATGCACTTGGTATATTGAATAGTTTTTGTTTGGATGTTTATTTCCAGTGTTATGTAGTGGCAATTCCTGTATTGACTGAGGTTGAAATTGTGTAGTAAGCATTCCCTTGGTTATGATGAAGCTGCAGTGATTTATTTTTTTTATCCTGTAGCAACTGTTCTGTTTTTTTTAAGCTTACTCTCAAAGTTGCATCTTAAGAGATGTTGCAAGTATTTTATTTTCTCTCTTTCAGTGTGTGTGTTTGTGTTTTTGGTTTGTTTTTTTTTTTTTGGCTAACATATTCCAGTGTACCTTATAAGAGGTTCTTGCATTGTGAATTACTCAAATTCAAAGTTTGAACTGCATCATCTTTACTCATTGTATTTCAGTCTTCTAGAAGAGGTGCTAGTTTAGGCTTAAAATACTTGGTGGCAAGTAGACTATGCAGGAATGTCTGAGCTACTCAGACTTCTACTTGCATCAAAGCTGGAAGCAGATTGCTATGTAAGCATGGTGTTGCCCTTAATCTTGAGTAGTCTCAGAGTGAGGGTGTGTTTGTTCAAGGTGTGGTGTTCTATTACAGTAATGTTTCTCTAACCAAGGTAGTACCACTGGATGTCTCTGTTGTGTGAATTACTGTTTCAAGGTAGTATCAGTTAAACTGTGTCTTTCCTATGTTTTAATGTATTATTAAACGTGTCTGATATTTATAAGGGATAACCCGATCTCTGGTTCTAGCTTGAGTTTTAGGGGAACGATTTGTAGTACTAGAAAATGTAGATACAGACCACAGTTTCTTCTTGACAAGCTGAGTTTATTCTCTCACCCCTCCCAAAATTAATTTGGGGTTTAACCCTGGAAGGACCTGCCTGTAGCACACAGATAGCAGAATGTATGTAGCTATGTCATTGTGCTCTTGTGGTTCTATGTAAGTCCCAGCCATCTGTTGTCTTCTAAGGCAGCTAGTCTTCTTCTCTTGGGTCCAGGCTAGCAGAATGTGTTTCAGATACCTACACAAGCTGTATTTTTCTCGATAGAAACTCTCAGAAAAATTGGTAAATGATACAAAAATGCACACAAGCCTCAAAGACTTATTCAACATATGGAAACAACTGCCTTCATTTATGGTTCATTTGATGCTGTTCTTTCTTTAATGCAAAATACGAAATAGCTGGTCAGCTTTATTTTCCTAATTCTGATCTCTATAATGGATTTATATGTTCAGATGTACAGTGCATCAGCCAGTGAGTAGTGGAATGTGATACTTTGCTCTTTTTAGTACCTGGATTAATCCTAGTTACTCAAAACACAAATAGGTTTGTGGAAAAAAGGCTGCTTACCTGCGTGAGCTGTCTTCCTGGTGCTTTTTAAAGTAAAAGTTCGCATTCAGTGATTGCTAGCTTTAGCCTTTGTATATTGCAGTGTTTACTGTGACTGAATTCATTAACCCTGAGCTAATCCTAGTACAGTGGAAAGGTTATTATTATTTATTTTGGTCTAAACATTAACTAGGGAAGGTGAAACATGAAAGAAATGAATTTTTTTCTTTTCATTGTAGCAAGTTAGTAAAGGTTGGAGGCAAGGCACTGGGAGAGTTGTTCAGCTCCAGAAGAATAGGTTTTGTAGAACAGTGTTTATTTCAGCTGAGGGACTGGAGGGGTGAAGGTTTAAAACATTTTTCCCTATTAATAATCATGATTAACTGAAAAAATCTGTAGTCCTGTCTCACTGTGGTTTTGTGTTCCTTTTTCATTATAGGTTAAAGTTTCATTTGACCTGGACAACATTCAGATCAAATACATTGATGAGGATAATGATGAGGTAAAATACTCCCCCACCGTCCCAACAGGTTTACCAAAATATGGCTGATGTGAACCTTTCTGCCTCTTGATAAATTGTAGTGGGTCCTTCAGGAGTGTCTGTTTGGATCAGAGGTGATGTTTTTGCCCCCTTTGATAAGAAAATAGCTATTAGTCTTGTGGTTTCACTCTTAATGTAGCATACTTATTTTAAAACAGTTTTTTAGAACCTACTGCCTTTCTTATTCCCACTCCATAGAAACAGCCACTGATTCTACATGCTCTGAGGCAGGGTTGCTTCTCTTGAGGGACTTTTTTATTTTTCATTTTATCAGAATAAGGTAGTTGTAACTATTTGTTAAATGCAGCCATGGTAAAGTCCTGTTTCTTCAACTACACTCCTTCCTCTGAAAATATAGGTCCCCTGTCATTAGCATATGTTTACTTCAGTGATCTGGTGTATTCAAATCCTCTGCTTGTTTTAAGCAAATGCTATAATCCCCAAGAAGATTACTGACTCAGAGAGGAAATTGGTTACTTCTAGTTCTCCTTGTTGAGTAAATGCCTTCTTGGCATAACTTCACCCTCTCAGACCCTTTCTGTTCATCTAAAGATTTAGAGTAAATGTAGCTCTCAAACAGAACATAACTTTTGCAAACTCTGTGTTCCACTACTTGGTTTGTAGCTCTACTAAATTGCAGAGATGGGGATCTTTGTTTTTATTTTTTTTCCCCGTAAGGGGAAATGTCAGGATGCTTCCAGCAACATTTCAGGGAAAGATTTTCCTCTTAATTTTCCATATAAATATATAGATGCATCTGTTAAAGATCCTTTTCAAATACTAATAGAGTAAACATTGTTCAGAATCATGCAGTGCTGTAGTGATTAAATTGTTCCTTGTATTAGTAACTTCTATGTGCAAAATTGATAAACGAGCACCTGTAGAAGATGGGCTTGGCTTGTATCTAAATCAAAAGAACAGTTAAGTGTTTCATGTTGGGCATTAGAAGCAACTGGGTCCAACTGCTGTGTACTTGTATTGTAAACCCAGTGGCAGTGGCACTAGCTTACTTTCAGTAGATGAGACCACACTTGTTCTGGATGCTAGTAGGTGCCAGAGGTGTTGCTTATTGTGCAAATCTAATAAACAACATCATCTACTCCAGAACACCACAACATTGATTAATGATTAAACATGGCAGCAATAACAAATATCTGAAGGAGTGGTATTTTAGAAACTTTGGATGAAAGTACATTTGTTCTGAAAGTGTATTAATTTTATGAGAATCACAAAAATATATCAGCGGCTATTACTCACTATTATTTCTCTTTGCAGGTTTCTGTGAATAGCAAAGGTGAGCTTCTACTTTGCTGAAGTGAAATCAGTAAACAGACCCCAACTGTTGTTCATGTTTTTGGAGAGGCAGTTGAGAAAGCTTGCTTTTTGATTTTTGGATTTTATGTGTGGTTGGGCATCAAATCCTTCCCAAAGGAAGGAGTTTATGATCCATCAGAACAAATTGGAAATTACTAAATTAATGGAATGTTAAGTCTCTAGGCTGTGAGAACATGTTTGCTTGTTGCTGTTGTGGTGGGTTGACCCTGGCTAGATGCCAGGTGCTTACCAGAGCTGCTCTATCACTCCCCTTCTCAGCTGGACAGGGGAGAGAAAGTATCATGAGAAGCTTGTGGGTCAAGATAAGGACAGAGAGAGTTCATTCAGCAATTACTGTCATGGGCAAAACAGACTTGACCTGGGGAAATTAATTTAATTTATTGCTAGTCAAATGAGAGTAGGGTAATGAGAACTAAAACACCTTCCTTCCACCCCTCCCTTCTTCCTGGGCTCAACTTTAGTCCTGATTTTCTCTACTTCCTCCCCTTGAGTGGCACAGGGGGATGGGGAAGGCGGGTTGCGGTCAGTTCATCGCACATTGTCTCTGCTGCCCTTTCCTTCTCAGGGGAAGGATTCCTCACCCTCTTCCCCTGTTCCGGTGTGGGGTCCCACCCATGGGAGACAGTCCTCCAAGAAATTCTCCAATGTGAGTCCTTCCCACAGGCTGCAGTTCTTCATGAACTCCAGCCTGGGTCCCTTCCATGGGGTGCAGTCCTTCAGGAACAGGCTGCTCCAGCCTGGGTCCCCCAAGGGGTCACAAGTCCTGCTAGGAAACCTGCTCCAGCCTAGGCTCCTCTCTCCATGGGTCCACAGATCCTGCCAGGAGCCTACTCCAGTGTGGGCCTCCCATGGGGTCACAGCCTCCTTTGGGCATCCACCTGCTCCAGTGTGGGGTCCTCCATGGGCTGCAGGTGGATATCTGCCCCACCGTGGAGGTCTGTGTCCTGCAGGGGGATAGCCTACCTTACCATGGTCTTCACCATGGGCTGCAAGGGAATCTCTGCTCCGGTGCAGAGTTGTTTCACGTATTCTCACTCCTCTCTCCGGCTGCAATTGCTGTGTGCTGTTTTTTTGCCCTTCTCAAATATGTCATCACATTGGTGCTACCACAGTTGCTGATGGCCTTGGCCTTGGCCTTGGCCTTGGCCAGCAGCAGGTCTGTCTTGGAGTTGACTGACATTGGCTCTGTCGAACACAGGGGAAGCTTGTAGCAGCTTCTCACAGAAGCCACCCCTGCAGCCCCTCCTGCTACCAAAACCTTGCCATGCAAACCCAATACAGATGTATATACAACTTCCTTCAGTAGCACTATAAGAATTTACAGAAGGTATGGGAGGCCCTCCTTGATTAAGGGTCATTAAATATTATATGCTAAACGTATATCTGTTGTTTGAGACAGGAAAAGTTCACGTTTCTTTCGTGTTTTTTTTTTTAGAGGAATATGAAGAAGCTTTGAAGGTAAATGCTCTCTTTGACTTTTTTCAATATGTTCATCCTTCTCCAATTAAAATTGGTGTAGCTGAGAAAAAAAAGCATTATCTGGCCTGTAGAAATCAGAATAGCTCAGTTTTCTAGCGTTGGACACTAGCTTGAATGTTTTGCTACTTTTTTTTTTCCGTCCAGGCTCATACTAATTTGTATGAATTAGTTGAATAGGCAGTTGTAATTCAGGACCCTGAACAGCCAGTTCATTGGTTAAATAACTGGCTTTCTCAAACACTTGAACAGTAATCCCATGTTTGGAGATACTGGGCTCTAATGGGATCCCTTTAAAAGTCTTGCCATGGAGACTCTAATGTTGTACCAGCGTAATAAAACTTTAAATGGTTTCAATGCTTAGTTACTTTATAAGCAGTTGATTTTACTTAGAGAAAATTAAGAATTGCATTCCTTTGAATTTCAGTTGTGCAATACTAATGCTTTCAGAACTTTTTGCTCATGGTCTTAATTTCAAATCTGATAAAAATTTGAAAATAATCATAAATTAAAATTTACTGTAAGTTCCTGGACAGCATCTCTATTGTTTACTGACTTATATGAGCAGCTTTATTGTAGATTGAAAAATTCTTTTAGGATATCTGCATAATTAACCTTTTGCTTATAATAAACTACTTAATAATCATATTTGTAACCTTTGAGAAAGGCAGAATAGACTATCAGCTGACTGTACCTTGGCATTTATGTGTCTTAGTCTTTCTCCAACCTCTCCAGTGTATGTGTTGCGCTGTGTTTTTACAGGATTTTTCTATGTGGGTTTTAAGTGGAGTAAACATGGTGTATGTACGGTTTATTTAGATTGCAGTTAAACAAGGAAATCAACTTCAGATGAATGTGTATGAAGACCAGTCTTCTCCGAAAGAAACTTCATATTCTTCTTCTTTGCAACTCCGTGAAAAAACTGTGACAGAAAAGTTGGCATCTCTTAAAGATGAGAAGAAACCTCTTTCACACTATTCCATGTTAGCTCAGGGGTTAGAGGAAGACTTAAAAATTGAAAAGGAGCTGACAATTCAGGTAGGATGCAGAGGTGGATTATATATTCATTAAAACAAAGAATTCATAAGTGTAATTCAGTTTAGACTGATAGTCATCTTCACTCATACATAAAAACTCTGAGTTCAGAAGTTGGTCTTAATTTTCAGCTATCTGCATCCATTGAAGCTCACAAAATTGTTTGAATGTCTTGCAAGAGGATATTTTGATGCTGCATTTAGACATACATACTCTTTCATGTTGATCAAGCAGTTGGTCCCCTGAAGCCCTGATTGCCATCTAGGCAACTTCTGGTTGACTTCAGTTCTTTAGCGCTATGTAGTTACACTCAAATGCTAATAAGGCAGGAATCTTTCAGGAGAATATCAGTGGCTTCCTTGTGTTGGTCTTCTGCTGTTTTCTGAAGAAAGTCTCTTTTGGTAAAGTCACTTGAAAGTGGTTAACTTGCTGTATTTAGGGGTTTTTGTGGCTTTGCATAGTTAAAGTGTGTGGCTTATTGTTGTGGTGTGGTTTTATTTTGTTTTGTTTTGGGTTTTTTTGTTTGTTTTTTTCCCCAGCAAAAGTTAAATCACACTAGAACAGGAAGAACAAACGAAAATCCTCCAGGATGGTTTACTAGCTACTTGGAAACAGTAAGTGTGTTTTCTTCTGAATTTTAGTATTCTTAAAGGAATACTTAAGAGGTTGTGGGTGGAAAAGATACCTGTGATGCCTAACTCTATACATCTGATCACACTTGCTCTCAGTGCTTGTGACCAGTATCTCAAAGGGCATTAAGGCATATAATCACTCTGCTTTTGTGGTTATAAATGGAAACTAGATTTCTATCTATGACTATACAGTGCAGGTATTACTTTAAAAAAAGTTTGATACATGCCACTTGTCAAAAGTGGATTGTTTGGTTTATGCATTTGCTTGGTTTGAGTGTCTTTTTTTAATTGGCTCTCATGCTAGAATCCTAGTTGCACTCCAGGTAGTAATAGGAATCATAGGAACTTCAGGGCACTCATGATGAGAGAGAGCATGAAATATGGTGTTGCTGTTGAGACACTTGTTTGACTGGTTTCAGTAGGGTAATACTTAGGGTTTCCCGAGACTTGGTAGCATTTGATAACCTTGCTTTTCTTGATTGTTCAGTTTAAGAAAATAGTTTCAGGAGGCCAGTGAGTATAACCTATAGATTGATAAGATGTGGGTGTTAACTTGTTTTGAACAGCTAATAAACATCACTGAGAAGCATTTAGATAAAAATGCTAAGAATTAATTAGCTAGTAAGTTCTTGAAACTAAAAGGTACATTGGTACAATAGTATATGCATTTATTGTTAAGGGTTTTTTTTCTAGCATCTCACTTCCTTTGCCACCTCTTACTACAAACTAAAGACAGGGGAACTTAATGGTTGTATTTGAAACATCCCTGGTGGACAAAATCAGGGCTTAATGATGGAGATTCCAGAGGGGCTTGGGAGTTGGGTTAATTGTCTCAGAGATTAGTTTCCTTCCCGTTGTGCAAGGTTATAGAAAAAGCTTATTGTAAACACGAATATATGATTTTTAATTTGCCTTGTTAAAACATATGGGCTCGTATTTTCTAAAGTACAAATCCTTTCTGAGGAATGTGATGCTTGTTTAATTTCATCTGGTATGTGCTGGGAGGGATGAGAAGTGGATTGTGAGACGCTTTATGATTTACAGATTGGGAGACGTGGGGTGACTTTTGAAGCTGCATAGGTGGGTCTCATCCATGACGACTTTATTTTTTTTTTTCCAGTTCAGGGAACAAGTAGTTAAAGAAACTGTTGAGAAACTGGAACAGAAGCTATATGAGAAGCTTGTTCGTCACAGTCAGCCTCCAGATTTTTCAGAGAGCTCTATTACAGCACCACCTCCAACTTCAGAGAGCCAGTCAGGGAATGGCAGCCAGTGTGACTGGCTGATCTCCTGCTGCAACTGCCAGGCCCGAATTGTTGGAGTTCGCTACCAATGCAGGTGGAATATGATGAGAGCTGTGTGTGTGTGAAACTTAACATGTAAGGCATGTGAATGAGTGAGAAACTATCTTAGTGTTGTAGACTTCCAGATTTCTAATCTGCAGCATGCTGTACATTTCAGAACCTCTAGTATGTGTCTCAAACAGCTTGTGTTTTCTGCTGTGGTGCCTAAGGACCTTATCTGCATAACAGCAAGAGTAATAATATTTTGAGAAAACATGACTGTTAAAACAAAGTGAAAGAACTTTATATCACTTGCTGTATTCTCAATCATTCTTTACCTTTTTTGCATATAATGTGTGGTAGTTGTAAAGGAAAATGTTTAGTTCAGTTAACTAAACAAAAAAGCAAAACTTAGAACCACTAGTCTGTAGTAATCCTTTATTTAGTTCTGACAGTCAATGAGACTGAAGCAGGTGATGCTTTTTCTAACAATCTTGTTGTCAATTTAATAATATGAAATAAGTTTTGATGAATGTCTTAAGTGAGGTTTTTATTTGAATGAGGCAATTGCTGTAAAGGTAAATATTTTAGGACTAGGCGGCAGCAGTGAATGGAATGCCAACAGGCGTTTTTCTTTGGGTGTTTATTTTTCTTTCAGCTCCTGCTAGCCAGTCTGTTTTTTACTAGTCCTGTTCCCATAGGAGCAATCTGCTTTGCATCCCTGAACACTTCAGTTGACTTATCTTCTGTATTTTCATAAGTATGATGCTGTTTCTGGCATTGCATTTCAGTATAATGTTTTATCCTTTGTAGCAACAATTGTTAGTCACTTGTGCTAAAGGAAGCATCAGTTTTTTTCAAAGTGTATTTAAGAAGGTGAGGACTATGGTGCAGTTTTGCCCAGAAGAGAGATGCTGATCTGGATATTCCAGATGGCTCCAAATATTGATGTATAAGTGAGAGAACCCACTTCTGTTTCACTCATGCACTGCTTACAGTGGTAGGATGATAGAGTTGTTTCCCTGCAGAAATGTAAGGATTAATTTTCCTACAGTGTCTTTCTAGTGCATTAATTCTTTGTCTGCTTCTTGGTAACCTGCCTTTTCTGCTTTGCAGCCTTTGTCCAGCATACAATATCTGTGAGCAGTGTGAAGCAGGAACATATGCACATGATCCTAATCATGTCTTGTTAAAGCTGCGAAGACCTGTACTATGTATTGCTGAAAATTACAGCCTTGCAGAGTTTTCACCTCGTCTGCCTGCTACTCTGGAGCAAGTTAGGTAAATGGTGGCATCTGTCAGTACCTGACATGATTATCCTGATAGCAAAGTGGAAACACCTGTATTGGGTTTGATGTTCAGCCTTTGTTAGATTTAGAGATAACAAGAAAGGAAATGGTATTCAGACTTCATTGTGAGTAGCTAAAAATAGCTATATACTTACAAATGGTCTAAGTCATGAATCTTACAGTGTTTTTAATAACAAAGCAGAAAAGACAGAATTTTGTGTCATAGGTAGGTAGCAGACTTTGCGAGATTGCTTTTTCTTTGAGCATAGTCTAATCTGCCTTTAAGTTTGCTCATTTACTGAGGCCATTCAAAGTATTTTCACAAGCAACTATGAAGGTTTCTTTTAAAATCATCTGGTATCCAGTCTAGAAGCATGAGACGTTTTCCTGAAAGTGTCCCTTTGAGACTAAGACTGTGTTGGCTGAAGATAAATTCTAATCAGTTTAATGTATTGGTGGCTTATTCTCTCTGCAGGCTCCAGAAACAGATGGACAAAAGATTTCTGAAGGCAGAAAAGCAAAGATTACGAGCAGAGAAGAAACAGCGAAAGGCAGAGGTCCGAGAGCTCAAAAAGCAGCTAAAATTGCACAGGAAAATTCATATGTGGAACTCTGTCCATGTATTGGAAACTAGTGGCTCACCTACTCTGAAATCTGAGAGTCTCCAACCTAATACCTTCCTGTAAGAGATGTTGTTAGCTGAAGCATTTCTTAGTTGTGCTGTCTGTCCTTTTGTGATAAGACCAAGTTAGAGTAACAGGAGGAAGGTTATGAAATCGCTCACTTAAAGTATCATTTGTCATTGGAACCCATGAGAATTTTGTCTGGATGGAATTTGCAAGGTGGAGTGTTTTTATTACTTGGGAGCAGAGTAGAAGAAAAAAAAGCAACTGATGATTATCACCAGAAACTTACAGATTTATACAAATCTAGTATAATGCCACGTGCTTTACAGTGTAAGTTAATGTTACTGCCAGTGTCTGCATAAAGTACATTCTGCCTGCTTATGTTCAGTGCTTCCTTTTGCCTTTTTTTAGTGACCTTACGCTGAGGCTCACTAGACAGCAGCCATTGCAGGCAACCACTTTGTGTTTTCTGTTTGCTTCGGTTTTATGAACGTACAGGTGTAAAACTTGTATAGTTTTAGTTTCTTTAATTCATCCTTTCATTTAGCGCATTTAAAAGTCAAAATTAATTAGTTAATTTGTGGGGAGCTTAATCTCCATCTTTGCTTCCTTTTTGCTGAACAGGCATATAGCAGGAATAAAACCAATCCTAATTTAAGTTCAGATTCTTTTTTTTTAGATCTTTTAAAGTTGGCACGCATATGACCTGCTTCACCAGTCACAGCGCAGTGCACCCAAACCAACAGTAAAGCTTTGGATAAAATCTATTTTTGAACCCGTTTCAGGAAAAAAATGTGGTATTTTACTGAAAAGTGTTGTTTGTAAGGCCAAATAAAAGACACTAGTGCTTAGACTATAGCACAATCTTTTTGATTCAACATCATAAGGATAATTACTTCATTCTGTTAACAGAATAGCATAGCCTGAAGTGCTGTCAGACTTAATCAAATCAAGTGAAGAACAGTGAACTCTTCTCTGTTAAACCTGAGTTCTGTAATTTTAATAATATTCTTCCAAATAGCAAATCTTGTTTTGATGTGTTTTTTTCCTTAAGCAGAGGAAAGCAAACTGCTTTGTGCTGGTTAGATGCGAGATGAAAACAGTAGCTAAAACATTAGAATTTTTAAACACTTCTAGAGGTGAAAGGAGAAAAACTCAATGGCCTCCTCAATTTATAGCCAGTGACATAGGATCTGGAAAACTTCTCCAGTTTTGGTGTATTTTTGTGTTTTGTTTCCTCCTCCCAATCCCAGGAGTCCTAGTCAACCCTTCCAAGCAATTGTCCCAACACTGAGTGCAGTATTTGTCGATGAGAATTTGCCAGATGGGACTCACTTGCAACCAGGAACAAAGTTTATCAAACACTGGCGAATGAAAAATACTGGCAATGTGGAATGGAGCTCAGACACAAAGGTATCTTTCCTTTGCTATTACTTTTACATAATAAAATGGTTCTGGGAGATCATATTTGTATGCATTAGGAATATGAATCCTCTGTCAGAACCTGTTTAGGATTTCATTTGGCCTGTTAATTCTCAAGCTGGGAATTCTGGGGCAATAAGCTGTCTAGATACTCTTTACAACTGCAGACTATAGGAGGGAAGCAGTCAAGATTAACGTCACTGAACACGTCTTCCAGTGCTGTTATGATGTTACAGCTCAACCTTGTTTACAACAGGTAAAGACTTCAAAACAGAAGGGCTTCAAAAAGTCTGTCTTCTGTGAGTGACTGAGTTCATGTTGAAAGATGGGGGTATCTTCTTACTTTGTGGTGATAGTGACTAATGTGAGAATGTTTGCTAACAGCCTCTCTTCTCTATGCTTAGTATTCACAGGGCCTTTCAGCAGAGGAACTTTTAAGTGCTCCTTACTGCCCACAGTTTGCAAAGAAGCTTGTGAAGTTAACCTTTGCTTTTTCTGTTGATGTTTCAGCTGAAACTTATGTGGGGAAATCTGACTTTGGCATCTTCTGAAAAAAAAGATGTGTTAGTGCCATCCCTTCCATCGGGAGAAGTAGGAACTGTTTCAGTTGAGTTTGTAGCTCCTAATATAGAAGGAATGTACACCTCTCACTGGAGACTGTCACACAGAGGGGAACAGTTTGGGCCCAGGATCTGGTGCAGTATTGTTGTGGATCCCTCCTCAGCTACTGATTATTTAGAAAGCAACTGGAAGGATTCTGACTCCTGTCAGAAGGACAAAGCTTCCAGCACCAGAGAGGCAAGTAACTCTTACGGTATTTGGGGCAGTTCTGAATTGCCTAGTAGAAGGAGCAATGAATATTGTTTGATGCAATTGTGTAGTGTCCCCTAACTGTATTGATTTCCAGGGGATTCTTTTAGTTGTTTGCTTCTAATTTTAATTTTTAATATAAAAGCAACACAACTCTTACTGCATTGGTAAGTTCTAAAATAATCATTCTTTTTGACAGGCATGGGATTAGTTATCAGTCTTTTGCAGCTATTTGTCTAGTTCTTTGAACTGAAACACTGCAGGATTTCTCTTTATGTTAGATCTTGTCCTTTTTGGCTCTAAAATGAGTTGAAAAGAGATTTATTTGAAGTTACTTGTGTTCTTCATGTAATTGTTTTATTTGCTGCCTGCCTAAGGGGCTTCTGGGACATTATTGTTTTGCTTTTGCAGGATGCTTCCTTAAAGACAGAAGCTGGTGCTCAACTGATGGGTGAAATCATTGAGCAGGCTGAAATGCCTCTGCCAGCTCTTCCTTTAAAGATCAAGAATCTGCCAAGTGAGAGAGAATTTTATATCCCATCTGTTGATCTCCTCACTGCACAGGTAAAGAGCTAAAATTCACATAGAGATAAAACAAACCACCTCAGGTTTAATATCTAGGTACATAGACATCCATAAGAATAAAAACCTTCTGAGCTCTAAAATAGCCACTGTATTTTCAGGAAGAGTATATTGCATTTTGTATAGCAGAACTATTTTCTTGATGTAGTATGGGGGACTGTCACTGTATGGAAGGTATGTGCAGGACACACCAAGATTCTCAGAGTCACAGGGTTGGGTCTTTCTCTGACCCCTAACAAGGGAGTACTTAGCTTTGCCTTTTGCTGCCCTAATTTGTGTACCATGTTCTATGACATGTATGTATGTTATGGGAAAACTGCCCTCTGTCTGAGATGATGCTGAGTAACTAACAAAGTGTAGATGACTTGTAAGTTAATGGTATCTGATGCTGGGAAGTACAGCATAAGGTTCCATTTTGGGGTTTGCTGATGAAAGCTGTGTGATGTTTCTTTCTGTAGGATTTGCTGTCCTTTGAGCTGTTGGACATTAATATTGTGCAGGAATTAGAGCGAGTTCCACACAATACTCCTGTTGGTAAGGTTCTTCTCATTCTGTGTGCTGTCTCTAGCATTCTGAGTTAACTGTTTACCCAATGAAAAGCTGAACTCACTTGTGCAAAAGACTTATTTGCTCTTCAGGCTAGAGTGTCTTCCCAGGTCTCCTGTCTTTTCTTTTTAATTCGTGCTGTAGTCTTAGAGGAGATACTTAATAACGCTTAGTATCCTTTTGTATTTTTCAGTCTTGGCTGCTTTTCAGCTTCACAGCCCTGAGACCGTAAGATTCCAGATACTGAAGAACACTGCCGTTTTCTTTGCTCAACCAGTGCCACTGTAATGCAAAGCTAGTTGTTTATTTCACAAAATTATCTTGTAAGAGAACGGGGTTTTTTCAGTCCTGGAAGAATATCCCTTGAAAAAGGATAACTTCTTAAAAGGTTGCCTCCTGGAGGAAGGAAGGTTCCTACTCATTTAGTGCCAATTATCTTTGCTACCTTTGTTTTTCAGACATGACTCCATGCATGTCCCCTTTGCCACATGATAGCCCCTTGCTGGAGAAACCTGGCTTAGGTCAGATAGAGGAGGAGAATGAGGGGAGTGGATTTAAACCAGTGACTGGTAAGCAGTAGTCATGGGCAGCTTGGGAGGGGGAGAGTATTGTCAGTTCTGTGTGGTCAGCAGTCTTGATGTCTAAGAAGAGTTCCAACTCCTGTCTTTCCCTTCTGTGGAAAAACGAACAGTTGTTTGGCTCATAGACCTGTAGTCTGACGCTACTCTCCTGATTGCAGAAGCTGGAGCGTATATATCTAGAATTCAGAAATACAAATGCTTCTCTTGATTTGTCCAACTATTAAAATTGTTGGGAGAATTAACAATTTGCCCTTTATAGACTATATTATACTCAAACACTCCAGGTGTGGCCCCGTATCTCTCAATCACTTTCACATTCAACCTGAACTGAATTCCAAAATCTTACAATTTTTAGAAAAAATTAATACATAGAGTCAATATTAGCCTTGGCTAGCCTAAAAAATTCTTCTTACACTTAGATTTCCGTGTGGTGGTGGTAAAATAATCTGTTAATGTTTCCCTTTCAAAGGAATGACAGAAGCCTGCTTTCCTGCAGATACTTGCATAGTGAAAGTGAAAGCTGAACATGCATTGAGCCAGGAGGAAGGGGAAGAAGATATGAGTGGGACTCAGTTTGTCTGCGAAACTGTAATTCGCTCTCTAACCTTGGATGCTGCACCTGACCATAAGCCTCCACAAAAAAAGAAAATCCTCCAGAGTGAGTACTGTCTTTAGCTGGCTGGCTTCTGTGGCTTTACTTTTTTGCAGTCAGACACCGGCCACAACTGCCCCACACTAAAGGTGGTGATATTGCTTTAATTGTTTTTCCTGATTGTTTTATTAGACTCTTTACAGACATCGCAAGACACCTTCAGTTGCAATGTGCTAAATGAAGACTCTCCTAGGATAAAAACTAATTCCACTTCTAAAAAGGAAGCAAAGATTCGTCAGTCAGAGGCAATGACAGAAAATTACTGTGGTAAGTAAAATAGGTTTGAATTTAAGGTAAAGCTGTAATAAGGACTACAAAAAATCAGGTGTAAAAAGATCTGCCACTGTCCTAGGAAATTGATCCTCATTACAAGAGAATAATTATTACATCAGAAAATTGGTGTCAGTACTCTGAACAACCAGTTTAACAGCTGCTTTAAAAAGAAATTGAGCCATGAAGGTTCCAATGGAGTATTCAAATAAGTGCGCATGTTAAGCATGGCTGGCACTTCCATATTTTGTACATGTATCTTGAAATCAGTGCTTTGAACTTTCTGATACACGCAATTTAAGAGAGGAAAACTACTGTTTAAATTCTCTGTAGCTCTTATTCCTGTTTTTATTATAAGCATTAATAGCAGCAGCATATCTGCATAGGCTTAACAGTAAGATCTATTACTCTTTCACAATACACCCCCACCCTCTCCCCAAGAGACAAATAAAATCATACCATTAATATCAGCAACAAAGCTTTACAGTGGTTTCTGAATACTTGCCTTTTATACCTGGGACAGTATTGTCTTTGCTGTTATCCATACAAAATGGACAATTGTAAATACTTCACTTTTTTTTTCCCCCCCCGCGTTAGGGGATCTTCCACTCTCTGAGAGAGCAAGCCCCTGGAGTGATACTGGCAATTCTGATGAAGAGGAGGATGATGATAAAGACGATGTTCAAAGTCAAGGCTCCTCTGCTTCATCAGAGGATTATATCATTATTCTCCCTGAGTGCTTTGACACCAGTCGTCCTTTAGGGGAGTCTATGTATAGTTCGGCTCTTTCTCAGCCCAGTTTGGAAAAGACAGGAGAATGTGAAACAGGAGCAGAGAATCCAGAAGGGGGAAGCCAGACACAGATCCACAGTGTTAGTGGTATTTTGACAACTTCACAAACACTGGCTGTAGTACCACTAACCCCAGAGACTGCAGACACCTTACCGCAGACACAAAGGTATGCTGCTTGGACAAAACCAAGATGGTTATGTTAGTGTTGCTGTAGAGCCTGCAGGATGTTGTGCTTATGTTCAGTGTCCAAAAAAATTGTTGCAACAAAAGTTTTGTCACATACTGGACTGAATGTCCTAAATCCTGCAACTTTTTATAAAGCCGGTATTCACTGATTAGGTGAGTGCAAGAGAGGGAAAGAAAGGAGCATGTGAAGCCTTTTCTTTTGTCTGTTGATCTTGACTGACTGACTTGTACACATGCAGAATGAAAGTAGTAAAAGTAACTTTTTTGTCTTACGTTCTCAGGAATCTGGCATCTCTTGAGAGTCATATCTTCCAAGAACCAAACATACCAGCTTCAGAGAATATCTCTTCCACTCCTCTTAATCAAATAAGAGAAGGTATTGACAGTACTTAATGAAGGGTGCATCCACAGTTGCTATTGTCTATTCCTTACGCCTAGTATTGGTTTTGATGTCCTGTTATTCTTGAGGAGAGCAGAAATCTACCAAGTAATGATTGGGTTTTTTCCCTGGTGTTAAAATTTTACTGTAGAGAAAATTTGAATAAAGAAATAATTGGCTTTGTGGATCAGCTAAGAGCACCTATTCATTAGAAATGGTAAGAAGGGTACTCGGAGGTATGTGTAGATGTCTGGAAAATTACCTAACTCTGGAATTAATGAGCTATGTATTTAAGCTGTTACAGTCACTGGGAGCTCAGACAGACAGCAGTTCGTGTCATGTTAAAGTAAACACCCACTGACTAATCAGCCAAATGACTTCTGAAATTATTTTGACTGCGGTGAGAATCCTGAATACCTAGTTTGTGTCTGGATAACTAAACTTGAAAGTATTAATTTTGGACTGAATCCCACTCCTTTCCATTTACGTACATGTTGCATCTCCTCAGCTTCTCCTTAACTGGGCATGTTGGTATTCTAACTTTTCTTCCTGCTCCAGAACCCAGTGGTGAAGATAGTCATGGACCTGGATCTTCCGGATTTCTAACTAGTAAACAGAAGTGCTCAGAATACCCAAGGTAATGAAGCTGAAGCTGTGACTTCACAAGTGCTGTTTTAAACTAAGAACTGCTAAATTAAGCACCAAGGGAAAGGCACTGGCTTACAGATTTCAGGTAGTCAATATCTTGGTAGAAAGGCCTCCCTTCTTCAAGGAAACATATGCTGAATTATATAACGCTATGTTTTCATTAGATCTTGGTTTCAACTTGGACACAAACATGGAGGGTGCAGAATTGGCAAGCAGAAGTGTATGAAGAACTCAAGCTGAATCCTTCTAAAATTCTTTGAATTTTTTTTCTGGAAAACCTCAGGATTCTTAAAATAGGGATTTTTGTAAGTTAGATACAAAGTTAAGCATCTTAAGATACTGAGACTGGAGAAACAAGACAAAAGATTGAGCAGAATATTAAGTGAGTTAAGAATTGATGGAGAACAAACAGAAGTTACTGTGGCGTGAATGGGTGTGTCACAGGGCACAGCTTTCATGTAGAGGTGTACTCTTCTGAGTAAGAATACTTAATTCTTTACAAATGGTCATGTTACAGAAAGCAAACTAATGTACTTTAGCATAAAACTACAGTTTAATAGTATCAAGAAGGAAGGAATGAGCTTTCTGGATAGCTCAATTACTGAACAGCAATGATTCCTTTGGATCATAGGTTGTTCTCTCCAATAAGAACTAAATCTCAGTTAGCACGTCAACAGGGAGAGACTTGCATTTCATGTGAAACAAACACTTGGCTTTACTGACCCTAAAGTAATACCTGAATTCTCTGCAGATACCCTCAAGGAAGCAGCATTGCAGGAGAACTAGTTAAAGGAGCTTTGTCAGTTGCTGCTTCTGCCTACAAAGCATTATTTGCTGGACCACCCATTATAGAACAGGTAAATGTGTTTCCTGTATGCTATGTGAGTTTCACAGAATGACAACGGTAAAATCATAGGTCTAAATTGTAAATGTATCAGTATTCTATATAGAACTTCATGCAACAGTAAAATGTTAAGCTTGATGTCATCCCTTTGAAGTATACTGCTCCACCAGCCGATAAGGAAATCCATACCATGGGGATAGAATCATGTCTTTTATAGCATCATGCAGTAGTAGCAATCCTCCTTTGTAAGTGAAAGTGAGTATGAACAGTTTAACTGTGGACAAAAGGCCCTCTGTGCCTTAATTATATTCCAGTGTAACGCAGGATCAGCGCTTCAAATGGCAAAAAGGTTTGGGTTTTTTTTATAGCTTATCTTATCTCTTGCTTTCAGCAGCCTGCAGCTACAGAAGAGCACACTAACACCCTTCTATCCAGTCTGTGTGAGATGGGATTCTGTGACAGGCAGTTAAACCTGCGACTGCTGAAGAAACACAACAATAATATGGTTCAAGTGGTAACTGAATTGCTTCAGATCAGTAACAGTGACTGGTACAGCAGTAGATGCTGAACCTTCCTGGTGGAGGAAGGAATTGTCTTCATTGAGTAAACTCTCATTAAGCACTGCAACAGTAGCAGGCTGCTCCTCAGCTGCTTTCAGTTTGGAGGTGTGACTAAAACGTTGGCTTTTCTTTGAGCTTTTGACTCTTTTTTTTTTTTTTTCCCTCATGGAAATGTCAAATGGTGTTTGTCATGTCTTATGAATTGGACACCAGATTTTCAACTGTTACTTGGACCTTGTAGTTAAATGAGTAGTCTTTAAGTCTCTAATTTCATACTGAATCCTTTTATCAGGGAATCCTGTAGAATTGCTTCAAACTTCCACCCAGATGACAACTTCTTTTATTGTGTGTAAGATTTTTTTTTTTTGGCAGCTGGAAACTTGTTTTGTTGACTTTTAACAAGCTTTGGAATAGGAACCAATGTAAAATGTTGCTGTGAAATGTAGTCTTGCCTAATTGACAAGAGATGCTCACAACTAGCAAATTGTTTATTCTGATATGATTCAGTAATTGATTTGTCCAATGCATGATAGTAATGTAACAGACTTAAACCTTACAAATGGTTCTTAAAAGAAAAAGGTTGCTCATGCACGAAAGCCATCTTGAACCATGAAACAACTTTTGAAAAGTCCAAAAGTGTAACCACTGTTAAACTGATGAGTATCAGGAAAGTCATTGTTTCTTGTAGTAGAATGAAGCAAGAGAGTGAATTTACCAGCAGTAATTGAACCACCTCTAGTAATGATAGTGCAAAACATACCTCTAACAGGAAAATATAGCCTACATAAAATATTTAGTTAAAAATTGAGTGTAAGGGTAGGAAAGGCCTTTCTAAGAATCTTTACAGGGTCTCTGTAAAAATGTTAAAAATTTGACAACTTTTTTTTTCCAGTATAGTGCAAGCCTCTTATTCTCTTAATACTGTATAGAAGAATTGAAGAACGTGTAGAAACCTAGACCTGAATTGGAGTACAACCTCTGGTAAAGTTTAGGAGTGGGAGGAGTGCTTGAGATTAACGATTGTGTGACTTACATTATAGTTTGAAAAATACATTAACTTAAGCAGTTTTAAGTGTACAGTTTCCTGTGATGGTTCTAGCTGCTCCCATGTTTCCATAGACACATCTGTAGGATTCATTTTTCTCACAAGATTTTTGCTTTAGAAGCTCATATTTACTTTGGAAATCTAAGAATTCCCTTCAAAATGTGCTGAGAGAGATTTGATTCTCAATCTCAAGAAATACACCGCTGCACAGCACTGCATGTTGTTAATCCATAGATATCTTTTCAGAGTCCAGCCCTCTGAAGGTGACAGCAGTGTTGGCTACGTTCTTACTTTCAAGCAGACTTTTTCTTGCAGCAGTAAGAGACCATTGATCCTAAAATATTTTATTACTGCTGCAACAGTAGGAGTAACTTTTTAAAAAGATGTTATACCCTTAAAGATAAGATACCATTGAAATAATTGCAGAAAAAAAAATGTATCATACCATTTTTTTTAAACCTATTTTTATAGCTTGTGGAGGATATACCCTTAAATGTTTATTTTGAAATACAGTAGAACTATTTTGCAGTGTTTCCCATCTCTGTACACCAGTACAGCTCTTTGCTGTGGACCAGATAAAGATCTTTCTGTAACTTGAAATTACTGGTCTTTTCCACCTTAACTTATGCATACTGTTTCTGAGTTCCTTTTGGGTTATGCCTGCTTTAGAAGGAGGAGGAGGAAAGGACGTGAATGAAGTGCAGTAGCTGGTGAAATTTCTAAGTGTAGTGTGGTTGTCTGCTTTGATCTGGAATGCCCAGCAGGACACATGTCCTTTCTGTGTGTACCTTCATACTTAGAATGTTAATGTGTTCTGCAAATTAACAAAACACTAAAACGGTTGAGAAGGAACACTTTATTGCAGATTGAAATAGGAAGTGTGAGATGCTGTTTTCTTTAGGTTACTTTTTACTAGGGTTTAGATAATGTATGCTCAGGCTTAAGATATGTTTCTGTTGGCTTTGTATATTTTGTTAATGGATGCATGGTATAATTTATAATATATTCTATAGTGTAGACGTGACCTCTGTATTTTATTTAGGGTGAGCACTTTAAAGTCAACCGCGATGAGGTGGGAGGAGGACCACCTTTTCCTCCGTCATTACAATAAAACTGTTTATCCCTCCGGCTGTCCCTCGGGCTCGTTACAGAGCGGAGGTCGGCGCGGCAGCTCCGGCGGGAGCGCTCGGCGACGGCCGTGGCCGGCCCGCCCCGTTCCTCCGGGCCGCGGCCGGGCAGCCGCCCGGCTTCCGCAAGGAGCACGTGCCCTCTACCGGAGCGGTTCCGCCCCGCGGCGCTTTCGGTTCCGGTTCGCTGGGCTCGGTTGCTGCCCGCGGCGGGCGCCCGGTAAGCAGGGGTGGCGGAGGGGCCCGGCAGCGCCCGCCTCGGGCGGTGGCGGGGGGAGGCGCGAGGGGCAGGGCCCAGGGAAGCACGCTGGGAACGGCGGGGTCGAGCCGGGCCTGCAGCAGCTGTCGGTGTCCCTTGCGCTTGTGGTGCTTCGTGGTGGTGGGGCACCGGTCCTTCTCGAAGCTCACGGTAGTTACCACTTGCGGACCTCGGGGCGCTCCCCAGCAGTACTGGTGCGTGAGGTGGGGGGCTGGTAAGGGGTTACGGTGAAGCTGAAAGACTGCCTAAGGGCAGTACATGAAGGGGTTAAACTTCACTCACTGTGCCTTTTTTGCTTGGTCCCTCTGCTACCCACTCATGACTTTCACAGCCTTTGTGGTTGGTTGACCAAGTTCTGTGAAAAGGCTGCTGCTCCTCGCCGTTTGTTTCTGAAAAGCTAGTAAAGGTTATCAGAGTGTAGGTGAAGCTGCAGCTTTACTGCCTGGGGCTCTCAAGAGACTGCAGAGATGGGGACTTGTGGTACAATATAATGAGGCCCTTCCCTCTTAGAAAAGCCTAGATCCCTCAGGCAGCGTTGTCCTTCCTTTCCCTTCTGTATGCTGCAAGAGGGTGGGGAACACTGAATTACCTTGAGCTTCCAAGCAGTGTCTTGCAGAATTTCATAGTCTGGGGTACTGGGCTGCTGAAAGTTCCCTCTGGCCCTCCAGGGATGAATGGGTGGTGCTGCAGCTGTGTCCGCCTCTGCTAGTTAAATGAGATCCTGGTTCTTCCTCTGTTGGCAAGGAAAACAGCAGCTGCCCCTGGAATCAGCTCATGTTTTGACATTGCAGCCCGGGATTGTGGGCTGTAGAATGAGCCCTATGCTCTGTAACTCCGTTGTGGTAGTTCTCCTCTGCCAGGTGGCGATTTGCATCAGTGTGTTTTATAATAGAGCCCTGAGGGTTTATTCATGCGAAGCCTCCGGACCATCTGGCCAAACACAGAAGCTGCTCTTTATCCAAGCTAAACATCCTACCTATATCGGAGTTCTTAAAACAAAACTGCCTAGAGGAAAGACTGGCACAGGTAAGAAACTGCATTCAACTGATGTCTTTGAAAACACAGTTGCTTTTCTTCAGCTTGGTATTGTTAATGCTCTTGGAGGATTACTAGGAGCTGATGTAAAAGCTTTTGATTGCCAGAAGCCTGGGAAAACAAGCCAACTGTATTTTTAACTTTTGAAAGTACACTATCTTTAGATTCTCTTATTTTATTTTACCTATTTCTAGATTCTCTTTGCACACTATTTGATTTTAGTCAGGCAACCATTACTGTTAGTAACACTACGTTTGATTGGGAATGCCAGGGCCTCGATGTTCAGATGAGTTCACTGCTGGATATGGGTGAATAATCACCAGTCAAGAACTTGGCAGTTCTTCCAGGTTATGTTGTCATCTTGAAACCTTCAGGAGCTTTGAGTCAGCGTTCCCCTCTCTTAACAAATACTGTGAGATAAGGAAGAATCTAGTATGCTGTTCTGTACGGTGGCATTCTTGGACACTTCCTCTGTTTCCAGGGTGTCTAGAAGATTGGATGTTTGGAAGAGCGAGTTGCAGTATCTCAGCTTTTAAAGCAACCTTAGAATGTGCTTTAAGAAACTTCCTGAATGTTAAGATACTTGTGATCTACCACAAATGCTAATGGTGCTGCTCTTGGAGGTTGGTTCACAGAGACAATGTTCTTAATGCATTTTTGTGTTGGACACCTAGTGAGAATTCTTCTTTCAACCATGGGTGGAAGACTTTCACCATTCTGGAAGACACCTGACCAAAAGGAGAGTGAAGGCAAACTGATTTTACCCAGGCAACCGGATGCTGAAGATGAAATCACCAATTATGCTAGTATCAATGACTCTGCTGCATCTTGTGTGCTCTATGTGGGCATTGCACGTCGAAGCTATGTCAGCTGTCCAACATGTCAGGGAACAGGAAGGATCCCTGGGGGTAGGTGATTCTTCTGTGTGCTGTGTCAGTGCTTTTTGAGCCTTCTGAGTTTGGTATGTGCCTCTTTGCCTAAAGACCTTGGTTGAACCAGTTGGTCTTTATTGTATTCAGTCTAGAAATGCCTGTCTGGGTACCTCCAGCTTACTTGTGACTTCTGTGGGCTGCCTCTATTTGGAGAGGATGGGGTGGGAAGGCAGGTAGTGCTGTTTCTGGGTAACTACTCAAAGTCCACCCTTGAGTCCCTGGGGAGTAGTTGTTTCTGCCTAGAGATGGGAATGCTCAAACTGAAATCTTACTTGTATCGCACTTGCCTTCTAGTTGGACAGCATCACTTGTAAAGTGAGTGCAGATGGACACTAGGCTGTTGTGCCATGTCCTGCAATGCAATTTGCTGTAGTGTGGTCTCTGATCTGCTGCCACCTCTTTCAGAGCAAGAGAAGCAACTGGTGGCTCTGATTCCATATGGTGACCAGAGGCTGAAGCCTAGACGAACGTAAGTCCTGTTAAATTTTCTCCTTTTCACATCTTCTGAATGTTTCTCTGCATGTGGAGGAAAGCCTCAGTACTCTGGGTGTTTTGCTCTTTGTGCTTTGACTTGCAGTAAGTTTGGTGTTTGTTGTGTCTTTTCAGCAATAACAGATGTTGGACAGTCTTCTGTGTGCAGTTGCTGGGGATCTCCAGCAATTTGTACTGTATTGTACCATGTCGGTGTGTGGGACTCTGCCCTGCTTGTGCTGTGATTTGGTAGCTGGCAAATAGTTCTGCACAAACCCATCCCAGTTTTCTGGCACACAAGCTTTTATTGTTTTCTCCCTTTGAACTGGAGCAGAACTGTAGGTGCTCGCAGCTGACAAACCAAGAGAATGACTGTGGCCCTGGTGCTGTTTTGCAGGAAACTCCATGTATGTCTTGCAGTGACAATCTGCCTGCTGACAACATCTCTCAGTATTTTCTTCCTGTTTCCTCGCTCTGTTACTGTGCTGCCTGCAGGGCTGAATGCCTCCTCTGTTGGCTTTAATGCCACCACCACCAGTATATACCTCAACATGACGGTAAGTGCTCAGCTTGCAGTCAGAAGAGTAGATCTGAAGGGCTCCCTGCTTCTCCTGTTAGATCTCCTGTGCTACTTCATGTGTAGGCTGATCACTATCAGAAGTTAGTCTTACCATTCCCGTCATCTTAGTCCACTCTCTGGCTGCTTGGAATCAAGGTCCGGAGTGTGTTACAGCATCAGAGGTGTGGCTGGCCTGGCTGCAAGTGAGCAAGTCACACAAAGTGGCCAAAGGGGCTGTGTAGGAGCACTGTGATTAATTCTGGGAATCCTTTTTCTTTTGTATTCTTGAGATGCCTCGTTGTCCTCCTTTGACTGTCATGGGAGACACTGCAGCATACGTGCCTTTGTGGTCAGGCTGGATGTACCTCTGAGGATTCGAAAGGGACAATGTGGTCCAGTGTTGCTGAAAGGTCGTAGCAGGAGTATATTTAAAGTAGCTTTGCAACAGTCACGTATGGCCCTGCTGCAAGGTGATTTGTGCTTTGGGTTTGTTTTCTTTTCTCTCCTAGAATGTGCTGAACATAACTAATAAAAACTTCTACCTGGTCACTGTTGTGCAGCTAGACATAAAGGTTTTGCACCAGTCCCTAGTAGTAGGGAAGACGACCATGAAAACCCTGCTGAATATGAGCCCTTTGCAGAGTAGCCAGGTGAGCTCTGTGGCTTCTTGCATTTTCTCCTAAACTAATCTGGATGTCCTGGACAGGGAGGTGCTTATTGTATACTTGATTCACTCTTCTGTCATCTGTCTGCCAAATACTCAAAGGTCTTCCACATGCAGCTTCCCACATCCCACTTTGGAAAGGGGTGTCATAAGAATTTACATGTTGCTGAGTTTGAAGCTAATACATTCCTGGGCAAGGAACACTTGTCTGCTCTTCAGGTAGTGGGCTGGGTTATGTGCTTGCCTTAAAATGATGGCAAGCCTAAAAACAGGTTAGACAAAATGCCCGTGGGAACAGTTTGAGTGCAGCTGATCCATTCTTGGTGTAAAGGTCAGGTGTGTGGCCTAGATGACCTTTTTAAGGCCTTTTTAGATGTAATTTGTGATTCTGTTTTCTTTCCTACTGTTAAAAACAATTGTTAGGCTAGATCTTGAAATGCAGGTTCAGACATCTAATGAGAGTTCTCCCTACTTCAACTCTCTGAATTGTATACAAACGTAACTGTAGTTCTTGTGTACTTCCTGCTTTCTCTTCTGTTCACATTTGCAGATCTATTATATGGTGGCTAGTACGATACTGGATGACAACACCTAGTGAGTAATTCTTGAAGATTTCTTCCCTTGGTTAGTAAGTAACACTAATGCTTATAGGCTTTTCATGACTAGATTTCTTGTGCTGCTCCTGTCTGTTGAGCAAAGCTGAGTGAGTGTGTCCTTTTTAGTTTAAGTTGTGGAGCTAATGTGGATACAAGTCTGGCACGTCCATTTTAAATTAACTTCCTTTTCTATTTACTGGTATTTTCTGCTTCAGGTTGGCTCAGCAATGTCATTTTCCATACATTCTGATGAGTATGTGATTCTATCAATTTAATGTCTAGGTTTTAAACTTTAAATGCTCCATTTGTGAGCAGCTCCAGGTACCTTGTACAAAAGGCATTTCTCTGCAAATGACCAGCAAACTATGTGAAGTTCATAGCCAACCAAAGCTTCTGTGCAGACAGGGTGGCGCATTGCGCATTTACGAGACCCATGCTTACTAGATCCACAGTTAGAGTTACACCAGCGAAAACATGTTTTACTGGTGTAGACACTGCTGTGCTTGAAGAAGGTTACCTACATAGATGTTCTCGGAATATTGCAAAGACAGACCTTTTTGGAGAAGCAGAGAAGCAATGGAATAATTGAGGACAGGAGATACATGGTGCAGGCATCTCCTGTGAAATTAACTCTCTTTTTCTCTTGTAGTAACATTTGCACCTGGACAAAAGTCAAAGTTCACAATGTTCTGCTGCATATACAGTAAGTGATGCCTGGTTCAGAGCTATAACTAACATCCATGTCACCTACGTAGTTTATCAACTCCCTTCAAGAAGGTCTGTTGCAGTCAGTGTTCTTCAAGACCAGAACTGCCTGCAGTGTGACTGTGCTGTTACCTAGATAGGTGTGTTGAGGTGTGAGGAGACGATGAATCTCCAAAGTGATCACTGCCCTGAGAAGTCCCCTGGATTCAGGCTCAGTGACAGCTCCAGGCTGTCACTGTTGCTTACACCAAGCTGCCCTGGCAAACTTCCTTCTGGAATACTGGTTTTAGTTGTTGGGAAGTAACTGGTCGGGAGCTAGAAGTACTGACTGGTTCAACTATGCCTGCTTGCCTGCCTCATGGTGTTGGGGGCAGACTCATTCAGCCTGGACTCTGTGCGGATGTGTGGATAATTGCCTCCAAGTGTTCAGACAGCAGCTGCTGAGAGCAACGCAGGACAAAGCAGGCTCTTCTGCAGATTCTGTTGCCTGAGGCAGCTCCTGTTCAGGGGCTGGATCAGAGGACCATGGTTAGCCTGACTGTGTTTTAGAGTACCGACAGGCCCTGCTGAGAAAGCAAATGCAGGTTGCTGTTCCTCCCTGCCAGGGGGACAAGGAGCATAACTGCAGTTTTATAATACAGATCCTGCTGAGACAGGTTGCTGCTGTTCTGGTCTGAGTTAGAGCTAAACCCGCTGTGTGAGATGAGGAAGCTTTTATGAGGTGTAGCAGTGCTAGAATGCTTCCATGCAGCCATGAAAGAAGAGTGGTGTTCATTATCGGAGTTTAAGCCACACTGGAAAACTCTGCAGCAGAAATTGTCTCCTTGTGTAGCCTCTAGAAGGATCTCCCTGCACATTTGTGTTGACAGACTCCAGGTTGTGAGCCCACTCTTGGAAGATGGACCTCCAGGTTCACCATGTGCAGCCTCTTGTCACCAAGTCCATGATTCCTTCAGGAAGGAGGAGCTGCTTTTGCGTCGTGGTCTTTCATGCTAATCTAAAGCCAGGGCTTTGTCTGCTGTATCTGGAAATGGGTTGTGAATATTAGGAGAAGCACTTGACTGGAGCAAGTGTGTGACTCTTGGAGGCATGCCAGGCTGGAATTCTCCCAGATCACTAAAGAAATGTCACTGGCAATCTCCCAAAACACAGGTGTTTAAATCTTGGTCTTCTGTTGCAATTTGAAGGGCTATATTGTCAAGTTTCTTGTTTTATGGGTCTTAATGCAGGTTTTGGCTGAAGTCGGTGCTGAGTGATGTGAAGTTTAAACAGGTAAAGGATGCAGAGAAGCCCCATGCTCATCAAAGCACAGCAAAAATAGTGCATTTTGGACAGCATGGAGAATGACACTGCTCTTAAGGCAACTTTGTCCTTCTTAGCTGATGTTGTGGGCTGACAGGACCTTTGCTCTTTCTACATGCAACCTCTCCATTACCCAGAAGCTCAAGATGATTCTAGTAATGTTTACACTTTTCTGCACTTCATCTCCTTCTGCTGATATTACCCACTCATGGATTGCATAGTGTTAGGAGAAACTACTTGATGCAAACAGCTCTTGGAATGGCATAGAAAGATAGTGCTTGAAAGAGACATGCTTTTGTCTATCTAACTCCATAAACAGCCACCCACTGTGACTTGCACAAGCACTTTGGGAACAGATCAGTGGTCAAAAGGCCCAGGAGTGTTATGCTGGGGTAGGAAGTCTTAATGAGCTTCTGGAATGGCCAGAGTGTTTGTTGTGATGGTAGTGGTCCTGTAAAGGCTTGCTTTAATGCAGTCTGAAAGATGCTTTCCCTCTCCAACATGTAACATTGAGCTGAGGGTATCTTGACTGTTGTGTTCTGGGTCTATGTAGTAGGGACAAAACAGGATGGCAGTGGGAGCTCACCATGGGACCTTTACATTATGAGAAGTCTCATCTGTGACAATCACGAGTGCAGTTCTGGTCTGCTTTTGCCTTGCAGGGGTACCCTGACGTGCACATACCTGTGTCATTCAGAGCAGCTGGCTTTTGAAGACTACCAGTACGTGGACTGCCAGGGAAATGCCATGCTACCTCACCCGTTGTACTACTGCCCACCATGACAGGGCCAGCTTGGCAGAGCTTTTGGGTGCAGCATATTCTACCACAAAGGCAAGTCATAGGGACAACTTCTGAACTAATGCCTTAAACAGGAGACTCAGGGGTTTCCTGGATAAGACTTCCATCTCTCATGCAAGGGTGGTAACATACTTGGTCTTATGAATGTGGACTCTAGTGCGCTCAGATTGCAGCTTTCTTTTTTCAGAACCTTATGGCTGATGCTTCAGCGGAGTGACCAGTGCATGGGGTCTCTCTGCATGGCTAATGGGCATGGGCCACACTCTTGTGTTTCACTGCTACTTTGGAAACAGTGCCCTATTAGTGAGAATCACAGAATCACTAGGTTGGAAAGGACCTTCAAGATCATCAAGTCCAACCATTAATCCAGCGCCACCATGTCCCCTAAACCATGTCCTGAAGTGCCACATCCACACGTTTTTTGAACACTTCCAGAGATGGCGACTCCACCACCTCCCTGGGCAGCCTGTTCCAATGCCTGACCACTCTCTCAGTGAAGAAATTTTTCCTAATATCCAATCTGAATCTCCCCTGGCGCAACTTGAGGCCATTTCCTCTTGTCCTATCACTAGTTACTTGGGAGAAGAGACCAACACCCTCGTCGCCACAACCCCCTTTCAGGTAGTTGTAGAGAGCGATAAGGTCTCCTCTCAGCCTCCTCTTCTTCAGACTAAACAACCCCAGTTCCCTCAGCCGCTCCTCATAAGACTTGTGCTCCAAACCCCTCCCCAGCTCCGTTGCCCTTCTCTGGACACACTCCAGCACCTCAGCATCCTTCTTGTAGTGAGGGGCCCAAAACTGAACACAGTATTCAAGGTGCGGTCTCAGCAGTGCCGAGTACAGGGGCACAATCACTTCCCTACTCCTGCTGGCCCCACTATTCCTGATACAGGCCAGGACGCTGTTGGCCTTCTTGGCCACCTGGGCACACTGCCGGCTCATGTTCAGCCGGCTGTCAACCAGCACCCCCAGGTCCCTTTCTGCTGGGCTGCTCTCTAGCCACTCCTCCCCAAGCCTGTAGCGTTGCATAGGGTTGTTGTGGCCAAAGTGCAGGACCCTGCACTTGGCCTTATTAAACCTCATACAGTTGGCCTCTGCCCATTGATCCAGCCTGTCCAGATCCCTCTGCAGAGCCCGCCTACCCTCCAGCAGATCAACACTCCCACCCAACTTGGTGTCATCTGCAGACTTACTGAGGGAGCACTCGATTCCCTCATCCAGATCATCAATAAAGATATTGAACATACTAGTATGTTCAATACTAGTTCTGTATAGAACTAACTAGTTGTTTCCTCCTTGCATAATTTTACATTTCAGTCCTGAATCTAAGTATTTTATCACAGTCTTTCTTTTTCAAGTTGTGCGACTCTTTGGCTGGATTGCATTTACATCACCAAAATCTAATGATGCTTGCACAAGAAGAGTAAGAAACAGGATGTCTCTGTATCTCTGAGTCTTAAGAAAAAATACCTCATGTCATGCCAAAACACCTTGTGAGAGTGACTCTTGGGTGACTGCTGTACTAAGCTGTCCAGTATAGCAGGTGGGAATACACATTTTTGTATATATGTATTTTTAAAATAAGCTCATTCACTACCTGTTCCTTAATGGCATCCATTTCAGTGAGAAGAAAATGCATTTTGTATCATGAACCAAAAAAGTTTACTGCTTTCTGGCCAATAGTGTGTGGTGGCCAGCGCATGCTCTTTGTTGTATTGTTTTCTTGCATACTTTGGCATTTAATGCTTTCAACTTGAACAAGCAATGAGAGAGTTCATCTCTGACTGGAAAGGCTTAGTTTGCACAAATATCAGGAAGCAGATGGCTTTGGAGTGTGGTGTTTTTGTGGTGTTTTTTTTTTTTTCCCCCCCTAAAGCTGCAAAACTACCCAATAGACTTTACAGGAGCAGCCCTGGAAGCCCTTTCTCCTCCCAGAGCTGGCAGTTGTATCCCCCAAACAATGGAGGGGTTAAACATTATTCCTTAAGTTCTAGTTTAGATGCTGCATGATGCATTCTAGATTGTAAAATAGGAGCCTGGGAGTTGCTGGACTAAAATTTTGACTCAGCAGTCTAGCATTTTCCTGCATCTGTCCTACTGAAGAATAGAACCAAAGCATCAGAATACTTGAAAACTTGTTGAAGAAAGTCTCTGATTCTGTCTTCAAAATAGGTTCCCTAAGCCAGCACGTTTTACAGAGCTGCTGCAGTGTGTTGCTTCTCACTATCATCCATGGAGATCACACTGAAATGGTAACTAGTCAGCTTCCTCCCTGAAGCAGGCATGAAGAAGCTCTGTGTCCCATTCTGAAGTCCTCTTTACAGTGCTTTTTTTATTTCAAAAATTGTTGATTCTGCTATGTACTTCCCTCCCCTGCTGTTGGGTTTCCAGCTGTGCTTCTATACTGCTGTCATCCACTTGTGCCTTTGTATTCTGTTCACAAATAAAGAACATCTGCAACCAGAACTTGATGACTTGTCTCTGTACAGTGGGTCTTCACCCTTGCTGTAGCCACTGAACAGCGACAGTGATACAGCAGGTTCATCGTCGTGAAGGGAGATGCGAGACTATGGGGAGTAGGCTAAGGGGGCGCAGCGGGTGCGATCGCGCCGCTTCCACCCTCCCCACCCCCCCCCCCCGCCCCGCCCTCTCCTTCCTCGTCCGCCACAAATCACAAAAGCTTGTGTCATAGACTGGCTCCACGGACGAGTCGTTCTAGGACCCTGCGTCCTCTCCATGATCAGTGCCGGCGTGACCCGTGCGCTGTTACCACTTCCGTCACGCCCCGGATACGGACGTGGTTCCGAGTGTGCGCGTGCGTGGGTGTGTGAGGGAGGCATCATGGCGGACCTGGCGGCTCTGGAGGAGCTCGCGAAGCTCGAATACTTGTCGCTAGTCTCCAAGGTCTGCACCGAGCTGGACAACCACCTGGGCATCAACGACAAGGACCTGGGTGAGTGAGGCGGGCCCCAGCCCGTGAGCTGCGCAGACGCCTGCGGGCCGCGCGGGCCTTGGGTCTCTCCGTGGCGAGCGCGGCCCGCGGCGCTCCTGGGGCGTAGTAGCCGGTGCCTGTCGCATTACGGGCCTGACGGCAGCTATGGGAAGGGCTGTTGTAGCCGTTTCTGTCGGCCAGGACGTGTTTTGCGAAGGGGCTTTTCTAAGTCAGAAAAAACCGCTGATCTTTCTTAAAAAAATAAAACTTGTGAGCGTGAGAAAATGATTCGAACTGGGCTCCTACGAAAGGACTTGGAAAGGAACGTGCTGCTATTGTGAGCAACATTGCAGTTTTTCCCTTGGTAGGTAGACCTAGTTGGTCACTGTGTTGCCAGGAGAACTGCTTTCATCTAAATAGGAAGTATTTATACTGCCTTTTAATTATTTGTTCTAATTTACTTTCTGCTTTTTTTTCACAGCTGAGTTTGTGATAAGTCTTGCTGAGAAAAATACTACATTTGATACATTTAAAGCAGTTCTTCTAAAGAATGGTGCTGAGTTCACAGTAAGTGAGATCTGAACGTCCCTCTCTTCTTTCTAAAGCTTTTGTAGTCTTTGTGAAGCATCCTTCTGAGGACTTGAACTGCTTATTGTCTCGTTGAGCATATAAACTATGGAAGAAATGACTTTTCATGAAGGCAAATGTTGTCTTTTTTTAAATGATATTTAGATGGGTTCATGAGTTCCTCAGAAATAACTGTAGTTGGATTAAATAGGTGATTAAAAATGACAAATAGGAAAGTTGCTTAAATTGATCTATCATTATCATAATAATTTTCAGATTCAACTTACAAATTTTTAGGTCTTATATGAAGTCTAGTGATACTTTCTAAAAATGAACCTGTATCTTCAGAATTGAGCTTTTTTTTTTGTCCTGCTACTAAACCCTCACTTGTGCTTTCGAATAATGAAAAACAGCATTGCAGTAATTTCTTAAAGTATTTTATTAAACTTTTCAGGATTCCCTTATTAGTAATTTGCTACGTCTCATACAGACAATGCGGCCTCCACCAAAACCATCTACGAGTAAAGGTATGCATAATCTCATTCCTCTTATCAATTCGGTGTAAAAGAAAAACAAAACTCTTAGTCTTTTGTAGTTTTTGGCCACGTTTGGTGAAATTGATGTAGTTACTGTGCTAGTCTTGTCAGGCAAGACTTTGTATCTTATTTTTGCAGTGGGAGTCTCTTTGGTAGAGGTAGATTAGCAAAGCTGTTTAGGCACTAAAAACCTACCGACTACACTATTGAGAGTATTTTTGTATTCCATGGGCTTGCTAATGATCAGAATTTTATTTGTAGGAAGGTAACATTGTAGTCTTTGTATTGAATCTCTGAAAAATCTGTACCAGCCTTTGCATTCAGATGAAAGTTAAACTTTATATTCAATTACAGAAAGATCAAGAGCAAATCGTTCCAGCTCTTCTAAGTTTTGGGTTTTTTTGTTTGTGTTTTTGTTTTAAATCTCAAATCAGAGACAGCTGTCAAACCCAAATCAGAGAAGGAAAAGTTGAAGGAATTGTTTCCCGCACTTTGCAGGCCAGACAATCCCAACATCAGGGTAAGGTCATAATTTCAGGCTTCTTTTGTGACTATGAAAACATAATTTTTTTTCTGTTTCTCTTAGTTTTAATTCTTTTTCGTGTTAATGTGAGCATCTCCTGGTACTGCATGGAGAAAACTGGACTATGAAGAAATGAAATACAGCAAAGCAGAAGGCTTGTATTATTGCATGCAGTGATCAGGAATTGCTGTTACAGCAATTGCTATGTTCATACTGTTTTGCAGAATACCTGGAGGATGGGGTTCTTATGACATGAAATGTGTAGCCTGGCCTTTGTTACATAATGTTCAAAGTAATGATGGCTTACAAACTAGATAAAATTTTTGGACATTCGTATGCTACAAGGGATTTGCATTTTATATTTCTGTAATAATTGGAGGTGTTGAGATGAAGCTGCCTTTTGTATAAAAGCAAAATTGTCTCAATATTGTGGCAAATAGGGGGATAGCTTTATTAGTTGTTTTTTTCCCCATATAATGTATTCTGTCAGATCTGTTTTAATATTTTAAATAGATACACATGGGATGATCTTTTCTGATAGATTAATTCCCTGAGACACACTTTTTATCGGTCTTCTTACAGAACGGTTCTCTGTTCTTGCAGAATATGCTGGATGAAGATGATGTGAAAGTGGCAGCTGATGCACTTAAAGAGCTAGAAGCTCTGATGCCTAGTGCAGACAGACAAGGCAAGCAAAGGAACAGTGACCACCGGTATGTTTCTAGTATGTTTTTGTGGGATGGGCAGTTGGCCTGCTTGCTCTGTTTTTATGTGGAATTTCACAGCAAATATGTAATGTTTGTTTGTTAGGGCAAAGAAAAAGAGGAAGAGCCGAAGTCGTAGCAGGGACAGGAAACGAAGGCACAGGTCTCGTTCTCGGACTCGGGATAAGAACAGGGGAAAATCCAGATATCGGTCAAGGAGCAGAAGTCAGAGTCCCAGTAGGGACCGTAAGGATCGAGAGAAGTATGTTGAGAAGAGCAACGAGAGATGGAGAGACAAGCACATAGACCGGCCACCACCTGAAGAGCCTTCCATTGGCGACATTTACAATGGCAAAGTCACGAGTATAATGCAATTTGGATGCTTTGTGCAGCTAGAAGGACTAAGGTACCTTCTGATGTTCACAATAAATCTGGTACTATTTCACCTGAGTTCTCTTTTCTGCTAGTGTCTTAAAGAGGTTATAAGGCTCCAATGAAGTATGCTGGGTTTTGATGCCAAAATGAAGGACTGTTTCAGAAAAATAAATTTGACAGCAGAAAATGTTTTCCGTATAAAAAAGAATTTATGAATGTACACAAATAATCAGTTGGTAACAAAATATTTTAATCCAGACTCTGAATGATCTGCAGGACTGTCACGGTAATGATGTACAACATTTTATGCCCTCTGTTTGTTTCGCCTACAGGAAGCGTTGGGAGGGCTTGGTCCATATCTCAGAGCTTCGAAGAGAAGGACGGGTTGCAAATGTTGCTGATGTTGTGAGCAAAGGACAAAGAGTAAAAGTCAAAGTGTTATCCTTCACTGGATCTAAAACCAGCCTGAGCATGAAGGTATGGAAGATATCCTATAGTGCTTAGAGTAGAGTTTGCAGTGCCAACATTTTTCAAGAGTACACCTCTGCTAGTATTTGCTCTTTTTGATGAAAATGAATACATAACCTTCAAGTGGGAGTTAAATACAGAACAGTAACTCAATTTTTTTAAGTGACCTGTTACTTTTTACTCATTTTCTGTAGGTTCTTGTTTTTGATGTAATGTTCCTAACAATTTTTTGACATGACATGTTAGCTAAGTGACAAGGCAAACCTCAAGCTGTTGCAATGTTTGTCTTCCTTTTTCAGTACGAGAGAAGCATTTCATTTTAGATGAAATCACGGACTTTGCCAAGGCAGAGTAGAGTGTTCCAGGCCTTGGGGTGTACTTACCTCACAGTACCAGCTGGGGAAAAAAAAAAAGATGCAAAACAGCATTTTCTGTGTATAGGCTGTTGTTGGCAGTAGTCTCTCTGAAAATGTACTCTGCTTTTTCTTTTGTGTTAGAGGAAGCAGAAGTGTTAATAGATAAGAAGTGCAATATAGGTAGACCTGATTTGATTAATCAATCTACTGTAGGATGTTGATCAAGACACTGGGGAAGACTTGAACCCAAACCGGAGGAGAAACATGGTTGGAGAAACCAATGAAGAAACGTCTATGAGAAACCCAGACAGACCCAGTCACCTGTCCCTGGTGAATGCCCCGGAGGTGGAGGATGATAGCCTTGAACGGAAACGCCTCACCCGAATTTCAGACCCAGAGAAATGGGAAATAAAACAGGTGTGTTTTGTATTCAGTCAGTGAAATTGCTGGGGAGTTTCATGAACTAGAATACAGCTCCTTGATTGTTTGTGTAACTTACTCCTTACCTCTAAATTGCTGCTGCTTTGTGATATGGGACTTTTAGCTTAGTTCTAACTAAGAAGTTAGCCCTGCTTTGGGCAGGAGGTTGGACCACATAACCTCCAGAGATCACTCTGAGCTGGGGGATCATGACCTTTATCCAGGGACACTTCGGTGGTATTCGATTATCACTGCAGTCCTGCCATGCATAAGACAGCTGTCTTACACTGATGGTATTTAGAATAACAAAACGACTATTTGCTCAGACACTGGATGACTTGGGGAGACATGTGCCAGAATGTAGGATCATTCCTTTTTTCTGAAATCATAATATGCCTTTGTTCCTGTTTTACAAGTCTAGTAATAGCATTGGAAGTGAGACCTCATTAGGCATGAGTTGTGTTGGTTCATGGGGACAGATTCATGTTGTATTCATTCTATTCCCAGATGATTGCAGCTAATGTGCTTTCCAAGGAAGAGTTTCCAGACTTTGATGAGGAGACTGGAATTCTTCCTAAAGTTGATGATGAAGAAGGTAGTATTTCGAAGTAGTCTTATTATTGTTGTAAATTCCTTGTGTTTCTGGATGTGTTTTGATTCAAAAGAGATGATGATATAAGCAGATGTGAAGCATCTCACAATTTGCTGTCATCTTAAACATTTGGAACTAGGGTTTCTCTAGCCTTATTATCAGTAACATTTGGATGTGCTCTATCTGTGCCGCCTTTTTATTTGTGGTGTTTTCACTTTTAAAACTATCTATTTACATCATAATCATGAATACACAGGAAACACTGTTTGAAGAGGTACTCTTATGTACCTGAAAGCACATGATGTTTGACTTCTCTATAAAAATTGTCACTTGCGGATTTTAGATGAGGACCTTGAGATTGAGTTAGTTGAAGAAGAGCCACCATTCCTTCGAGGCCATACTAAACAGAGCATGGATATGAGTCCCATCAAAATAGTAAAGGTAAGAGATTTCCAGGACTAAAACCACTATACTTGATTTAATTAAATATTTCAGAATTTTAACAACCAGTTTTCTACCTGGACATTACAGAGCCCTGAAAAACATTACCACTGAACTGAAGACCCTTTCTTTTATAAAGCTGGATTCTTACTTAACTGGTAACAGTGATGTGGAATAATAGACCCAAAATGTGCATTAGCCTGCAGCAGCAACCATTTCACATAAGTGCATTAGAACATGCTTTCTCTGTTCTGCTTTTTCTTACCTTTTGAAAGTAGAGGGTGGTAGAGAAATACTTATTTTTCATTGGTTGTGCCCATAATCCTTCTGACTGGACAGTGCAGGGATGCTCCGTATTAGTCACGCCCATGGAAGTTCATGAGGCTGGGCTAATGGAAATATTCTGGAAGTCAAATAGATAAAAAGTTAACATGTTTTAAAGCTTCTTCAGAAGAGACTTCTAAAGGACAGCAATCACAGAGTTAACAACTTAAGTTGAAGAATTGGGAGTGCTTGAAATCTTAATCTTTTTATTGCTTTCCAGAATCCAGATGGTTCCTTGTCCCAGGCTGCGATGATGCAGAGTGCTTTAGCTAAAGAAAGACGAGAACTTAAGCAAGCCCAGAGAGAAGCAGAGATGGATTCTATCCCCATGGGACTCAACACACACTGGGTGGATCCCCTCCCTGATGGTATGTCTGAACGCATCTAAGCGTGAACTGTGCCTTTTCTGTGATAGTTGAGCAACCCAGGAGAAATGTCTTGATACTGTGTTTGTCTGCCTCACTTTAAAAGCAAGGCAAAGAAGAAATGCTTTTCCACTGAAGTGGAAGTAAGAATGTCAAGGGAAATGTACAGGTATATCCTGCTATGCGTCCAGGATGCTTTACTAAAAGGTGCAATGGATGATGAAGCAATTTTTTACATGGAAATTAATGTAATAGTGGGGGGTATACATGCAGGAACTTAAAAAAAGGCTTAAACACAAGTATAGAATACATGCATAATGGAATAATAGGAGCACGATCATCAGAGTCTGTGCCGTGTGAACCAGAATGCAATGGTGAAATTATTTCTTTTCTAGTGGATGGAAGACAAATAGCTGCAAACATGCGAGGTATTGGGATGATGCCAAATGATATCCCAGAGTGGAAAAAACATGCATTTGGTGGCAATAAAGCTTCTTATGGTAAGAAGACCCAGCTTTCCATTATTGAGCAGAGAGAGAGTCTCCCAATCTTCAGACTGAAGGAGCAGCTGATACAAGTAAGACTTTTGAACTGGCATTCTTGTTTGAGCAAGCAATAATTTAAAATAGATACACTTGGTTTAGCTTGTTGACAGGCAAATAGCCAGTTGACAATTTTAAGTGCAGAACTGTAGTTCAGAATAATTATTTTAAAGGATTATATACATCTGTATATTTTAGTAAAGCTCCAGATATTTATTGATGTAAGTAGAATTGAAACTAGCATCATGTCAACAAGGGATGACTCAGCTAAACAGTTAAGCAGTCTGCTGACTTGATCACTAAGAACACTTGTGTGATTTTTGGTCTGGGTCAGCTGGAGCAAGAGCAGTAGGTGCTCAGTCTAGTCCTAGATATACTATGTTGATTTTTTTGTTTGTTTTTTGTTTTTAAATTTTGACAAGTGTATCTGTTCTGACCTTTTCCAGGCTGTGCATGACAACCAGATTCTGATTGTTATTGGAGAGACAGGATCTGGGAAAACAACACAGATTACCCAATACCTGGCTGAGGCAGGGTATACATCAAGAGGAAAGATTGGATGCACTCAGCCTCGCAGAGTGGCTGCAATGTCTGTCGCAAAGAGAGTGTCAGAGGAATTTGGTTGCTGCCTGGGACAAGAGGTGAATTTCCATGCTGAAGAACATGCCAAAATAAGCATGAGGAAAAGTAGGAAAAATCAGTACTGGAGCTAGTTTGCTTGCGTGTCCATGTGTCTGTTCCTTTGTAGGTTGTAAAATGAGTTCGCAGAATAATCAAACTGGGAATTAATGGTGCTAATAACTTAAGTCTGTAGCTTCAGTTTCTGTGCAACTCTTCTTTCTAGGTTGGCTACACCATTAGATTTGAAGACTGCACTAGCCCTGAAACTGTTATCAAATACATGACAGATGGTATGTTACTGAGGGAGTGCTTGATAGATCCTGATCTGACCCAGTATGCCATTATCATGCTGGATGAAGCCCATGAGAGGACCATACATACCGATGTGCTCTTTGGACTCCTGAAGAAGGTGATGTAGCATTTGATTTTTACTGCTTTGGTGTCCTCTGTGTGCTGCGTATGGGTAGGAGCGCACAGGGAAAGACAAGGTCACACAAGTCAAGTTCATTCATGTGCTCTTAGAGTCTCTTCTGAAGGAAAGCAAATGATTGTAAGGGTTTGTAGTCCAAATTTTCATAAGATGAGCCTTGATGTGAAGACAAAGCAGCAAAATGCAGCAGAAACAGTGAGAATTGGCAGTCCAGGATGCCTGTAATAATGGTTGAGCAGAGGAGTGTTCTTGCTTTGCTCTTCCTTCTCTGACAAAGGCTTTCTGTGATAGGGGCTGCTAAGAAAGGTTTGAAATGTGACATTAGCAGTCAGTTTTTTTTAAATTCTGGGTGCTGGAGTGAGCTGCCCTTCTACTCAGACATTAAAATGCCTGATATTACTGGGCATATTTCTCTGATTTAAGTCAAGTGCTGTTATGTTAATAGTCCCAAAGGCAATAAATGACTTAAGAACTTTCTATCCTGCTATAGACAGTGCAGAAACGGCAGGATATGAAATTGATAGTGACGTCAGCAACGCTGGATGCTGTGAAATTCTCTCAGTATTTCTACGAAGCACCAATCTTCACGATTCCTGGCAGAACATACCCAGTAGAAATTCTGTACACAAAAGAGCCAGAGACAGATTATTTGGATGCCAGTCTGATTACAGTAATGCAGATCCACTTAACAGAGCCACCAGGTGAGTGAAGAATGGTCTAGGGTGATTGGTGGTTCAAGGACTCTAATACCTATGAGCAAGGTCTTTCTATAAGTCATGGATCATGTATTAGTAACATGAGCAAAATGCTTTCAGCACTATCCTCTACTGTTTGCAAATACAGTAAATGCTGAAAAAGTTGGGTGAGAGACCGGAGTATATTGCTTCTGGCTAAGAGTTGTTGCCCAGGGGCTAGCAAAAGTTGGGGATCCTCTGCTTTAAATGGAAAAAAGGTGGGCGATGGAAATGTGGTAATGCAGGAGTTGTGCTGAACAGAATTGATTCTGCAGATGTTTTAACTTCCTGTGTAGGTGACATTCTGGTGTTTCTAACTGGTCAGGAAGAGATTGACACTGCCTGTGAAATCCTCTATGAGAGGATGAAATCTCTAGGACCTGATGTTCCAGAGTTAATTATCCTACCAGTATATTCAGCTTTACCCAGTGAAATGCAAACCAGGATTTTTGACCCAGCTCCACCAGGAAGCAGAAAGGTAATTTTGGCTAAATGTGACTGCTTCTGCTGGTACATTTTGTTAGTGGGGTGTATTACAGTGCTAATCAGACTTAATTTTTTTCTTTTTTTTAATCACTTGTGATTCTGTTAGTTACAACTTCAGCCAAAATTATGTAGTTTTGGAGAAAAGGTGGCTTTTATGTAGTTTAGAGCATGATTTTGGTTGTGTGCATGCCTATACATGTGTCCTGGTTTTGGCTGGGTTAGAGTTAATTTTCTTCCTAGTAGCTGGTATAATGCTGTGCTTTGGATTTGGGATGAAAATAGTGTTGATAAAATACTGATGCTTTTAGTTGTTGCTAAGCAGTTGACAACTGTTCAGCTTCTCGTGCTGGCCTGCTAGTGAGAAGGCGAGGGGTGCATGGGAAGCTGAGAGGCGGCACAGCCAGGACAGCTGACCCAGACTGGCCAAAGGGATATTCCATACCATATGATGTTATGCTCAGCATATAAACTGGGGGAGTCGGCTGGGGAGGCACCGTGGCTCGGGAACTAACTGGGCATTGGTCAGCGGGTGGTGAGCAATTGTGCTGTGCATCACTTGTTTTGTATATTCTTTTTTCATTATTCTTTTTTTTTTTTCCCTGTCCTGTTAAACTGTCTTATCTTGACCCATGAGTTCTACCTTTTTTTTTTTTCCCAATTCTCTCACCACTCCTGCTGGGGAACGTGAGGGTGAGGGTTTTAGCTACTTGCAGGGTTAAACCACAACAACATGTTATCTAAGCCTTTGAAAATTTATATGAAAACATCTGGTTTAGCAAACATCTGTGTGGAATATTCTTGGTGTGTTTTTTAATGCTGCCTTTAAAGGATATTAACTTCAGTGAAATCTAAATGCAGTTCCTCTTGAATGGATGTACATTTCCTACCAAACAGCTAATGAATATCTAGAGAGACATCCTCTGGAAGATTCTTCTCTAAATATGGACTGTGTTTGAGTGATAGGCAGAAATTCTCCCCGAAGTCAGTGCAGTCTGCTTACAAATTTATAATGATCTTTCACTGCTAAAGCAATTACGGATTTTGTCATGCTCTTTTCCCATATTGCCTAAATGTAAAACAAGTGTAGATACTTAAAATCTGTCCGTTTTTGACAGATAACACTTCTTCCTGTTCCTCTGTGAACACATTTCTCCTTTTGATGTTAAATGATAGTAGTTGCATTTATAACACACTGCTTGTATCATGTTTAAGTTGAACCGTATGGTTGGCTTGGCAACCAGACACGGAACTGGTACTGAATCAAACTGTTGGTTGTAGGTTGTCATCGCCACTAACATTGCTGAGACGTCTTTGACTATTGATGGAATATATTATGTAGTCGATCCTGGCTTTGTGAAACAGAAAGTTTATAACTCCAAGACTGGAATTGACCAGCTGGTTGTTACACCGATTTCGCAGGTAGATGTTCTGTGTTTGACTCCTCACCCCTCTCCATTGGTAGTATGTGTCTTGATGATGTGACGTTGAAGCAGTGTTTTTGATAACTCCATGAGACCCCTTGAGGTTGTTCCTGAGGAGTATGTACTCGTGGGTTGTATTGGAAATCTCTTTCTATTAATAGAAAAGTAAAATTGTAAATAATTAATAATTTTATTTTACTTATTTTCACCTGTGCCTGTTTGCACCTGTTCACTGAGGTACCTTGTTTCTTTTAGGCTCAAGCAAAGCAGAGAGCAGGAAGGGCTGGAAGAACAGGACCAGGAAAGTGCTATAGGTTATATACAGAGCGTGCTTATAGAGATGAAATGCTAACCACCAATGTGCCTGAAATCCAGAGGACAAATTTGGCCAGTACAGTACTTTCCCTGAAGGTGGGTATTTCACCAACTTGTAGCAAGCCAACATGATCGTGTTTCAGTAAATGAGTCTTTGCCTTTGAGCCTCATTAAGTACTTCTGTAATTTCAGATCCTTCTAGTGAACAGAGATATTTTGGAAGGGTGACTGCATGAAATACAATTCTCAAGCACTGAGCTTGCTCCTGCATCTTTTTATTGGGGGTTATAATGTTGAATATCAAGCTAAATTACAAGTCTTAGCTGCACATAACAGTTAGTTGCAGGACATCTGAGACACAGGAATCTTATGGGCAGTACGTTTCCCATGTTAACAACATAAATGTACTTTACAGATAAGATACACTGTTTGAGTGGTTTTTGATCTCCAAACATGCGCATCTTCTAAGCGTGTACCATCCCTCTGGGAGTCTGCAAACTGGATCTAACCCAGTACATAACAGCTGGGAAAGTTGCTGCCTTTCCCCCTTTCTGGGAACAAGGGGAAGTGTGGAGACATATTTAGTGTCCATGGGAGCTGTCAAGCCACACTGGTTCACAAGAGAGCAAGTCCTCAAAACCAACATTTAGCCTGTGTGTCTCCTTGATTGAATCATTTTGCTTGAGAGATGCATGGTACAGTATCAAAGCAGCAGACCGGAAAACTGAATGATGGGTGAAAACCATGGGCCAATGCAGATTATATTAAGTGTAGAAATATAGCCATGTATTTATGACTGTGGTTACAGCCAGGATAAGGACGTAAGGCTAGGGTTGCTTAAAGTTCTGTAGTGCCTCATTGTTTGATGGTTATGTATCTCTGGCTGGAGTTTGGTGTCTTCCTTCTCAGTATTTTAACTTGGGTTTTCTCCACTCCCTATGTTCAGGCTATGGGCATCAATGATTTGCTCTCCTTTGACTTTATGGATGCTCCCCCGATGGAAACTCTCATAACTGCCATGGAACAGTTGTACACCTTGGGAGCTCTGGATGATGAGGGACTGCTTACTCGACTTGGGCGCAGGGTAGGCAAAATAGAATACTTAGCACTGGCTGAGTTGCAGACATTTAGGGGGTCACATGAGAGTAGTTGTATAAGGCACTGTTGGTTTCCTTTTCCTGTTATTATCTTGTGTTTTTATTGGTAGCTTTTCACTTAGTATAGTTATGTACCTTCTGCTTTTTTAAGGAGCAGCTACTATTTCTCCCTATTGATAAGGTTACTTTAACGTATAAAAATTTCTTTGAAGTATTGGGATATTCTTGTGATAATGAATATAGAGAAATAATTTGTTTCATGTTGAGTAAAGTTATTCTGGGTAAAGCACACTGCTTTGGAAAGGAAGCATGGAAGAAAAGGCATTGCTGTCATTTGCACTGAGAGAACACAAGATTTTTTCCAAGATGTTGCAGGGTAATCTGAAACAGGTTTCTTGCAGATGGCGGAATTCCCCTTGGAGCCTATGTTGTGTAAGATGTTAATCATGTCTGTACATCTGGGATGCAGTGAGGAAATGTTGACAATAGTCTCCATGCTGTCTGTACAGAATGTGTTCTACAGGCCAAAGGTAAGGGGTGCAGTCAAGAAGCAGTGTTACAGTCTGGGTGGTTTTTGTGTACCTGCCTCAGGTGTTAGAGACTGAGCATATTTGCTGCAATAAACCTGTAGCTTGGGTAGACTGTTTGCTCATATGTTACATTTCTGATATATCTTTAGTTACAGGATATATCAGAAAGATACATCTTTTAGCTGTGGATGTTGGTAGTTTCTTTGGAGATGGGAAGACGGAATTGAAAGTCTCACAATCTCTTCTGCATTTCCCAGTAAACACATAGACCCTAAACCAAGTCAGTCCTGGCTCTGGAGTTCAGAACGGCTTTGACATTTTCAAATACACAGAATGTTACTTCTTTATGGCCATCCTATCCTGTGCTGATTTCTTAAGTCAGCAAGCAGCAGACTATGCCGTGGTAGGATTCCTCAACAGCAGACTCCTCTTGAATACATTATTTCTTCATTATGATGGCATGCTGCACTTTAGTCTGTTAACTTGAATTTTGATCTGTGTAGCCAGCCACAGTGTTTGATTAATGTTTTATCTGCACATTGGGGAAGTGGGGAGAGGTGGGTAGGTCAGTAGGGTCAAAGCTACTGCTTCAGCACCTTTGTTGACGAGTAATTGAGGTTGCTTCTAGACCAATAAAAAACTAGGTAGTTCAATGCACGTGTATACTTCCTGCAGTACAAATGAGCCATTTACTTTCAAGTGCCCTTTCAAAAATAGGGACTAAAATTGAATAAAAAGTACCAGTTTAAAAAAAAAAGTCTTTTCTGGTCAGGTCCTTGTCACCCATGGGAGAGTCTTTAGGAGAGTCTACGTAAGGTCTCTCTTTGGCAAGAACAATTGTAGGCTTTCCTTTCGTACAGGAATAGTTTTGCCTCAGTGAGAGCAGTCTCAGTGACCTTTAGATTCTTTTGACTTGGTGCTTAGTCGCTCACCACTCAGAATTTTGTGTCATTTTCTCAGTCTTAGATCATCTGTTTCTTGGTAGACTTGGCATGGTATGAGTGACAAGGAGCCCATGTCCTTTATGTTGTACAAGGATTGTCTTTTTGGTGTAGATATCTGATTGATACATATTTTGTGTTAGGATAAACAAGCACTTGCTGATCAAAAGAAAGCCAAGTTCCATCAGACAGAAGGTGATCACCTCACTCTGCTGGCTGTGTACAACTCCTGGAAGAATAATAAGTTTTCAAATCCCTGGTGCTATGAAAATTTTATCCAGGCCCGATCCTTACGTAGGGCACAGGACATCCGCAAGCAGATGTTGGGCATTATGGACAGGTGAGTGTGTCAGGAAGGACAAATAGTGACTTGTGTTTTCTTAGTGTTCTTACACTGTAGTAGCTAAACAAATTTGCTAATCTGATATTGGTAGCTGCACCCAAATGTGAACTCTTAGCTTTTTTCTCTCTAACTCTTGTCTGGCAGGCACAAGCTGGATGTGGTATCCTGTGGGAAGGCAACAGTTCGAGTCCAGAAGGCAATCTGTAGTGGCTTCTTCCGAAATGCAGCGAAGAAGGATCCCCAGGAAGGTTATAGAACACTTATTGATCAACAGGTAGTCTATATCCACCCATCCAGTGCTCTCTTCAACAGGCAGCCAGAATGGTAAGGAAGGCAATATCATGTAATTTTCTATTTCAGTTCAGACTTTATAACTGAAAAAGTTGCAGTGTGCACTATTTGTGGAATACAGAAAGTATAGGCTGCTGGTTTCTCAGCAATGAGCAGATTGAGAAAAGTTTCAAGTCTGCTTTTGGCTCTTTCTGCTGCTAAAATTAGTGCCTGTGCAGAGATGAGACTTACTTCTTGAGACAAGGCCAGGACTGAAGCCTGCAGTTCTGGTTTCTGTATTGAAGGGAGTTTAAAACACTGAGTGTTGAGAGGGAGGGAGTGGGGAAAAGAGAGAATTGTTTTAACTGGAATGAAGTAGTTTTATGCTGAGAGTAGTTGTAAAGTAAGAGAGGAAAAAGATGATAGCTTTTCTGGATGGTTGTTTTGGAGCCTGCGTCGGAGCTTATAAGGAGCCTTATGCTGAAGGAGGGTGAAGCGGAGATAAAGGGGCAAGCTTAGATACTCCAGCCCTTGCCTTGTCTCTTCTTGTTTGGAAAAACTTCCAAAATTCCTGTCCCTTTTCACAGGGTGGTCTATCATGAACTGGTGCTGACCACCAAAGAATATATGCGTGAAGTGACGACTATTGATCCTCGCTGGCTGGTGGAATTTGCACCAGCTTTCTTCAAGGTTTCTGATCCAACCAAGCTGAGCAAACAGAAAAAGCAGCAGCGGCTGGAACCGCTGTACAATCGCTATGAGGAGCCCAATGCTTGGAGGATATCTCGTGCATTCAGACGGCGCTGAGCCTAGTTCCCTCATGGACTCTTACTGGTTTTATATTTGTGGGACTGTTTGGTTTTTTTGCACTGTTGAAGTGTCCTGAAAGCAAGGACATTCAGTTGAAGCTTACCTACAAAATGAACAAAAAATAAGTATTTTCAGAGCAAAAGCACAAGGGGGCGATGTGTGCTCATGTCAGCTGCCTGTCAGATCCACAGCTGCATGACAAATGTCGTGGGTCTCAGTGTGTTGCATCATTTAACAAATGGTTCTTGAAGTCCTTCTTCAGTCATTCCCCTTTTTAGAGACAAAACCTAAACCTAGGAAATCTGGGTGCTAAGCTGAACAACAAAAATATAATGATTAAAAAATAGTTGTTCACCAACCTGTGTTCTGAATGACCAGACAAATAGAGCCTGGAATAGTTTGTTTGTTTACCCTGCTAAAAAGAATTTATTTCTACTTATGCTCTTGAACAGTGGCTGGGTTTTTCTGGGAGCTGCTGGTTCTCAGTTTTTCCTATTTTACGCGTTTTCCTGTTCAGTGTAATGTTTGTCTTTTATGCAAGCCATCTGTGGTGAGATATTTAGTATCTGTGGCTTTGGGATAATGCAGGAAAGATCCCTTGAAACCCAGATAGAATGTCAGTTATACTTGGACAATGGCACAGGTCAGACTGCAAGTCTTATCCTTCATCACTGTCTCCTGTGTGCTGAAGGCTAGTATGTCAAATGGTAATTAACCACATCCACTCTGTAGCACGGTTCTGAACATAAGTGGTTACAGATGTTGAGACTTTCTATACAATGTGTCATGTGTTTTATTTCCACTTACAATGTTTGGTGACATCACAGCTGTTTTTTAATAGAATATGCTCTTACAGCTAAAATGTCTGTAAACAGTTCCTTGTTTAAAAAGAAGTTGACTATCCAGTGTCATGCTGAAGTTATCTGTTAATGATTTTTTCTGTTGCAAACAGATGAAACTTATTTGACTCCATAGCTGCAGATACACAGTTTTTATTTTTTTTTTTTTCCAAAGCTGGGACATTTGCTAAAATTATTGTTGAAATGAGGAGAATTAAGTTGTCTGTTTGTTTTATACTCAATGAATTTGAAGAATGTTTCACACTGGAAAGTAGCTATAGTGGAAATCTGTCTATGTACAAAGGTGGGCAGGGATGTTGTATATACTGTTTTATCATGTTCTGTAAATGCCCTGAGTTTTCCCATGGTATTACATCTTGATGATAAAGTTAAATAGAATTAGAAAGTTCATAAGTTTGGAGGCTTTTTTTCATTATGGCATTAGGCAGAGAAGGTTGTCCTATCAGTACTCTTCCAAGCATATTTTCTTTCCATGAACTCTGCAGCTGCATCTGTTACTGTTTTCTATGAAAATTTGCACTTGACTTTGGAAAGTCAAATGAAGGAGGTAAAAAAGAAAATGTACACAGTGGAAGTCCCAGTTGTATAGTGTACTTGGAGGTATTTCTGTTCCAAATTTATTTTGTATTTGCTTCTCCAGTGTAGTCTTTTTCTGACTTACTGTAGGGGAAAATGCACCAACAGAGAGGCGGTGTTTTTTTAAAGTGAACAATTGTCATCTGTCTTGTGTATGTTATTTCTTTCCTTGGTGTAATTTTTTCAGTAATACCTTCTAATTCATTTACAGAAACTTTCCATGTCAACCTCAGCTGCTTGCTTTGGGAATACCCTGCATCCAAAACTAGCCTGTGAAACAAGAATGCTGGCTTACATACTTGAACCACTTACATTTTTTTATGCTAGTTTCATCAACTTGTTACTGCTCTGAGATTTCTGAGCATAACATCCTAATGTCTTCTACTGTTTATGTGACTTTTAGTTGGTTTATCTTGTGTTCGAAACCATAGACTTTATGCTTTATTCTGGCAGTCCTTACGTAACTGAACAGGTATTTTAGCCCTGTGCTGGTGAAAGTGTTCCTTGAACTCCTGTGTGAGGTAACTCCTGTGTGTAAGCACTTGCCAACCTGCCTCTGTCTAAATGAACTGTGATATTTTAAATGGTATCAGTTGTAGATCATGTGGTTCATTTTGACTGTACTGAGTTAATGCACTAGAACTACTAACACAAGTTTCTTACCTAAAGGCAAAAATACTGCCAGCAGAGGCCATGTGTCTAATTTGGAGTGTTTGTGGAGGTATGTTTAGCATAACTGCTGAAAATTTCCTGAGTAATGTAAGTGTGTGTGTGTGCGCAATCTTTGCATGTGTCCCTTTGTCAGCAGTAAATAGCCTCCTTGCCTTTAGCAGGTCTTGTCCTGCAGACTGTGCTAGTGTGGGGTGGAAGTTTCTATAAACATGCCAGGAGGAGATGAGCTTTCCCGATCTCCAGTCTCATTACTGTCAGCAGCAGCAGCAAATACAGCCACTGCTTGGGTGTCTCCCTGCTTCCGGTAATAGGTGATTAAGGTGTTGAAAAGAGGCTTCTGCTGTAATTAATGGGGAAAGCTTAGGCTGCCAGAGCACTGGGGCTATTCTTAAAACTGCTGGCAGAGAACAAACTAACAGTAGTTAGCTACAGGTGAACAGAGAGGGAAAAACGGGGATGCAGACAGGGTGAGAATAACTGCAAGAATAAATTGAAAGATCATGATGAGTGCCATTCTGACAAGAGGTTGGCAAAATGGCACCAGCCTTCGGGGAGGTGTAGATGAAGGTTCAAGCTATGGTAGCTTCCACACCCCCAACATCCCCCAGAAGACGAAGGAGCAATGTGAAGTGCTGAATGGTTCCTCTGAGGAATTCCAAGCCATCTGAGAACCTTTCCTCAACAATGCTGATTTAATCCTCATTTAACACAAGTAGCATGGACTAGGCACTGCTGGTTCCTGTTCCCCAGAGGTTGATATAGTGTTCCTTGCCTAGCTGGGGGCCTTGTTCTGCTTGTGGAGATGTGAATCTTTCTGAATGGATGGAGCAAACACTCCTTTGTCTCATACACTGGCAGCATGTGCCATAGGCCGATTTCCATCTGTTAGCTGATTATCACAAGCAAAGGATTCACAGCAAAAGGATAACTCCTACATTCATGTGTGTACACACATATCCAAAAACAACCTTTTGCCCTTAATGCAAGAAAGATAACTACTACTTTTACAGCCAGCCCCACACATGCTCCATCTGTTACAGTAACTACCTTAACCTCATTAGTGGGCTTGTTACCAGAGGCAGTGTGACAGCAATGTGCTACTTACACAATGGGGGTTTTGTTTGTTAGTAATTCAGTTTTCATGAGATTTCTGTGACAATTACAGAAGGCTGTGATACTGACCCACTAGGAGTTTCATGGAATTTTTCATTTCTGCATGTATTGTTCTTTCAAGCCAGCTGGGAATACAGTGAGTGAGTATCTGATTTTAGCAAATGTGTTTTGTATGTGTATGTTCTGTAACCTACATAAATCCTCTGGCTGGTCTGTTAATACACTGGAGGTGGAGAAGCAGGGCTGCACTGATCTGGATAGGCTGGTTTATTTGGCTCAAAAATGATCTTGTAGTTTTTGTAGCTAGTAGGCCTGTGGGTCTGTCCAAACACAGCTCTGCTCTGCAGGCTGCTTTGGAAGTAGTGCTTGTTTGAGTGTAGAAAAGTCTCCTAGTCGAGTTCAATATTAGCTCACTTTTACTAGAAAAAAGGCAAGGAGGTGGAATTGAACTGGATCATAGGTGGCAGATCCTGCCTATTTTGGAATGTGAATGTTGTTTCTACCATTTAAGTCTGCCACAGTGACAGTGTCTGAAAAGCCTGTTGATGGAAAGCCAGTGTTAAGGTTTTCTTCAAGTTTAGGAAACATAAAATCTATCAGAGGTGTGGGGAGAAGCCGTATCAGTTCTTACGCCTCTCTTGCCTTTGGTTAATCCACCATCATGTCCATTTAGGATGTAAACACGCTTGTTGTAGAAGCTTCTGCTCTGCCCTATCCCCCTACACATAAGCCTGGTTCCCTGAAAAGTCAAGGTGGACTCATGGCGCTGAGATGGATTTGGTTTTTACTTAATTGAATGCTGTGTTTCTCTCCCCCACCCTCATGTTCAAGTTCTTCTCTACAGCCATAAAGCTCTTGGCCTCACTCTGAAGCAGGATCAGCAGCCATTCCCTGGCCACTTTTGCATCCAGGATTTAGGGGGTTCAGAAAAACACCAGCTGTTGCCAACCTCAGGACTGCAGGTAGCCTGCCCTCTGAGAAAGCCATGTGCTGTGTTGCAAATGAGCTCTTGCACAGCAGAGGTAAGGAGTACTCATTTGCACAGCTGAGTTGAGCAGAGCCAGTGAAGGGATGAGGACCTGCTAGGTGACAGGTGTTGATCAGTGCCCTGAGGACACAGGGGTGGCTGCTGCCAGTGTAGAAAGCTGAGCTCCCAGCCCCTGCCTTCTGAGAGGGGAAGTGGCTGGAGGCTGTTCTCTGCATCTCATCTCAGGGATTGTTGGGTCTCTAGGGTCTTTTCTGTACTTAATTAGCCTTAGGATTTGGGAAGAGTCAGGGTAGAATATGCCCTGTCTCAGGGTATCTTGAGCAGCACCGGATTAACGCACAGTGCCAATGCAGCATTGCTGGGCTGTCTGTGGCTGCAGTGTGCAGAGCCTGTTCTGTTGCAGCACAAGCCTTGGGCCCCACCAGCTCCTGAGCCCTTGCTGCTTGCAAACACAAGTGTACGCCCTATGAAAGGGCAGGTAGTAGCTGATAAAGAGTACGAAGCACTCAGGACTGTATTTGTCGTCTGGAGAAGCAGGGTTGACATTCAGCTAAAAGTGCCAATGTTGAGCTGTGGCAGCCACGGGCACCTCAGCTACCACTGTTCTCTGTGTCACAGGGCTGGGCTGAGGTGGTGGGATGGTGTCGGGGCAAGCTGGGGTGCAGCAGTCTCCGGATGGCATGGACCCTGACATGGCAAGGGAGTGGACTGACCTCTTTCTCTAGGAACAAACCCTGAGGAAACCTCCAGAATCGGAGCCTGGGAGACATCCCAGGGACTCTGCAGGCTGGTGAGGTCTCTTGGTCCCTACAGACATAAATGGTCAGAACAGGCACTCCTCAGCCCATGCTGAGATGTTAATGCAGTTTGCTGTGCTGATTTCCTGCTCTGTTTCTCTAAACAAAAGTAGACAGATTTCATAATTTCTGTTATGTGTTCTTGCAAGTGCTTTTAAAACACCATGTCTACTGGACTTGTTTGAAAGCAGTTTTTCCTTCAATAAGTCTTCTGCTTCATGGGGTTTAGTTAATTTGCATTTGGATTCTTTAATTACATGGAAATCTTTAAATAGGTAGAAATGGGTTTGTGAGATGGAGTCTCAGCCAGTGGGACATGCCAAGGTAACCCTGGCTGAGGGGGGATCAAGGCAAAAAGGACAGCAATGGTAGTGCCTCCAAAACATGGTTGAAGCTAATTCAGAGAAATGGAAACAGGTGCCACAAAGCAGCAGCTCAGCAAGACCATCAGAGGCCCTTCAGGTGCCGTTAGCAATTTCAGCTAATAATCTCCCCTGCTTTCCTTTCTCACCTGATTCTTGTCCATAGTTCCAGAATGGCCAAGAGAATGGTTATAAATCTCCTAAGCAGAGGCCCTGCCTAAGCAGTGATTCTCTGTGGTCTGCTCTTAAGAGACCAGACTCAGGAAAGTCTTTACGGAGTTTACAATGACATAAGCTGGTGTCTGTTGATGTGTTCTTCAGAAAGAGGAGTGGGCTGCAGAGGAGAACTGTGCACAGCTGCCCTTCCTGGCTGCAGGAAGCAGAGTGGGGGTAATGTGCTCTCTTTGCCATACTAAGGGGTGAATACTGCTCTGGGGCAGTAAATGCTGCTCTTGGGGTTGACTGAATGGCAGTGTCCTGGTGAGGCTGCAGCCTCCATTGAGTTCAGCTTTGCTCTTCTCTGCCTCTGTGTTCAGTATGCTGGCAGTCACTTCCCCTTCTGCTGTCTCATCAATGTGTCAGCCATCAAGGCATAAAGAGATCAATATTAATTTTGCAAAATGGTTTCCAACATTGTGGTAGATTACAACGTTGCTGTGATTCAAACGCAGAGGAGGATGGAGAGATATGTATAGGTGTCATTAGGGCTGATAAATGAATCAGAATGGATCCCTGGAATGTTATCAACAAAACTAATGCTAATGTCCTTCTCTGGAGGGCTATACCTCCATAAAATGTTATAAGGGGTCAAATGTTGTGGTCTTATTGCCCTTGGAGTTACCAATGCTCCCCTGTGGCTGGCTTAAGTGGTGTAAATGACACACTGCTCCTATTGGGGTCATCTCATTCCCACGCCTGAATGCTGAGCAGAGCAAGCACAAGTTCTTTCTAAGACTGTCTTATGGAAACCTCCATGGGAGTGTTTTACAGGGTTTTATGGGAGCTGCTTATCTCCCTCCTGGAAGCTCAACTGTGGCAAAGCCGAAGGTTCATGGCTCACCAGAGCAGGGAGCTGATAAGTCCCACACGCCGACCCCACACTGTAACTGACAGGCTTAGTGCTGCCAAGGAGACAAGTCCCTCGAGCTCAGGTTAGAAGTACTGACCAGAAGGGGCCATGGGCAGTTCAAGTTTCCTTTGCACTGCTGAGCCTCGTAAATAGGTGTGAATGAGAATATGCTGTACCTGGAAGTATCTGTCTGGTACAGAGAGCTCAATGCTCCTACCAGACTCTGTGTGGTGGGACAGGAGTGACACCAAAGGGGCACCTGCTGCTCTTCTCATCTTTTGAGGTGACACTGTTTGGTTCATGTGGCTTTTGGAGTCTTGACCTGGCCAGGTCAAGAATTCATTCCTGGCAGATCTTACCCTGGCACTCTTCTCCACACTGCTAGGAATGATGCATTGTCCCTTCCGACGTGCCTGCAGGCCCTGGGCACATTGTTGAGGCTTTGCCTAGCCAGATGACATCAGCCGTCTGTGTTGTATACAGCATGAAAAAGATGAATGCACTTTCTAATAACTTTCTTGCCTTCACATTCAGTGCTCAACCCATAAAGTGAGATTTGCTGTTGCCTTTGTCCTTCATTATCATTATTCATACTTATTTCAGAGTATGAAATCAGGTAATAGAAATATTTCCTGGGTTAGCCTCAGCAAATTGCATCAGATAGTTCAGCTCTGCTTGGCAACCTGTTAATACTAGGGGTAATTCCTCTGCCCTAGACAGTACAGTACCTCTGGGACATGCCGTAATGCTACGTGTTAATTATTTACTATGACCAGAAAGGAACTTTGCATCATGTTCTGGGTAATAGATTTATGGTACTTCCTGCTGGGCTTTGTACTGTTGATATAGCAGGAGTAACAGCAAAGCCATTGCAACAATAGCAACCTCTCGGGGGGAAAAAAAAAAGGTAATTCTAGAAAAAATTACATTAGGAAGAAATGACTTGAGAATTTATTTCTGGCTGGTCCCAAAGTATCATCACGTCCTGAGGAATAAGCCGCTAGAATAAATCTTGAATATAATGAGTTAACAATAGTAAAGAAGTGTCAGAATGTTAGGTATATTTGCATCCAGATGTCAATGTTTGTCATGAGCAGAAGTCTGTCTTTAGAGGGTTTTAATGAAGAAGAATGATGTCTTTCTCACCTTTCTTACCTGCCTAGTGTAGAGCAAAGCTCAGCTGTGAATTTGTACAGTGAAAGGATTGTAAATTAAAGGTGCATTACACTGGCTGTATATGCAGTCACACAGTAATGTGCACTTCTCCCCACTGAAGTGTCAGAAGCGTTCCAATTGGGAAAAGACAGCTCTGTTGGCTGTATCAAGACTTGTTGCAACTTTGCTGAATGGACAGGAATGTGAGTGACTAGATAGCAAATCTGAAACGTGTGTGGTAGGACGGGGCTGGCACTTTCAGGACCAGCATGAGAATTTTACAACACTTGTCTATTACCTCCAACATCTTTCCCTAATCAGCTGCCTTTCTGTCTTGCTGAACTGGAAACACAGAGTGTATTTATTGACTCCCAACTCTCTGATCTGGTTATTATAAATCTCTGCCCTTTGAAGGTCACTGCCCCTCAATTATGAGAACCTGATCTTGCTGATTCCCAGAACTGTTCTGCAGTTATCGATCTGTTGCACTGATTTGACAAACCTGAGTGAAACATGGAGCTAAAATTTCATCCAAATGTGAACTAGCTCCCTGAATTTCATTTCTGGAAGGAAGATTGGCTGGGCAGAGGGTAGCCCAAGGAATACTGGATAAATGTAAAATCCTTGGGAATCCTGCAGATTGAGATATCAAATAAAAGCAAGCTACTAGTCTCATTCGTTAGAAACAGTGTTGCAGCAGGGTACAGCCTCCGGAAGGCACAAATACTTCCCTTAGGAGGTACCTGGCTCTCTTTGAGGAAGGTGCAGCGTGAAAGGGCTCCTCCGCTTCAGGGTAACTCCTGTTCTTGCTGTAGCCTTTGCTGAGGCCCACGTGGGTGCCCGTGTCCTGGCAGTGCTCTCTTAGCTCTGCTGCCTGGCACAGGGTGCTGCTCTTGTTGCTGGCGTGCCCTTGCGCTGCCCCAACCATGGTACCAGCTCAGCAGGTGGTAACACACATTCCTAGCAAGCATCCTGGAAGTGCCACTGCTCAAGACAGAGATGAAGTTGAGGGAAAAGCTAATTAAAACCATGGAGCTTGGCTCAGTGACCAGTGTACTGTCAGTGTGGGAGCATGGGCAATGTTCTTTGCAGCTGCAGAGAACAGTTCCCCTGACAACAGATGCAGCCAGAAGTTACGTATTTCATTGTGATCTTTCAGTCCTGGTTGTATGACTGGTTGTGAGGATTGTCATGGGAGTGAAGTGTTCATTTCTTGAACTCCACCAAGATTCAGAAATAAACACGCATCCCTGGACTCTGTGGATCAGCTATGCAAAGCTACAAGTTGGTGCCAACGAGATAGGCAAAGCAAATTCAGAAGGTAAGGGAGGACTAGCCAGCGGCTGAATGAAGGCGCACTGGCCAAAGACATAGACCAATTTATTAATTATAGTATTTTTACACTCATAAATAGTAAAGGCAGCTTATACCAATGGAAGGGTTCCCCCTCACCCTCACTTCTGGGACACCAGAGGAAGTGTGCTTGCCAGGTAGGAGCAGGGCAAGGCAAGAGGGCCAGGAGCTGCCAGAGCACCAAGTCTCTGGACTGCACAGGGCACGCAAAGGCATCAGCAGAGCAGGCTACTGAGTGTCTGGCTTCTATTCAGCCAGGGAGAGCTGCCTTTCCTGGCCCTCATGCCCAGGGACAAGGCTGGGAGGGTTGGCATTAACCATGCAGGGGAGAGTCATCGGGGAAAATCAGGCCTTCAAACAACATACAGAATTTCCTCTATGGGATACCACACTGGCATGTATTCAGCAGCTGGAACATCAATCTGAAGCAGTAGGAAATAGGCTTTTTCTGTATGGGTACACTGTACTGCTCCTTGTCTAACTGGGCACATGGTCGGAGCTGCTAATTAAAAAGTGAGGCAACTCTCAGTTGAGGATGTGGTACCCATTACAAATGTTCAGTGCTGTGGTAAACCGGTTGAAGTCAAGTTAAGTTGCATGTGCTGCACTGGGCTGCAGAGGTAGCTGCCTTTCCAATACATCAGGATTTCCCTCAAACATGCAAACATCTGTGGAGGTTAAGTAAGTCTAAATTTGGATATTAACAATTATGTATGATTTAGGTTACTTTGTAAAGCATTTTCTTAACACAGCTCCACCAGGTTCTTTTCTTGCCTCAGATGATCTTCTAGCCAAACCCAGGATGGGCATACTCAAGAGCCTGACAGGTCTTCAAAGATCCTGAGGATGTTTGTTGAAGTTCTTTGGTTTGGAAAAGCCACAACACTACAATGAACTGGTGGCTCAGGCCTTGCTGCCTCCTGCAATCCCTCTACCTGAAGGTGACATTGGCTTTGACCTGTGCCCAGACCAATGCAGTCAGGCAACTCTGTAGTTCCCCTAAATTGTATGTAGTGCCATGTACTCTCTGACTGCTCAAATCCTGGCCAGTGCCTCCAGCTACCCTGCTCAGACAGAGTGCCTAGAAACCAGACAGCTCTGGCAAGCAAGGAGGTGATAAGGCAGGAGCATACACATCGAAGACAAGTATTCCCCATTCCCACAAAGCAGTTCACGGGGAAGGCATGTGATCTGTGACAACTATGTTGCAGCCATCCTGGGAAGAAGGCAAGACTGGCCCTGCAGTGGTGCATCCATGTGGTCAGAGCCATCCCTTGATGAGGGCAGGTTATACAGAGGTTCAGTACATATACTGGAGGAATGGAGTCAGCAGCAGCATTGTAGCATCCTCATATCAAAAAAAAAGCCCAGTAGGATGGCATCTCCTCCCTTGCCAAAGAGAGGGACTGTGACAGGCTCATTTGTTCCAGCTGGAGGCAGCAATGACTCGATATGCCGCTGAAGCTGCAGCTCCGCTGCTTGGAAGATGTCTGCATTGCTGAGAACGAGTCCCATCCTGACAAATATGAAGGTCTTATCACAAGCACACAAGAGCCCTGTCAACTGTCAGCTGATTATCCACATGTGCACCTGAACACTTTTCCTGACCAAAGCAGGTATTCATACTTTAGTGCTGCCCTAGGGTGGCCTGGAAAAATGCTTGTACTGATTGCATACTAACCAGACATCTCCATACATACACAAGCAAGGGTGGCACAGTGTGCTCCCAACAATACTAGTATGTGTAGCCTTTGCTGTAAAGCTGTGGAGGGAGGCTCCCAAGGTCTGGCGGATAGGTAGCATTCTCATCCAGGTGAGAAAGAGGCACTGTGTCCTCCTCACTGATCTGCCGGTCAAGCTCTGTCTTCAGATTTGGCCGCTGATTATCAGGAAAGGCCAGAGAGAACAAGGCTTCAGGCTCACACACAAACTTGTACACGTAGCGCTCTCCAGCCACCTGCAGGGAAGATATGAGACGAATGCTGCAGGCACACAGGCAGCTCACAATACTCAGCAGCAGAGAAGCCTTGCAACATCATCTGGCTGCTCTAGCCCATTTCCCTGAGACATGTCAGAGTTGTAAACTTCTTGTGCTGTCCTCCTGCTTCTCTGCTGCTCTGGTGTCCCCTGGAACAGCTCCTGGGAAATGGGATGCTACCAGCTGACTCTGTCCAGGTAGCAACAGCATCAACAATCTCTGACCAGTCTGTACTGTGACATAATTACACTCACAGTTACCCTCTCCAGTGCCCGGTATCTGGAAGAGACCATCCCTACCACATACGACCAGCCCCCAGACAGCCTTTCTCTTATCAACAGCGTGTTTGGACTGTCCTTGCACCTGCATAAATTCCAACTCTCCTGACTGCAGACATAAAGAAAAAGAAAGAAATCATGATTCCCCTTTGGTTTTTTTTCCCATACGTTGCCTAGATTCAGCTCCTTTACACCTTCCTCATTTTAACTACTGCAAAGAGAAGTTACAGAGAAAGCAAGCTCAGAATGCCTGGCTAGCTCAAGTACATTCTGCACCTGTAAGACTTCTTGTCTCAAACAAGAGAAGCATCACTAAAGGCATAAAAACTCCATCTGCTTTGCAAACTGACCTTCTGCATGATGCCTTTCTCATAATAGTAGCGAAGGGATCGGCTCAGCTTGTCATAGTTCATAGCTGGACGGTTCTTTTGGATACCCCACAGCCTGGCTACCTGTAGAATAAAGCATCAAAGAGCATGAATGTCTGTGAACCCAATCCAAGGACAAAAGAACATTATCCAGCTGATTCTCTTTTGAGAAATGGTACCACAACACATACAAACATTTACAGCATTTAAATAATAAGACTCAAATAATAATTATTTAGGAGCTTCTCAACAGGAAGAGTAGAACTCAAAATGAAGCACCCTATATCACAGAGAGACATTCTCCTTGCCACTACAGAGCTCATTTGCTGTCACCACTTCTTGTCACTCTCCAATACTCTGAAAACTTGAGGATGCTAAAGGACTTCTTCATCCTATGCTACGTTTTATCTTCAAGGATCGCATGTTTCCCAGGAGCCCAATTACAAGGGAACATTTCCATTGGAAGACCCATATGCCTTTCTTCCTCCTACTACATGATTTTCAGCTTTGTCCATGAGATTCAGAAATCTGTTGTAAGCATATATCAGCCCACCAAAACAACTCATCTGCACTGAGAGTGCCCATAAAGGTTGATATGTAACAAGAACAGTGCTAAATCCGTCTCTGATTGGAGGAAGATATGAACAGATACTACAGACACATCTCGCAGATTTTGTCAGATATTATTGGTTTTTTTGGAACGTGCCAGCATTAGAAATTACACCTTAGCTAATGTCATTTTTATATAAAAATATATTTAGACTAGGGCATAGTTTCTTCCAGATTTTTATGAAAACTTTTGCAATCAGTAGGGTTCAGAACTCCAAACTTCAATGTCAGACTCAAGTATGGAGCATGATAAGACGATACAAGTCACTGCAAGCTTGAGAGTGAAGTGTCTAGGGAAGTGGAGGCAGTGGGTAATTTGACTCACTGCATTGCTGAGACTCTAAATTTACAAGCAGCCTTTCTTAAACCTGACATTCGTGCCACTCAAGTGTTCTTCTAAAAACCTTGACTTGCTGCAGGGTCTAGCAAGTACCATTGGCAGGCAGGAGCCTTCACAGGGTAGACGGAGGGCCACTTGGGAATTTGCAAGCTCAGAAACAGTGGCTGCTCCCCCTGAGCCTGTATAGAAGCTAAATTGTTTCACCTCTTCTGGCTCAATGAGCTTGAACTCCATCCCTCTACCAGTCCAGGCAATGAAGTGGGAATTGGTCGGATCATCCAATAAAGCTACAAGAAATTGCCAGAGCTGGAGAGATCCCCGTCTCTGGTATGGAGGTCCTTCCCGGTATCCTCCAGTTTCCTGCTTGATGTCTCCTGCTGAGAGGAACAAATAATGTGTTTCTAAGGGTAACAGTGCAAAAACCTTTGCAAAAAAAAGCACATTTTGCAAATATTTACTTGGAATATTTCAGTTCATATAAAACAGAGCAGTCAATTCACCAGCAGCTCTTCCAGGAGGAGCTCTGATGAACATCACAATTAAGCTACTTGTGCTAGAAGGCCTGTTTGCTGCTAAAAAAACTCAAGAAATGGGATACCCAAAAGCCAGATATGAACTACAGCTAACACACCTGCAAGAGCACAGTGTAATGAACTATGTAGACAGTGGTCAAGTGGCTAGCAAAGATGCTGGATAACCCTATCTTACACCCAAACTGGAAGCCATTCTTTCTCTGACCTTCAAATTTTTCTGGAACAACACAGACATCCTCAGTAAAGGTCTTCATCTGCTTGTCATAACTGCAGCCTGAAAGAGAAAGCAACATACGCAGTCATAGACAAAGACAGGGTAGTACAGGAGGACAATGCAATGCAGGGAAAAGAAATCAGAGAGTTTCTTACCTAATGTATCTTCTGTATTTGAATGGCTTGGATAACTCCCAACATTTATGTACATGGAAGGACAGCCAGGAACATCTGCAGAACAATTAACAAACTCATTTAATTAAAATGCACAGGAGGCAGAACGATCTTGCTCTCCAGAAGTGGATAGGTAAGTGTAGCTATCTAACCAATGTCCTCTTAGAGCCCTCCTAAAGGGTTAGTGGCAGACTGATAACTTTTTATGTCTCAGCCATCACCTCACTACTTCATCTTCATCATGCTTCCAAATCATGAATTACACTAGTAAATTTTTGTGGTACTATCACATGCTTTCCTTCAGAATAGCCAGGATAGCCAGTCAGTCACCTATACACCACTCAATACAAAATCTTGGACAATAAGCTAAATTTATATGGGGCCTCTCCCTCATCTTAGTTTAAGATCACTATGCACTCTGCTACTGTTTTCACAGGTGAGAAGGCATTACATTTTTCCAGGGGTACTATGATGATGTTAATGGAGAGCAGCAGCATGTGAATGTTTGCTACAGACAGTGTCTCACAAATGTCATTTCAGATGGCTTAAGTCTCCCTGTCTTTTTCACATCATGATAGGGCAATCTCACAAAGAGTTGCGAAAACATAAAGGAAAAATAGCTCGAGTTTGAAAACAAGCAGAAAGTCTTCATGATTTCTGTGCAGCATATATTGTTGCTTGGGCACTGCAATTCATGTCTTCTGTATCTTGTGTTTTCTGAATCCTGCATTTTCTGCATCAAACCTGTTTTCCATCTACTGCTGAAACGGAAGCTGTGACTGGGAGCTTTGGAAAGATTTACCTTACATTTCCCTGATACTCCTGTGTATAGCCACTGCTTTCAGCAGACATTTTGCTGATGCTAAGGGCAGAAGGGTACTCTGAAGCTGACAGACTGTGTATTACTACAATCGTAAACTACTCGCACAAAAAGCATTCTTCTGGGTTTGCACATTTTCTTCCCCTGTCTGGACAGAAGGACCCAGTGAAAGTGTAATATCAGCATAGCCACAGTGGTGGATTCTGTACCCTCATAGGAGCTTTTTATTTATGTATTTATTTCTGCTAAAGGAAACAATTCAAAATGTCCATTAAAATACCAGGAAACCAGAAGTAACATTCCCTCTAGAGGGGTGTGTTGTAATGTCAGGGTAGCAAGTCTTTGGACAGGTCTGCTGAAAAAATTAGATTTATCCCTTGTGGAAAAATAAGAGGATTACCTGATTGATATGGTATCTGGAGAGCTACTTTTGGAATTAGAAACTTTTTTCTCTTGTGATCTTCTGAAATCTCTGCGATCTGCTCTGTGTGCCCTGTTTCTATGGGAAGTAGCAGGTGGCAGTTGACACTACAAGAGACGCAGAGCAGCGCACTTGCATTTAGCCAAGTCAATCCAGACTCTGCTCTGCGCTTATGCCTGTCCTTGGAATTGGCCAGTTAACCACACAAGCCTCTTTAGACTGTTTCAGTTTTAGACTTTTAGATCCGTCTGTCAGAACAAAGCTGGTTTGTCTTGCGTGGTAAGCTCCGAAATGGGACATCATCCCTCTCTCTGACATGCTGCAGCGAGTTTCCAGTGGGTTTCAGCTGCTGGCGAGAGACCTCAGCAGTGAAAGCTGACACCAGCCAGCTGGGCTGGGAGAGCTACATCTTTGCCTCCACTTTGTGAATTAAATTCTTCTGCCTCCAGTCAGGGAAAAGGCACAGGGCTGGACAGTGTTGTGAGCTGCAGCTCAGGGTTGTGTGGTGCTTTCCTCTGCCAGTGCTTGAAGGTCCCCTCCTGCTGTAGGGATCTGAGACAGTTTTTCTGTACAAGCTCCAAGATACTTGATTCCTTCCTTTCTGCTGCCATTTACAGAACATTTTCAGTATAATTTCTTCAAAGCTGACCTCACTTCTCTCCCTTTCTACAAGCTATCAGCTCACACATCCCCCTGAAAACAAAAACTCCCTGTGAAACTGGGAACACCCTTTTCTCTATTTCTGATTGTGAGAGTGGGCTAATTCATAATTATGAATTCTGCGAGTCTCTTATTCCCTTGGAAAAAATGCATGCCTTTAATCTAGTTTGAATGGGTTTAACGTCACCTTCTAGCTCCTGTACCTAGGTAAAGCTTTCCACTATCTACCAGAAAGTCCTTCTCAGAACATGGTACAGAAAAGTGAATGTCCCAGCCTTTTCTTGGATGCAGTAAACAGAGAGAACTGTTTGTGTTTCGTGCTATGCAGCCAGTTTCCCAGACCACACACACTCCTGAGCATGAAGTAGTACAGTTTCAAAGCCCAAAGACCACCAGTGATGGATGTTCACCCAGGAGGTTGCTCACCTCTACTGATGCCTGGTTTATGCCCTCAGAAAGAGCTAGTTTTGCCTACCTGAGTCATACACATAGTCCACCTGCTCCTGCTTGATCACAACAGCTGCTGGGTACTGATGGCTGCTGCCCACCTGGCTTCCTTGCTCATAGCGTGGGTCGTGGTACTCCTGTTTGAAGCCCTGATGAGGGTACCGGAGGCAGAGCTCGGACATCTGGCACTGGTAGGCAATGGGGTCTTCCTGGGCCATGCCCTGGGAAGAGGAGAAGGAACAGCACATCTCCACAGGTGGCTGGTATGCAGAGCTAGAAGAGGGGAGAGGACATTTGATGACTGCTTTCTTGTCCCTCTGATCTCGGCCTTGGTGCAGGGCTGGCTGAGGGACAGAAACTTCCTTGGCCTCAGCTTGTTACTAGGGCTGTAGGAGCAGCACACATAGCTGGGGCAAGGAAGGCACCCCAATGAAATATGTTTCCAGGGGCAGCTACGCAGCCCATCGTTCACAGAATCTGACGAGCGTAAGGTTATAGACTTCTTCAAGCCCTAGGCAGCAGTGGGCGTCCCAGGCACTTTGCATGGTGGGGATCCTGCAATTGCTGGAAGCTGAGCACTTTAATCTGGATGCTTGTAGCCCCTCCTCCCTGAATCACCAAGGAGGGCAATGCTTCTTGCCAGTGTCTGCCTCCTCCTGGCAGTAACTCGCCTGTTTTCCTTGAGGTATACACAGCTGGAAGTGGGGTGGGATGGCCCCACAGGGGTCAGGAAACTCCTGTCCTGTCTAGGGAACTGTTGGAGTGGTGACTGTATTGGGGTTCCTGGGTTGGGGGACTTGATTCCAACTTGTCTGGGTTGATCATAGGCACTGGGACAGTCAAACAGATATTGGAGCATTACAGTTCTCTGTAATGTGTGTACTGTGTGGCAGCACCTGGGGGAACACGTCACAGGCAGACACGCTGTCCCTCTATGCAGCCAGAAAACTTCCAGCATAAACTCCTTCCTTTCTGGTTATTGGTTGCCCCCACACATAATAGCAATAACCCTTCAAGCAGAAACCTGGAGAAGGTGTCTGTACTGAAGAAGCTGTACTGTAACTCGGGCAATAGCTGGGACTGTGGGCAATGGTGTCAGGGAGCTTCTTTTGGAAAGCAATGGGGAGAGAGAGGCACATGACAGATGTCAAGACTGCTCTCAGCATCAGGACAGCTGAGGAACAGCACTGGGGAGAAGAAAAAAAGAGGTAAGCCCAGACCTACTCTACACAGGTCAGAGCTATCCCGTGCAATAAATGTTAGTCTGAGCCGGCTGCCGTGAGCTGACCCACTGGTTAATTTATATTGCAGCATGTGTGCACTGCCCTTACCCAGCAGACCGACCAGATTGTTGTCATAACACTTCATTATTGGATAATGCAGTAGCATGTCATTTCATAACAGCTCTTGTCCCTCCCCTGTGTTACCTGGTGTAAAGGCACTGCTCGCCATTGCGGTACTGGAATGGCTGCTTATGGTTGCAAGACAGTATGGGGTCCGAGGAGGGACTCTGCGGCTCCTTTTTAATCTTAGCAGTAGGACTGTGAAAAGCTACTGTGGGAGAGAAAGGAAAGATCAAGTTGACACTTTTCTTGTTTATAGAAAGATATTTTTATCAGCTGGTAAAAAGTCAGTTGAGATGCCACCACCTTGTCCTTGTTCAGCTGGCTCTGAGAGAAACGAAATACCAATACGCACAACTGTTCATTTACTGGACTGCCCTGAGCTCTGCCCTTGATTTAGTAAGGTTTGTATGATGCATCAACCATAAAAGAGCAAATCTAAGGTAGCATTAACATGGTCTGTGATAATCCTGAGCACTTTGAAAAGGATTTAGAGTGGGTATTTCCTAAGCTTTTCAGGGCTGGGACAGACATTTTCTGTTATGTCGTAAGGGGTAGCATGCACATACTCTTATTTTTCAACGCATAAAAGTAAGTTTTGATTTGTATCATACAAAATGCTCTTTCATTGACATACCTGGTAAGCATGTCTTGTGAGTAGCATTACCATGTAGCACCGCATTAAGTTATAATGCACTACTATGATGACAGGTTGTAGATTTCCTGATACTGTTTGTCCTGTAGGACAATAAATATAAGGTTTTTGTAGACACAGCTACAAAAGACGAAAGCTTTCTCTGGGAAAATAGTATTATATGTATTGCATACTGTTACAAGCTGTCACCAGGCTAACTTGCTCACAGACACCTTACACAAGTAGTGTTTTCAGAAGCATCTAACCAATTTAGCTAGATAGCTAAAATCCTTTTCCAAAGGAACTGCATCAGTGTTAAAGCACAGTACAAGACAGAAGTACTTGCTTTCGCTATAGTATACCTCAAAGTTCAAAGAGCAGCTTGCCCTCCTCTCAGTAGCCTCCCTTTGAAGTATCTAATTTCATTAGTTGTATCAGGTTTATACTTCAGTACTCGGGGAAAAAGGCCAGGCTCTTCTACTGTGATTCCTGGAAAGGAGACTGCCATGCTGGCACTCAGCAGCTACCCATATAATTTCCAGATGCAGGTTTTCTTTTGTGGAATCTCTTCTATGCTAACGGTCCAACATCCCTGAATGTGGGATTGGGGGAATTTCATAACCACTCTGCTCATCCAAAACACCACTGACGGTCCAGGAAAAAAGTAAAAAGGTTCCTTTTCATTTTCAGTGCACTGGTCGGTGGTCTGATGCAGACGAGGAGGCATGTTTCTGGGCTGGTTGGAATTTCACAAATAACAAATATGGGTGCAGTTTACAGCACCAGGAAGTATGATGTGAGTATTGTTACTTCTTACGCTAATGAAATCCAGCAGAGAGCAAAACTTACTTCACTAGTTCCTCAGAAAAGCTTATCCTGGCTGAAGGGCATAGTAAGCATCTTCTACCTTTGCCTCTGGGCTCTGCTGCTGCTGTTAGGAGGTCATTGACACTTAGGAAGGAAAGAAAAGTAACCCCAGAAAGGTACATAGGTCTAGGCATGTTTTTCAAACAAGGGAAAGATCTGTCCTCCAGATCAAAACTGTACACTTTTAAATAAGCCTAGCTCCAGTCCCTCTTTGCCAGCTTACTCCCACCTCTTCAAGCTGACACAATACTGCTTACAAAGCTTGGGATGTTCAGAGCTGTGATTACAGTTTTAAGGATGGAAACTAACATCCTTATTGTTAATACCTCATATTTTTGCTAGGTTTATTTCACAGCTGACCTGAATTGTATGTGCACCAGCCATCCTCAAGCCAGTTCTCCCTCTCATAAAGGGCTAATTGTCCCTTCAGAAGAGCTGCAGCAAGCAGCTATCAAATGGGCTGGAGAAATGGCTGCTGCCGTTTCTCTCAGCACAGGATATTAAGGCCGCATTCTATTGTGAACATCCCTCCCCAAAATTAATTTTCTCAGCAAGAGGGGAAAAAAGACCCCAAGTGTGACTCCTTTTGCCTGCCTTCAGTTTCAGCCTACACTGGAAAAGTCCATCTTTACATCACGCCAGCACCCAAAGGGATCCAAACTGTTTGACAGAATCAACATAAACAAATAAATCAATAAGATACCAGAGCCTCATACTGTTTCTGGCTCCTATTCCTCCAGGACAGCTGCTCCAACAGCCAGTCCTGGCGCTGCCATCAATCACAGCAGAGGGGCCTGTTCACAACAGCTCTTGGCACCGTCCAAACTGATGGCAGGTGTGAGTGCGCTGACCCAGTGTGCCTGCCCCACACCAGGGGTGGGTTCAGCATCCCAAGCATGACACTCCTGCATCTGTGCAAACACCCCAGGCCCAGGGAAGGATCAAAAGAGAAAAGGGACTTTCTATGCCGGGGGCATCTATTCCCCTTCTGTGTGCAGCAGCTCTTTCCAATGTATGGAGTGAACAGATAACATAGAACCCATCTAAAAATGCTGATGTGTTGCCTGAGTCTCAGGGGAAAAAAAAATAAAAGTTGGTCTGTCCACTACACTGGACAGTTTCAAGGAGCAAGATGTGCTAGGAGCAGCCAATTTTTTGGGGCCCCTAGTGACTGGAACAGGCTATCACGTTACAAATGGCTCATTCATTCATTCATTCAGAGTGAAACATGGGACCAGCACTCTCCTTAGTTCTAGGTCAAAAAAAGGAAGAAACAAGATATATGACCCGGAGAGCAAGCCTGGCTGTGCTGCAGGGCCAAGTCCAGGGGAAGGAGTAAAAGTGCTTCATTGTAGTTTTCATGGGGAAAACTGCCCTGAGCAGAGAGGGGTATCAGAATAGGATGGGCACCAAAGTTGACTGCACCAGCTTTAAATGGACATCTCTACTCTCAGTTAGCTGCCAGACATGTATATGCCCAAGGAACAGTGAGGCATCTCCTGGTAGCCTTGACATGCCTGTCAAAAGTCAGGCTCTGGGTTCCCGTGGCAGCTTGCAACACAGAGCCATCCAGAACAGTCTGTATTCCCTTCAGGTATGTAGTCTTAGCCCAGCATCAGCTTCCAGATGAAACAGTGGCATGCTGTGAGGACCAGCTGAAGCAGGCCTGATTGCATGGCCATTGAGTGGGAGGTTCCTATACGTACACTTGTACCTGTGCAACGTTCATCTCCTTTGTCAGGTGAAGTGCTTTGGCTAGTTCTACGAGCAAACTTTTGTGGTACAGTCTGTACACTTCTGTGCAAACGCATGCAATCTGTTCAGTGGACAGTTCCTAAGAACTGAGATCAAGCAGGCTAGTGAGCATATCTCTTCAGAGATACTGTGCCCTCATGCTGTGGCAGGCAGCAGGCAGGACATACCACAGAGGTTGTGCTGGCAAGCAGGTGCTCAACCAGAGGCTACACAGGTGAGCAGAGCCACAAAAAAGGCACACAGCACCCATAATTCCATGTACAGCCCCATTTCTTTTGCTCTGGGAGGAGAAATAGGACAAATCTTACCTTTGATTGTCACAGTAATGCATTTTCTCAGTTGTTCCGGGGTGCCTCATTATTCACACATACACCAGATATACATCTGTTGAAACCACTCTGCATCAGGGACTGTGGTAGTTACCACCACACTAAGATACTTCTGTGTTGTCCAGATGTGGACAGTTAACCTGTTTTTTTTGTCACTGTCACAACAACTTAGGAATAAAATGAGTACTTTAACCTCAGCGACTGTGTGTTGCATTTACATATTTGTTTGGTTTAAGTGTATCTTGCCCTTCTCCCATGAGATGTCTGATCGCCCCATGCTACTTACAGTTTTCTGAATGAAAGTCAGGCACAAATTGCTCATCACTGTCTGGAACCTGAGCTGCCAGGGGGTGCAGGGAAAGGTGGGAGTGGGGAGGGTAAGCGGGGGGGGGCAGAGAGAGAGAGAGGGGAGAATTAGATTTGGCACTTTGTATGGTATAATTTACAGTAAGGCAGAAATAAGTCTATGCAGGAAAGATTTGAGCTTTCTGTTGGAATGCGCTTTAGTGACTAAGGATAGTTTCCCTTTTGGATTAATGAATACAGTTATTCTGCCTACAAATTTACCCTTTAACAGCCTGCCAGTTTCTTTCTCCCTTACCTTGGAAATGCGGAGAACAGCAAGTTTTTTAGCTCAGGGTTCACAGTTTTCATTAAAAAACTTCACATGCAGGGATTTTTAAGCCTTTAGCATAGGAAAAACAACTATCAATGGATAAATTTGGAAAGGATTTGCCAAAGTGATGAGCAGAACAGGAACTATCTATGCCTTCATATGCAATCTTTTCAGTAGCTCCAGAAGCAGCAGCTAGCTTGGCACTAGTGGAAGAGGCTACAATTTGTAAATCATCAGAAAGAGAACATTTCAGAAGAGGAAAAAAAAATAATATTATCCAGTAGCAGGAGAGGGAAATAGTTAATAGTGCCGTGTATCTATGTATGTGTGATTTCTCTAATGGGAAATGTAAGAGGAAGTGTTGCTGTAGTCATAGAGAACCTGACAGCAAACAGCTGCTCTTTCCCCAAAAATCAGTGCAGTAAAGCTTATTTCTAGGCATCTGCCCCGTGGACAGCTTTCTTAGTACAACTCCAAGAATAAAAGCAAGGTCAAAGATATTCAAATATTTCAAAGATTGTCCAATAAAGATATCTGAAAATCTGCAGAGGCCTCATTTACCTTGGAACAGCCTACCTCACTAGAAAAAGATGTTGCTGAATGTGGTAAGCAGTGAAATAGTTAACAACATTAGCATCTCAATGTTAAGAAGCTTAAGTCTTAATGCCTCCTTTAGACAAACTGGTGAGGCTCTTGTGTGTTTGTCCACTGACTTGAAAAGTCAGCAGCACACTTTATAAGTTGATGCCTCTTCATAATGCAGGGGTCATATTTATTCTGATTTACATGAAAGACTAGACTTTGCAAAAGCTGTAAAGTCCACATGAATAGTTTCCCACAGCATCCAAAATGGAGTCTTTCACTATGTACTTCACAGAATGTTTCATCACTTCCTGGAGTAAACACTTATTTTAAATTAAAGCTTAAAATGCCAGAACTCTTCTTCCTGTGATGCCTATGAAAGATGAAAGAGTGGCTGGAGGCTGATATCTGGTGAAGACTGGCAGCTGTGCTGACCCTTATGGCATCGTTTGTGCAAATTCCTCATCTGCCTATACATAGGTGCTTGCCGTTTCTGATCTCCAGCTTAGATCATTCTGTTCATGGATCACCTAGCACAATGTGGCTTTAGCCCATGTCTGAGTTGCATTGAAGCCATTGCAAAGTATATAATAAGACAATGAAATGGCACAGTGGAAGAAAAAGAGTTTTATTGTCCTTCTTCACCTGCAGGTTGACTTAACAAGGTACACAGGTTTGGCCGTAAGAGATTATTCCAACATACAAAAATCAAATGTTGTAATAGTCCATAGTGCTATTATACTAAAATTCCTGTGTTGAAACAGGGTATATGTAATTAATACTTCTCTGATTTCACAGACGAATCAGCTACACAGTCTCCTTTAGCTCCTGCTTCCCTTATTTGCTGCGAAAAGCTTTAATCAACATTGCCCTCACGCATTCAGAGGGAACAATTCGTTCAGATTTTCCAACTGTAAATATAATTGTGCATGCTCGCCCCCCTCTACAACATGGTTTGGGTCTATATTTCCTTTGCAAGAGCTATGTAAGCAAGACAGAACCGTATTCTTGTACAGCCTGCACACAGCCTAGAACATACGGTTTTGTTGAAGCACATCTCACAATCACATCCTTAAACAATAGGACACCAAAGCAAGTGATCCAGTCTGGCTTTCCCCCCTGACAGCAGCATATGTATTTATTTGCAAATACTTTTTCATTCTTCTCAAGGTAGAGCACACCATCCTCATGTCAGGAACACATTACTAATGGGAATTCAGCCAGTACTTTAACATGCAGCTATTTTTTCTCCATTACTCAGCACGTAACTCGGATATGGCCTCAGTCCACCTCCTGAGCAGTCCTCCATTACCCAGAGACAGCGACTAACGTGGTAGATTCAAGTCTGACAAAGAACTAAGCCTTTGGGTGTGCCCTGGTAGAAACTGTGGGGAGAACCTTAATCATAGCACATGTCTTGTTAGAATATTTTATTACTTCTAACAATTACTTTTATGTCCCTTTTACTACAGGGAAGGGAGGCTTGCAGCAGACTGTTATTTCACAAAATCTCTCACAAACTATCGCTGAAAGAAATGCTGCTGCTAGTACATAACAGACAAACCTAGAGTTTTTGTGATTGCAGAGTGGAGAAAAGATTGCACTCTCTCAGCTCTAAAGCAAAGGTGATATAGTCAAAGCGAAGGGACGTGAGGAATGGAAGCCCACTAATCTCAGTCACTTGATGCTAAGCTAAACAAGACATGCCAAAAATAAACCTTAGGGAGTAACACTGTGTTAACAACAGGCAGTGGGTTAGAACAGAACTAGCCAAGCTCTTCGCATTGCAATTGCTGTTCCTTAAAATAACCTGTATGACAACAAACTGGAAATATAAATGATAAAAGGTGAGGAACAGAAAATAAAAAAGCTACAAAATTCATTTTATGAATTATCTTTGAAAAGCAACATTGTAGTAGAAGAAATAATGGGGATCACATTGTATGAGATGAATTTGGATTTCACACCCTACTGCCTTGAGGCTACTACTGTCCATCACACTGCTGACAATCTTGCTAGGAGAATTATATACTAAAAGCAATAGACCACAGTAAAGATGTGAAATGAAGGGCATGGCTGGATCGAGAGCATACAGCCGCACTGCTGGACAGTGATGATTGCAGACAGCTACAGACCTGTACTAGAAGGCTTAAAGTGCCAGCTGCCAGAAGAAAATTTTAATTTTTTATATTTATTATCTACTTCATATAGTTGCAATACAGATAGACATTTTCTTGTTCTCCCCAAACCAGCACCTATACCCAAAATAACTGGGATACCTAATCAGACATTTAAAGCCCAACCCCAGGCTTATTTTAGTCACTCAAGACTGCATGCATCAACATGTACCTCGCCATCTCCCATACCGCTTTCAAGATCTGGAGCGCCATAACTAAAGCTTTCTGACTAAGGATACACAAAGTGCATCTCTCCTTCTTGCAGGCAGCACAGATAACTAACTACCTGTGCAACTTCTCTCCAAGGAAGTTTTTTGTTTCTCTGAATGCCAAATGACTTTTATAAATTATTTGGCTTGAAATTAGTTCCATACAGTTATCAACTGGCAGCTTCACATCATCACATTCTAACAGATTCTGGTAAAAATAGTGTAGAGGAAAACTGTAGATTTTTAATAACAAGGCCCAGGATTTTTCAGCATGTGTTTCTTTTAAGAGTCATCTATATGCAGACATTATTCTTTTAGCCTGCAAAGGAGAAATCAGGTATCAATTGACACTCTAAAAATATTCTAAAAAGCTAACAAAGAGATACCCTTTATGAATGAAATCACATGAATATATATATTGATACCTATACACACACAAACACATGTGTACATATACATACACATGTATATGTGGTTTAAATTTTTTAACATTTTTCATATGACTGATTGTTTGTTTTGAATTTATATTTCCAGCCTGGTTCCTTCCTAGGTTTGTTTCTCTTTTATTTCAAAAGTAACACCAAGAACTGTAAATAATTAAATAGAATAGCTAAATATCTAAACTAAATGTGGTAGAGGCAAAGAATATATAACGTATTAAATATTTTCACTTTCTTTTTTTCTTTTGCATTGTTTAGGAAGGTACTGTTAAGTTTTCAGTTGCCTTCATCTTGTGAACAAATGCTAACATAGCCCTGCTCAAAATGCCATGCATATTTTCACGGTATTATTGTTAAATATTTATTAAGTACCTATATCACAGTAAGCATTTTTATATTTATCAGGAGTTTATACTTGAGGATATGTTTTCAATTTTCTAGAAAATGGATCATTTGTAGTACTGGAATTAGAGCAAATTCACCATACCGTTTAAAACTAGTTTCACTTGGAATTAACGGGACTCCCTGGGATTTGAAGTTTTCTCTTCCTTGAAGTCAAAAGGCAAAACAATTTACACATCAGACTGAACGGTGTATAAGTTCCAGGAAGGTCTCTTCAAAAAGATTAACTTTTTTTTTTTCTCTTTTAAGATAAGAGAAGCACTTTTTTCCCCAAATTAAAAGAATAGTATATTGTTCATATAAGAAAATACCAACATTCTGGCAACCAACAAAGGTAAGTGATAAATTAGCATAAAATTGAACCAGTTACAAGTAGCCTGAAACGAAAATTGTAACCAGGAAAGTGGGCCAACCGCCAAGTTCCATTCATAAGCAAATACTCAGCGTAATAGTGTGATTCATGCGTCTTTATTTACACAAGACAGAGGTTGGCAAGTCTGAAAAAAATACTTCACGTCTAGAGCTAGGCAAACAAAGCAAAGGAGCAGTACAAACATCAAAAGACAAACAACTGAAAGACGAACAAAACAAAACAGAGCAAGGGGAAGGAGCCTACCTTCTGTCAGCCAAGTCTCTTGGAACTGGCTCAAGTCCTGGAAGAGGTCTGCATGAAAAGTGAGAGGTTTCCTCAGTGGCGCGCTGGGGAGGGACAGCAGGATGCTCCAGCGGCGGAGATGCCGGGCGGAACGAGGAGGTGGGGGCGGAGGCGCAGGGGGAGGACCTGTTCCCTGCCCAGAAGTCTTCAGCATCCCCATCCGTCCCTCCACCCCGCAGCCCCCCTTACCTTCCGAATCCTGCGCAGGCGGCAAGCCCGGGTCCCCGGGTCTCTTCCTAGCGCCCGTCAGAGCCCCGCCACTGGGAGCCGCCTGGCCCGGAGGCTGCTGCGGAAGGAGCAGATCAGCGCGGGGTCCCTGGCCGGAGCGGGCCCCGGCCCAGAACCCCCCGCCCGGCGGGGCCGCCACTCACCTGCGGGACAGTGAACGGCACCTGCTGGTCCAGGTACCCCTTCATCCTGCCGCCCGCGCGCTACCTCCGCGGGCCCGGGGCTGCCGGCTCTCGGCGGGCACCTGGGGAGGGCAGGGCGGGAGGCTTGCGGCGGGCCGGGCGGTCCGCCACCTGCCGCGGTCAGCGGCCGCGGCGGGACAGCCCGCCCGCCGCCCCCGCCGGCGGGCCGCACGGCGCGATCCACACGGCCCCGCGGCACCCCCGCCGTTCGTGAGAGGTGGCGATCGCGCCGCAGCTGCCGAAGCTTGGGATACGAGGCAGGAGCGAACCCGCCAGCTCCCCGGCGGGACGAGCCCCCGCCGCCCCGGGAGCGCGGTCCCCGCCCCTCGCCCCGCGGTGTCTCGCGGCCCACGCGGAGCCCGGAGCAGCCCCGCCCCACCCCGCCGGTCAGGCCGCTCTGCGCCCAGGGGCGGCCTCCCATTGGTGCATCGCCTCGTTCACGGACTCGGCTCGCCTGCTCCTTTGTTTCATTGAATTTGTGAATGAAGCTCTGGGTTGGGTCACGCCCGCCAATCCCAACTCTCTTTGGCGCTCACCCAGTGAAAAGTAGGAGTAGCTTTAGCCTTCGGGACCAATCAGATCGCACTACTCTGGTATTCATTCAAGGACGGAGCTCCCATTCATAAAAAACCCCTCCCGAAGTTCATTCAGGAAAGGCTGCAAAGGCGCTCCAACTATGCCTGCTGTGCATGGCAGCAGTATGCTTAGCCTGCACTTTCAGACTCCCACCCAGCGTGGCACACGACCAGGCCTGCCCGTTCTCACGCACACTGCAGTCATTTTAAAACAGCCTTCAAGTATGCTGAGCTCTGTTCTGGGGAAGTTCTTTAAGTTTCAACAAGATTTGGAAAAAATCCCACTTATGCATCTGGAGTAAAAATAATTAAAGCTCTGGCTACCAAAATCAGTTTTACCCTTACAAATATGAAGGGACAGGAACATAAAATAACAAAATCTAGTCCTGGGACTTGCACACCAAAAAATTAGGTTTGCATGCTTTTGTGCATACCAGGTGCTGTCTTCTGTGCCATATGCATGCATCCTGTTACTTTTACAAATTTCTCTTTTAAAGTTCCATGATCATATTTAACATTTATTGATCCTATTTATCCTACAAAAAAAAAATATCAGTAACGGTTGGGACCCAGTGACAATAAGATAATTATTCATGGAATGCCATCTCCTGGAAGAGAAGTGAATACTCAAGAGAAAAAGATGGAAAGTTATTCCTAAGGCTAAATGGAAACGGTACCTCTTTGACATGTTTCCTCTACAGCTAACACTATGATCACTGACCAATGTGATATATTGATACGCTTACTATGAAAGGGGTATCTATTATGCAGAATAACATGTTTAAGTATCTAGTCAATATATATCTTGACCTTTCTGCTAGCAGGCTACAGCTCTACTGTTCCCAGGATCCCACTCTGTCAGGAAACCTGACTGAAACACAGTTCTGACCTGTCTATGGGAGCAAAACGAAAACATGCTAGCTATCAGGAAGTTTACATTCAGCAACTGCTCCCCCATCCCCAAATACTGTAGACACATGGCTAAATGCAGCACTGAAATTTAAACTTACTGTGGTTTGAGAAGATCATTGAAGCATATGAGTTAGTCTTCTGAATTTTCAGTTTTACTGAATTTGTTTCTGTTCCATATATTTTGTAACAATCTATTCAGGCTGTTAATTTTGATCTAGTTTTATCGGAGAACTGGAGGAGCATATTTCTCATGGTTAGATTGTTATTAGGCACTTTATACTTCAAATGTCTTACAAAGTTTAAGTGCCAACAGATACTCATGCTTTGCACTTTTCCATATACATATAGTAAAATGGCAGTTTGACTCTCAGTTATTAGTGCTATGTTTCCTGGTTAAGAGATAATGGAACCATTGGTACTTTGGTACTAATTTCCCATCCAACTGGCAGTAATGGAACTGCTGATATAGGAGGAGCCATAGGTATCAGCACAGTTGCCTTTTCACTTCCCTGTCACTGTGAAGAGGGACTACAGACTAGAGACTCTCTAGAGAATAAGTGTTATGAGGGAACTGGGGTTGTTCAGCTTGGAGAAAAGGAGACTGAGGGGAGACTTTATGGCTCTCTACAACTACCTGAAAGGAGGTTGTAATGAGGTGGATGTCATTCTCTTTTCCCAAGTAACAAGTGAGAGGAAATGGTCTCAAGTTGCACCAGGGGGCGTTTAGATTGGATATTAGGAAAAAATTTCTTCACTGGAAGCATTGTCAAGCATTGGAACATGTCACCATGCCTGGAGGTATTTAAAAGATGTGTAGCTGTGACACTTAGGGACATGATTTAGTGGTGGACTTGGCAGTGTTAGGTTTACAGCCAGACTCTATCTTAAAGGTCTTTTCCAACCTAAATGATTTATGATTCCTAGTCAATATGGTCACTACAGTTCATGAGTGCCTATGTGTGAACGAAAAAGCAGAAGGGCACAGCATAGATATGAGCTACAGTGGCTGACTGCGTGCATTTGACAAAGCAAAGTCATCATTTGTACTAACCAGGCAGTAATGCTATTTTATTTTTTGCTGTGACTGAGATGTGTTGCCAGTACTATCAATGATTTTTTCCATTTGTTTGAATTAAATTAAGATCAGCTCATCCCCGTTGTATTGGGACACTTCTGCAATGTGAATGTGTATATATGTTTACATATGTGTGTGTATTTATGTCTGTGCATACCTATGTAGGATACCTAAAATTTTCTTGACATCCATAAAAGTACTTTACAGAAGACGAACTACATAAAAGGGAGGGCTGCACAGAGGCAGGATCTGGGACAAACTTTGCAGGATTTTCATTGCTTTTGAGCCTGTAAAAAATGCCATACAGCCTAATTAGAAGGATGGTATTAATTAGGGCTAGACATACTGGCCACTGAAGGGAAAATCACTGAGAACTTGGGGCTTCCAGATCAAGCCATGTTATTATATGTTATTGTAGCTTTTTTTGCCTTTCAAACCCAAACTCCTAGAGCAGATTCACGTTTTAGCATCTTTTGTTTGTCAAAGCAATTTACTAGCAGTAAAAAGCTAGAAAGCTTGAATCCCAATGCCAAGAATGCTAGAAAGCAAACATGCATGGAACTAAATTGCTAAATTTATCATTTAAAGTACCTCATGATTTTGAGTCAATTTCAAGAGATTTAGGGAAAGAAGATTTTAGTTTCAATTAGCTGCGTTTGACATTAATATAAACTGATATATTGTTCCTTTTGTCTCTAGGAAACATTCTGACTCCACTGAGTAGGATTCAGTAGGCCATTCCTGGGTTCCAGTATCCAGGCAGTAATTAGTGATAAAGAGAAAAGAAGCATGAAATTCACCTAAAAGGAAGAATATTTTTCCTTCACTGGTCTGGGCAACTTAGTCTGGTTATTTGACACATTTCACTTACATTACGAGCTCTTAGGCTGGAAACCAAAAGCACATAGTATGGCACCTTAAAAGCAAAGAAACCTTTAAGCAACAGTACAAAAGCTGCAGTAAGAAAATGGGGCAGTCATTATGGCACAGCTGATCTTGATGGTGAGTTAAGTATCACAAGGTGAAACTGATGCTACTGATCATGAGTAAGGCCAGTCTCTGATTTATCCCTTGATGACAAAAATGGCCTTGGGCTGTGAATCATGCTTTAAATAAGTTTCCTTCTCCTCTTACTTCTTCTTGTGTTCTGTGCTCTCCTCAGTGATCTGTGTGGATCCTTCCTTCTGTTTTCATAAAATTGAAGTAGTAAAAATGTTGTTGGTTAATAATTTGGAGGATGCAGAACTTACAACGAGGGCAGCAGGGAAGGCTTGGATTCCTGGGAAAGCTGGTGACTTCATATTGGGAAATATTCAGGATGGGCATAAAGGTCAGTAGAAGTTACAAATAACAAATTATGTATCTTGCTTGCTTGCTAGTTTCTCCTCTGTTCCTTATGTGCTTGTTGTACAAATATGTCACATGTTTTCGAAGGCTGACTAATCAGATGTGGAATATGAGTCTGGATTTTCTCTTTGCAGGTTCAGCAATTAACATTCAGGGTTAATTGCCTTCTTTTTTTTGTTAAAGTATAGACTGTGCAAAGTGTTCAGAAGTGATACACAAACCAGAGGCAAACTAATTCTTGTTTATGAAATATTAGCAATATATTTATTCCAACATTGCAATCCATACTGCCGGAGATGTTTCTTCCCTGGGCTTGTAAGCTTATTTTTCTTAGTTACCAGTTGAATTCTGTGCCTAATCCCCCTCCCCCTCCTGTGTCCACCCCTGTGATTTAACTATTTCCATCTATTGTACTGGTTTGAGAAAACCCAATCCTAAGATTCATATGCATCCCCTGCAGTCTGCATCAGCTATGGTTAGTGCAATGTAAAACTCCCAGTGATACATCCTGACACAAACAGGAACAAATAGCAAATGTCTTAGAAAGACAAACTGAAAGCTGAAAAAATTCTCTGTACTGTAGAATGGAGCATAAATAGACTTTCACTTTTATAAAAATAATACAGAAACAGCTGGATGAAGAGCTCAGGTTTCTTAACATCAGGCATTGAAATGGGCCCAACTGCTCTTCAGTACCCTGTTGTTCCCTGGACAAGAACATCACGAATAAGGTGCTGAATCTACTCATGACATCAGCTATCTTTGCCCAGTAAGGTGATGCAATACCCGAGAAAACACAGAAATCCTGATAGTGGAAACAGCTGCCAAATAGTTGTGTGTGGTTCCAACTCAACCTCAATAATGACAGCATACAAAGAAGAGGTTAGGGAGAAGGAGCATGTTCCTTGAGCTGTCCTAATCCTCTCAGTCACTGCTTCTCTGTCTCTTGCTGTCTGGCATGTGGCAGAAAACACCAAGCTGGTCTCTTACACTGTAGAGAAGCAAAATACAAGAGACTGATAACTGAAGGAAGCATCATTTAAAGAATGACCCTAGAGGGAAAGTCTCTGCTTCTGTTTTGATGAACAGTCCAACATACAGTCATTACATGTGCAGATTCTCTTGCTTGTTGTTTCACTAGGGGAAAATACCTTCTCTGTGTTTCTAGCTACTTTCCTCCTGCAGCACACATGATAGTGGCCTGCGCTTTGACATGAAAAGGCTGAAAGTCAACCCTTGCAACCTATTAATCACAGCTTTGTTGCATTCTACTGTCACTGCAGCAGCCTCTTGTTGATGCTGTTCAAACTATGGAAGTTTGAGCTATGCAGCTGATGAGTCTGTAGGCAAGACATTTGCCTCTGGAGCATGTGTTATCTTCCATCCAGTCTGATAAAGTGACTCAGGCCAGAACCCTAATGACTGTTTTCCAAATCAACATATTCAGTAAGGGACTGGTACAAGAGTGTTGTGGAGCTTAGTAGCTAATCACCTGACTACAGTGGGGTGGTGTACAGAAACAGAAAATGTGAGTTTTCACTCAGTAACATGTGGACTACTCTGCAATCCACTTCCTAATGTGTCCAATACTCAGCATTTTCAGGTATTATATCTGTTCTCAATGATCTGGTTTAGTAATGTGAATTATTTTATATCCTTGAACTGCCTTTTTTTTGTTTTGGCAGATTAAGATGAAAAGATATTAATTCTCTTCAACTACTGAAGTTAGTCTCCCTCTGTCAACACAATTGAATTTTAACAATGCTATCAGAGAATTGCTTATAAAGTTATGTACAGAGATTAGGAGTATTGTCAGTTGGCAAAGTCACAAACTACTCTTGGTCCTTTTATTTGGCAAACTCTAACATTAAAATTAGCTCATTGGAATGAGTAAAAGAAAAAATGTTATCCAACTTCCAAGAAGGAGGGGCAGTGTCCCCATCCTAATTCATTTTGAGACAAAAAAATGAAGCAAAGACAGGCTGTGCTCAGTGAAGCCCAAAACTGGATCTGGCATAATCAGTCTGTATTCCTAGAAACAGGGTGGGTATAACTGGCAGAAGACTAGGGAAGCCTAAATTGCAGACATGGGTTATTGATCAATGTTGAAAAACACAGTATATCTTCCTGCTAGAAAATTCTCTTTCTCAAGTCTGAATATGTAAATTGCAAAGGTTACTTTTGTTGACGCTTTCTGCAATCTGCAAGAGGATGTATGGTAAGTGTGAGTTAGTTACGTACAATTTGAATTTCCCATTTTTATTTCAAGATGATGTATAGGGGCGATATGACAGGAGATCTTCACTAACCCATAGAACTTTGCTTATGAGACTTGCCGTGCTTTTCATCTCTAGGCGACTTTCTACAGTGAAGATAGTCCCAATGTGCAAGGAAGGGTCTGGGTAAGTTTCTTGCACCTTTGTGGCTGTATGAGACACAGCACAGAGACTCCAGAGAAAGCAGTTTTCTATAAGGTTTTGTGAATAAAATGACCTTTTTAGGTATTCATGCCAGCTACTTTTTGTAATGTTCTGAATGAGAGGAGACAGTTCAGGCACTTTGTCTGCAGGAAGGAAGCAATTAAATTATTAGCACTTTGAGAAATTAAATGATGTAAGTTATGGCAGAATAAGTTTAGCAAAACGTTATAATGTAAGAAAACAACTTAAAATATAAAAGTTGGGTGGCGGCTTTATTGTGATAGTGAGCAGTTAATTGATTGTCATATTGCTATAATGTACCAGGGCTGTTGTGAGAGCAAACAGAGAAATCTCTGCTCAGCTTGTATGGCCATGAAGTGCAGAGACAGGGACGTATCTTCTAGGGAAATGGGAGTGAGCAGCAGTCTGCTACCCTCAGTTCTTTTTCCCTGTATCCTGTGAAGAGACATGAAGTACAGAGAAAAAAACCCCTATTATTCTCTTTAGCTTCCAAGGCCTGATGTTGCAAGATTATGCTTAACTCTCCTCATGACAGTGATGTGGGGGAAGCAGAAGCATTTTGGAATTGGATCCCAAAACTGGGAGAAGCACAAAGGTTGCTCTATCAGCACTGGCAACAGAGTTGTGCAGCTTTGTACTAGCCCTGCCACCAGCATCCTGTTCCTTTCTGAGACTGCTTGTGAAGCTGCAAATCCTCCTGGGCTGTCAGATGTTTTGTGAAAGAAGCTGAAAGAAAATTATATCCTTTCCTATAAGCCCCTTGCACTTCGTTTGGTGCAAAGAGGAGCATGTAGTTTCTGGTCAGGAAAGCAGCTGTATTAGAGGAAAGGAAATTAAGCTAGAAGTAGCAAGCTGCAAATCACTTGTATTGTTGCTCTGAAGAATCAGCTGCTTAAAAATCTTTGAAGATAACTCTGTGCTTGCTGGTACTGATAGACTTTTACACTATGCACAGGCAGTACCACCTCTTCTCCTTCATCTTTTAGTATGGCTTGTACCTTTGCTGTGACTGCTTGGGTCCTGCCCTGCACCTTCATGAAAGTCAGAAACAAAATGAAATAATCTAAACTAGTATCAGGTGATAGATGGCATACCTCAGGGTAGATCAGGAGCATGTGTTGCCACAGGCAACTCACCAGTCTGTCTCTGGGGCTGGGAGGAGCACTGGGGCTGGGTACTGACAGGGAGGAGTTGTGCTTGCATCTCCACCGCTGTCTGGATCTGGGTGAGCACTCTCAACTTCTGTACCTCAGTTTTATATCTGCAGAGGGGCAAGGTATTTGTATAGTTAATGGATGCTGGAGATGCATTATTAATTAGTGCTTTCAGAGTACTGAAGTTGACCAGAAAGAGAGGATTGGGATAAATTCTGTTGCAATGAAGGTTAGAATGATTATAATCAGAGTAATTGCGCTCTTCTAAGTTTGGCACGTTCATTGCTCTACGTGCAGAAATCATAACTTCTTCCTAAATGTCTACATGTTACCACTTAAAAAAAAAGGCACTGAAAGGCATATGCAGGTGAAAGACATGCATAGGCCATCACTCTGCAAAGTGTTGTGGATTTGGGAAAATTCTGGAAGGCTGGAAGAGAGTCACCCAGCTTGAGCAACATGAAGAATATGATGCTGAGAAAAGCTTGGAGGAGCTTAGAGCATGGAGCCCACGCTATTCAGTTGTAAGGCATTTGAAGAAATGCCTGCCTGGATTTCCAATCTGTGCTTCTAACCGACATGACCTTAAGATTCCCAACCTTTCTTTCATATGGGATAAGGCAACAGAATGAAGCATTAAAAGTCAAGACTACAAGGAGAGTAGTCAGGTCTGCAAGCTCTGCTCTCTTTCCCTTTCTTTACTCTACTCTTCAGTTTTCACTGCAATAATAATAATAATAGCAATGGCAATAATGATTCTTCCCTAAAGCACTCTGCTCAGTTTCATCTTGAAAGTGGTGATCTCCTGGCTTCATCTGTTCTTGTGATGCCAGCTGGTATGCAGCTCTTCAGTTGGGGAATATTTGTGTGACTGCAGGGATGACCAGAGGTAAACAGAGACACAACTGGAATAAGGTGCCACATGCAACAAGTAGGGGATTTTGTCAGCAACACTTGGCCATGCAGCTGACTTGCTGTACTGAAATGAAAAAGGACTAAAGCAACTGAGGTAGTAAGGAGCCAAAGAAGGTGCTAGTAATTGCCAAGCACTCAATCAAGGCAGGAGAGAGGAACCCAGACTTCACTTGTAGATGTACAGAGCCAGAGTGCCAAAGCAAGACACAGAGCTGTTAGCAGGTACTAGTAACTTATCCCATTATGGCTGAAGTAACCACCAATAAAACCTAATCGATGAAATCCCTTTTAAGTTGGTTGGACCAGTGACCCAGAAAATAGCTCCCCTGCAGAAAAGGAAATGATAGTCTATAAAGTGAGAAGTCAATGGGAAAAATCTATTAAAGCAAGTGAGCTATAAGGAGACCTTTGGTGTTAACTGAAACCTTTTGGAAAGAAGCCACAAAACTCACAGCAGACTATTAACCCTCCAAGTGCTGCCATGCTAGACAAGCCCTGCGGTAGTCCAGTAGAGGGCACTGCAGACAGCCCGACTCCCACCGTGGTAATTCGCACAGTCGCGAGGAGATGCCTATCGGAAAGTGATGAAGCAGAAACGCCAGGACAACCAGTCCGGTTTTCGGTCTTAGCTGAGTTCACAAGAGGGAATTGCAGAGTACCCAGCAGTGTGGGTGGTGATAATGGTGATCACTGGTCTAGTGACAGGCCGATCTTGCAGGTCTTTGAACTAATTTCTTCCCCTGCCAAACAGTATACCTAGAATTATCACTCAGCTTTTTTTTTTTTTGTACTAAAGAAATCAGCCACAAGCCCAGTAATCAGCATGGCATCTTGAGCCTAGGACAGTACAGAAGATGAATCTGGTGGACACAAGCGTGCATTATGAAGGAAAGGTTTTTTTGACACACAAATTCAAAATAACCCACTCAACAAAAGTTGAGAAAAAATGTATTCAATTTCTCATAGGATTTTTCTTTTAGTCCCAAAAGCAGCTTTCTGTTGTCTAGCTTTAGACAGTATTGATTGTTAAGACTAGAAGATGAAAAGCAGGGTCTCTGTCTTGCTACTGCCTCTTCTCGGGAAATTGTTCTGTTATGTCAGAAACTAACCAAGGATCCGACAGACATGGGAACATAGTTAAATCCCAACAAAACTAGCAAAAGCATCTTGAAAGAAGTTATTAGCACAAACCTTCTGAAAATCTAATAATTCAGATTATGTTATGCATTAAATTCCAGCTAAGCTTAATTTGGCTCAATTAACTTGTAAAATATTTTTACAAAGTGCCAGATCATCTGCCATCCCTGTTCATTACATAAAAATGAAGAGGAAATTCAGTCATGCAAAATAAGTCAGGTATCTAGGAAATTAGTTATCCAGAGCTAGATCTTGATCAATCAATACAGCCTTTATTCTTGCATGTGAATCACAGTGAAGAAGTTAAGAACATCCATGTGGGAGTAGAAGTATCAGTCAAATCTGTTTCCACATTTTCCATTTTAAAAGTAATGGAAGCAATATGAGAAATCTGCCCCCTGGGGCACTTAGCCCCTTTTGCTTTTCACTTGCTGCCTCTGACTTTTTTTATTACACGTAAGCAGAACATTTTGGGGGGGGGGGAGGGGGGGCAGCAGGGGTGGGAAGAAGCTTGCAAGCAACAGCAGGCTGAGTGAAAAACGTGACACCTCTGCATACCCTTTTTAAAAGTGGTAAGAAAAATCCATAGAATTACAATTTGAGAACTTATTTTCTAAAGAAGCTGCCTTGGGACTGGAAGTTCATAGAGCTGCAGGAGCTGAGATTTTTCTTCCTGTAGTAACCATTGTGTTAAAACTCCAGCTTCTGAAAGTCCGAAAAGAGAATCCTACTTTATCAGATTTTTACCCTGTTTTCTTTATAAACTGTTTAGTCTTGGTGTTTGGCCAAGTAGGCTTGCCAGAGAGAACCTGGGGCTTAGTGAGGGGGTGTCATCCATTTACAGCGGAGCACGTTTTTTGGATGAAGTCCCTGGTGGGGTGGGGTTCATACTTCTTTGCCAGACAAACTGGTATATGGCATACTGAAAGGCTAAAGATATACAAATATAATATGTATTTTAGATGAAATTAATTTTTTATTTGCTATTTAAAAGCCATTTTAAGTCAGCATGTATGTGCTTCTCAGAACAGTCCACTCTTGGTCTTTAAGGGTTAAATAGTGTTGTCTTTTTCTGACTGTGGATATATTTATATGAGAAATCTAGGAAAATACCCTTCCTAACCCCACTGTGAGTAATGGTAAAAGACACTAGGAGATACCCCTGGCCAAGATGTGTGCCCATCCTGGAGCTGGGGGAGGGGGCAGCTCTGCACACTTTGGGGTTGTGGGGATGGTAAGGTTCCTGCGCAGCAGATGTAGAGAAACAGTCTTGTCCCACCAGATCAAAGGCCACATTCTGCTGGAGCTGCAGGCCCTCATGTACCTCTGCCTGCCTGGCCAGATCTCATGTCTTCTGCTGCACTTTCTCTTCTGCGTAAAGAGCAGCAACAGTGCAAAAAATCCCCATCTCTGAACTGAATTGAAATTACTCTTTTAGTAGCCTAAAATTAAAAATAATAATCCAAATTTTTGAAATAAACCTGTGTTTTTCCTTATAATAATTTTAAGTGTAAGAATGTTTTGGGAATTACTGACAAGAAAAAACCCCACATAGATTTCCCAACCAATTCTGACAATGTTTTAAAGCACCTGCCAATTACTTCTGTTTGTCAGAGCTTTCAGTGTAAATGCATGGTGATGTACTAGCCAGATACTTTTTAGGCAATTCTGCTGTCTGCTCAGGTTGTTGCAGCACCTTCCTCCTTTTCAGAGCACTTCTCTTTGTAAGAGACTGTGATGGCCTTATGAAAGCTGCTGAAGCTATGGAGTACAGGGCCTGGCAAAGCCACGTGTCTAATACTAGTAACACAACAGAGCACTGGGTTGCTTTGAACTTTCACTCCATGTCCACTTCCCCATCATCCCAGGGTTTGCTTCTCCTTTGGTGTTTAATCCTTTTGCAGACTTGAGCAAAGGAAAAATACTTCTTTGGCTTTAAGAGGCTTCCAACTAAAATGGGGTTAGGGATGGTGGTTCTCATGAAATGCTGAATCATCTTGTCACATTTGCCTCTCAGAGCTGCAGTGGCCCTGACCGCTCCAGTACTGGCAGATCTCAGTCATTCAACACAGCAGCTGAGGCTCAAATGTGTCATGGTTCTCTCCGAACTTGTGGCATCCATGGTGGTCTGAAAAGTGAAGTTACAGTATGCCTGGGTCCTAAAACAAGACTCGGTACTGTCGTTACCTCAGTGTGTCAGAGGCCTTCATGGAAAGGGGCACTGCTTTGTGCCTTATGGAGGAAGATATACACTTCAGAGCAGGAAATAAAAATCCACAACGAAACCCCTGGATCCCAGAAGCTTTTGCAGCCTGGGAGTATGTCCTTGCTCCTCTGATGCAAATCAGACAGGAGGAGGGAGTAGGTGATTCACATTCTTTTTCAATGTCTGTGTGGTAAGAAATACTTCTCACCTTGGGTGCAGCAAAGGGTATACCAGTCAAGATGCTGCTTGATCTGTTGGGAAGGATAGAAAAGAGTTGTTTGGACTATTGCTCAGTTCTGTTTTGCACTCCATCTGTAGTCAGCCCGGTTCATCTTCCTTTCCTTTCAGTGAAGGAACTTTCTGCCCTTTTAGTGAAGGTGTCCCTTTCAGCAAACCCTATGAATTGCAGAACCTCCTGAGCAAAGGCAACCCCCTGTGGTGCCTCCTGTTTACTCTGGCAAAGAATGAAGTGATTAATGAGGCCAGAACATATCTTTTCTCCCTGGGATCCAGAGAGGCACAGCTGAATAAATACTCCATGTTATTGTGGTCTGCTTGGTTGGGAGTTAAAACTGCAGGTAGCAAAGAGCACTGCCAAATGTAGTTATTGCCACACTCTGCATCCACTGACAATCTTGCAGATGAGAACGAGTCAGGAAGATTTATAAGGATGAAGTTGTATTCCTAGCTTTTCTTGTGCTGGAACTGGAGTGCTCTGGGCTTCCGCTGGGGGCAGGGGATGACTCAGTCTTACGCTCTTCTGCTTTTTCAGCATGTGCCTTTAGATGAAGTCTCTGAGATATAGCATAGATTATTCAGTGTAGACTGTTTTTTCAATTGTCAGTCTTGTCTGCCCTTATACAGCATTTTGCACCCCTCCACAGTGACAATTCATTTTTGGGCTCATATCCCTGTGGAGTACTATGCAAAGACCCTCTTATGGCACAGGAAGGTAAAGGATTAATGTACTCTCCACATAGCCAGGATGTGAAGGTATGTGTAAGCAAGATTGGGGTCAATAAGAAGCACAGGATCGTATGGAAAATTCTTATAACTACAGCTCCTGGACTTGCAACAATTTTTCTCTCTCCTTCTCTTCCTCTGCCTATTTTGATAGACATTAGAAGAATAGAGCTGATTTTTCTGCTTTAAAAAAAAAGTATCTTTGGACAAAATTTTCCCATGGAAGGACTTCTGTGCTAATGAAATCTTTCTATGTCATAGCTAGGGAAGCGGTAGCATAACAACTGTGCTGATGAAATCTTTCTATTTCATAGCTAGGGAAGTGGTAACATAGAAAAAGGTGGGCATGCTGGAATAAGTTTGCTTCACTTTCATTTTTTTTTTCCTGAATAACATGGGTTCGAAAACAATGAGTTCAGCTTTATAGCTTACTTTCAGGTAGACTAGCCTTCTGTATTTTCCTATGACTCCTGTCTTCTCTTCTTTTGGTGCTATTCTTGTCCAGTTCAATGTGCTCCTTGGCACTTGGAAGCTCCAGAATAATTGTGAATTTGTCTTACTAAATGGAATATCAAATTGTTTAAGCTGAGGCTAACATTATTTAACACAAAGCTATTAAACCTATGAAAGATGCTGTTCTGTATCTCGGTCAATATAGCATCTAAAGCAACATGAATGCTCAGTTCCATATTCTATAGGGCTTTTTACTTTTTTTAAACAAAACATCAAAAGTGCCCAAGATAGTAGTACTAAGACCTGCAGTATGACATCTTATTCTTGCTGTCTGGGAGGTATGAGAGTGCTGGAAGACGTACGAAAGTGTTGTCTGTGCGATTTTCAATCTTTGTTAGTGCTTTTGCTCTCCACTGGTTGTTTTATAGACTTTTGTCTGAACACCAACAAAAAAATGAAGATTGAAAAACTAAACTACACCAATGGAAAAGTAATGAAACTAAGTCTTCAGGATGTGTACTGTGCTTGGGTCCCAGTAATAACATGCCACCAGGAGATGACTGCTTTCTTTCTGGTCATTTAGAAAAGCAGTATACAGAAGGCTGATTCCAAATAATTGCAGACTCAATATACCACATATTTCCAGACCTTCACAGAATGCATTAAGGTTAAAACTTGCAGTAATGTCTGGAGGAATATTGAGCAGCAGATGGAGTAACTTGAAGAGCATCTCTGGCTGTTTACAAAACCTGATCATTCAGTCTTGCACATACCTTTCTTCACAAGGCATAGCCATTTGTAGTAGCTCTAGCAGCAATGCTGTGTATTTCCTGAAATAAGACATTTGTAGAATTGATTGTAAGATGGGCTTCTTGCTGGGCTTTCCAAGCTTGTTGAAGTAGCTCTTGGTATTTGGAGGGCAAAAGGGTATGCCCAGAGTTTGTGTTCAGTCACTGGTTTCACTGGGCTCATGAATGGTTGCATCATGTGTAATGAAGAACAGGATGAAAAGTTAGCAAGAATGGAGAATCAGATACATAACTAGGAATGAAAACACCAGTAAGTTTTTTTCCAAAGAAATTCAGTATTGAATTAATTTATTTCATGTTGTATTTAACTTCTGAAGTGTGTTAAATTGCCTTGGATTTGAAAATAGTGTAACTCTTCTGTAATCCTTTTCTAAAGTCCACAGAGAAAACAAAGATGTTGTTTTAAGATACAGAGCAAAAAGCATGAGGGAACCTGCTGAAGGCTCCTGCTGTTTAGGGTCATGGGTTACACTGCGCAGCCTGCTGACTTGGGATCAAGCTCAAGGTTCTTGAGTGATGGAAAAACATTTAACACTATTTTTCAGTGAGCCTAACTTGCTAACATGAGCCAGCTGAGTGAACACAGAGACACTGTAACTAAGACAAATCCTACCTTCCTTCCCCCCCCCGTTAGATTCCAGACAGATGAAATTTTCTTGGCATAGACCCATTCTTGGCAACATCTCTCCTTTGAATCACGATAAATCAGGACTTGAAGGCTAACTGACTGACAGTGTGGGAAGAGAAAGTGCCTGGATTTGTAGATCAAATACAGCCTCATCTGCCCACTGCTCTGCCTTCTCCCTCAGGTCTTGCCTGTGCTATTTCTCATTTTCTGGAAAATCCCAATTTTAATTTGATTCTGAAGGCTGCTGAGTCCAGTTGATAGTGTTGATATGTATGATAGTGTCAAGAGTGAGTACATTCCTCAGATCATAAATCATCTCAACCTGACCCCAATTAACTACAGACCCTGGATTTCATTTCCCTCAGTTCGTACCAGCCATAACAAATTAGGTCATTCTGTGTCAGTGAGACATTGGAGCAGACACTACTGGGAAAGTCACAGGGGACTCTGATCCAGTTATGTTGCAGGAAGAGTGAAGGAGATGGAATGGGTCATATCTTCCCATTGCTCTCTAAATATGAGCCATGGGATACTTGGCAACATAGTTAAAGGATTTTCATAAAGATACAGGAAAACTATATATTTTTATTTAGTTTTATTTAAATTTTGGTCACATAGAGAATGAGGCAATCTTTGACATCTATGGCTACCTATCTTGCATAAAATGATTTAGTTGTACCAGTCCAAGCCCTTGTGCAAAAATCCAGCCAAATAGTCAAACACATCATGAACTCAGATGTATAGACATCTGAACTGTTTTGCTGTGTTAAGACTCCTTCATTTTTATGCAACACACTACAAATAGTACATGAGGCTTGCATAAGAGATTGTGCCTCTGCCTTTCTTAGAAAATGTACTGCTGGAAAGGTGATGATTGATAGATTTCTCATCTTTGAGAGATTCTTCTATGCTAGGACAACACCATTGCAAAGGATTCTTTGTTCTGTGGAATAAGAGCTTTTTGAGCTTAATGTGACACAGAAATCAACAAGGTGTGGAAAGGGTGCTGAATCCATCATTCCAGAGGCTGAGATTTGTACCCTGGGTTTGAATAGGAAAATCAAAATTACTTGCTTATAATTCGCTGTTTTCACTATGTTGTTTTACCAATAATGTTTATCTTGTCCAATTAATATTAAGTCAAAGTGCAGTAACAATGGTGGATAATCAGAAATTCCATCCCCATGGAAGGGCTATTGGAGGTGTTCTGTAAGGACTACCAGCAGGAGAAATTTCCTAGATACCCTAGATCCTGCCTCCTTTAAAAAGCCTGTGTGATAAGATGAAAAGAGATGCAGAATTGAATCACAGATGCACAAGCCCTTTTGAAACAGTCTAGCTAAGGAAATGTCCATACTGCCTGTGGCTCTCTGAAGTTCAACATTTCTAATGCCTCTGCCTCACAGACAGCTTGTATCCTACATTGGAGCAGACAACAAAAATCCTTTGTTAATATATTATTGGTTATGGCAAAAACATTACAAAGCATGGAAAAAAAGGAAGCTTACATTTTGGATTAGTAATTTGTTTATACGCAAGTCCTAAAACTAGAAAAATTTCAGGCTGTGTGTGAATAGATAACTGTTTTCTGACAATTCTTGACACACAGCAGTGGTGCTGTATGCTACCACTTCCTCACCTGCAGCACAGGGAGTTGGAAGTTAGCAATTTGAACATATAACTTACTCTGCAAACACCAGTCACTTGCATTTGCCTTCACCCCTGCTGGGGCATGAACAACCAACCTTAAAGGGAATGTTTAATGTGTAACAGAAGACGTAAGTGACCACAGCCAGGAAATCCTCAGAGATGAGAGCAGGAGCTGAACTGAGCAGTGATATGCACTTAAATACTAATTCCAGTACCTGTCAAACAATCAAGATGGGCACGCAGTCCACCTTCTTCCTGTTGCGCCTGAAGAGCTTCTTGCGAAGTCCCAGATATTCTAAGGAACACATTCATGGTCTACGTTCTGCAGTTCTGCACTTTAAAAGCCCCATGGAAGCCTTAGAGCAAGAGAAAAGCAGCTTGCAATGCTGCCAGTAGTGTGCAGTGGAGGTGGAGGCATCTCAAACGCTGCAGCATTTACACTCATGACAAGACTTTAAATTCTAAGGCTTAATCTGTGTATAAAGTACAAGAGGTACATTTAAAAATATACACATCATCTTCTCACATGCCCTTATAATTGTATCTTCACTCACTTCAGCAATGGCCTGACTTCAAATTATCTAAAACAGGAAGAAATATCATGAAAGCAAGTCAGAGATGCCAACATTCAGTGTGTTTGAACATCACTCTCCCACAAGCAGCTGGAGGATGGATAAATATGGCCATTAGTGAGTGGTGTGCCAGTCTGGCATATGGTGGGGTAAGTTATTTAGTATTTCAAGAAATGCATTCTTGACATTAACAGCCAGTTTCACACCTGAAGAATAAAGCATTTTCCTTTTGTTTCCAGTAAAAACTACCTGCCTTTAACCTTGTTGTATACCATTTCCTACTTCTCAGTGGAGTAACACAATATTTATTTGTGAAACCTCATACTGTTAAATGCAATGACCTCATCCTTTTTCTTGCCATCATCTCATCTTGATTCTGGCAGAGACACAATGAGATTACAGCAGAGAGAAGACTGTGAAAAGAGAGCTCATTTTTCTTCTAAAAATAATGCTAGTCAAGTTGGCGCTAGAAACTGAAGGAAAATGAAAATTCAAGCCAAGTTTCATATTTGAACTTATATACTGATTCCAAATCCAACATTATTACCCTTGCATTTTTTTTCCAAAGGGTGAGTTATATTCTTCACATATTGTTGTGGTTTAACACACATTAAAATATGGCAAAGGAACTGCAACTAGAATAGAACAGAATAGTTCAGTTGGAAAGGACCTACAATGATCATCCGGTCCAACTGCCTGACCACTTCAGCACTGACCAAAAGTTAAAGCATATTATTAAGGGCACTGTCCAAATGCCTGTTAAACACTGACAGTCATGGGGCATCAACCACCTCTCCAGGAAGCTTGTTCCAGGGTTTGACCACCCTCTTGGTAAAGAAATGTTTCCTAATGTCAAGTCTGAACCTCCTCTGATGCAGCTTTGAAACATTGCCAGGCATCCTGTCCCTGGATCCCAGGAAGAAGACATCAGCACCTCCTGTTCCACATCACCTCCTCAGGAAGTTGTAGACAGCAATAAGGTCACTGATCAGCTGCCTTCTTTCCAAACTAGACAAGTCCAAGGTCCTCAGCTGTCCCTTATAGGCCATGCCTTCCAGCCCTGTTGCCAACTTTGTTGCCCTCCTCTGGATGGTTCAAGCACCTTAACATCCTTAAATGGTGGGGCCCAGAACTGCACAAAGTACTCAAGGTGAGGCCACACCAGTGCTAGATACAGAGGGATAACCTCTTTTGACTGGGTGGTTATGCTGTGTTTGATGCACTCGAGGATGCTGTTTGCCCTCTTTGTCTGCCAGGGTACACAGCAGGCTCCTTTCCCTATTTATACTTGTGTCTGGCATTACTCCCTCCCAGGTTCAGCATTTGTTCTTGTTAAATTTCATGCCATTGATGATTGCCCGATGCTCCAATCTATCTAGATCCTTCTGAAACCATTTTAACTGTTTCTCAACATCTAGGGGCTGCTCTCCAAAGGACAAGGTTTTGACTGGCCTCAATATTGGATCCCTACATGTGGTTTCATCTTCCAGATGTGCTCTAGAAAGTTTCAGGCACAACTTCCTCTCCAGCTGCTCTCTTGTTACTGTCTGTGAAATTCTCACAATGCAGAAATAAGAGAAATACAACAGAAATTATTATGTATAAGCAGTAATGAGATGCTGTACACCAGACTGATCTCAAAGATGAGTAGAGTTATTCCTTATAATAACAGCATCAGGGTAAGAATGATATTGTCATTGATCTACCAGACAAGGCCTCCAAACATCTCAGTTCCCTTACTAGTGCACTTCCAGCATTGGACAAGTCCCCACTTTACAGTTAGAGAAGGAGGGTACATAGAACTATTTTTGCTTTCTTCTTAATGCTTACCTAATTTAAGTGACAAAATGCCTTTGAGACAAGGCCTGCTCTGAGCTGAACACTGTGAGGCTCTGATCTTAACTGATATCTCATGGTGCTACAAAATGCAAAGAGTAAATGACTCTGAAAGTTTTCCACTGAGTTTGTTTCTCTTATGGCTTTCTCAGACTTTATGAACAACTCTGCTAGTGTCGGGGAGCATCATCTCTAAGAAATCTTGCAAAAGCACAAGAAGAGTTTAATTACAGCAGTAAAATGACTTTTTCATGCTTATTTATCTAATGTTTGAATGATTGGAAATGTCTTCTCAGTGTGTGCATTAAAGACTTCCTGCCTGGAGTGTGCAAAGGACTCTGAGCATTCACAGGATATTAAACAGATTCATAATGGAACTTAGCAGTATAAACATGTCTTCAGTGCAGACAGGAATGCCACAAACCCTTATGTTGTGTAATGTAAAACATACTCCAGTTGTGTCTGTGTTCTCTTCTGCAAATAAACAGGGGGGAGATGTACCTAAAATATTTCCCTGAGACAGACAATTTCTCATCTCATTATTTCATCCTCTTTTAAATAGCTTTATTTTTTTTAAGGTGACATTTCAAAGAACTTTATTATAACTCTGCTATAACTCAACTCAACTAAGTTGAGGTGACTTGAAGGCAGCGAGTAGCCTGACACCAAGTCTATGCCGCTAGTCCTTTTAAATAAGAAGCCTTTATACATTGTTTCATTTTCTTGGTAGAATGTATAGACTAGAGTATTGGATACATATGTACGCAATGTCTGCTGGAAACGTTTAAACTAAAACAGTCCTATGACTAAGAGTGTATTTTGGAACTCTTTTTCTCCTTACTTTCTATTTGCAAACTCCATCACGGAGATTCTTTTCCTCAATCTCCTCTGTTGTCTGACATCAACTTTTACTCTTTGAGTCCCCCAGCCATTTCCTAGAGCTGCCCACAGCTGCCTTGGCTCTGCTCTTTCTGGCAGGGCTGATGAGCAGGTATTGTACAGGTAGGGCAGAGGTACCACCTTTGCAGCCAGCAGCCAACCACACACCATGTGAAAGAAAGAGGCACTGCTGTCTTTCTCTTTCTCGTGTATGTCAGATCCCATAACACATTTAAAAACTGATGTGAAGCATACAAAAAGAATATATTGATAATTGTTCATGAGAAATCTGACATAAAGGAGCACCTGAGCAAGTGCTGTTGCAGAAAGATAGAGAAGGAGCTATGCCGGTACTGGAGTGTAAGCTCTTAAAAATGAGGGTTCTTTTTGTTGTTGTTGGGGGCAGGATATGTGTGTGTGTTGTTGTGTGGCTTTTTTTTTAAGTTTTTCTTCTTGCCATGTAATCCCAGAATTCTCTTAAACTTTCTATCATTCTCCTTCCCAATATGTGAGAATGCCCTGCCAGCTCTGATCAGACTATTTTGTTTGGCTTATCTTCTTTCTGGTGTGTTCTTAACCTGCCCTAGGTGACCCTGCCTTGGCAGAGGGCTTGGACCAGATGATCTTCAGAGGTCCCTTCCAACCCCTACCATGCTGTGTCTAGTACAGGCTCTACACAGCCCCTTTGGGCATTTAAAAGATTTGCTTACAGGCATGACCATCAACTGTGATGCAGTGCACATCGTACCTGCATGGCTGACCATGTCCAGTGAGCGTGTGAGGCAGGCTGTGTTATGTTTCAAGTGTTTATGGTGGCAATTGTAGCTCAGAGGAGCTGTGAGGCTTGCTAACCCCACAGACTGACATAGAGAGGGTAGCACATAAACCTGCCGGAGGGCAAAAGTAGTAGTAGATTCCTCCCATACTTGCATTTGGGTTCTGTTCTGGACTCCACCTGTTACAAATAGTGCTATCAATCATCAGAACATTTAAAGCAGAATAATCAGGGAATGCAACTTTTGTGTCTTTCCTATTGGGAATGTAGTATTCTTTATTTTTGCTTGCCCCCTTGCCTTGTTTGATGGCCTGCTTCCAGCTGTGTGTGAAAATCAGGAGTTTCCCTGACATCAATTCAATGGAAATGCTGTATTATTTCCTCTCTTAATGATGTGTAAAGCTGGATATTGCAGTCAGGTCTGAGTGTGTTAAATTAGAATTCTCTGAGCAAAAATCAGCTAATGATATCACAAGCATGGACTGAAGTTAGTGTAAAATAGTCGCGCTGAAGGAAAGAAGAGTAGGGCTGACCTTGGGTGCAAGCAGAACTTGACCTGAGCAAGAAATCTCAAAACACATGAATGAAGCTCAGCTGCTTCAGCCACACTTTCCCCCAGAATCTCCTTTTCAATTAACTTCAGACAGAAACAATTGTGAATAATTATCATGGAAAGTGAGACTTCTTTTCCCTGGAAAATAACTTCCTGGCCAGATTTGTTAGTGACCCTGACGCTGGGACCAGAGGTCTGGCCTCTTCCCTCCCTGCAGCTACAGAAAGTGGATGGAGCAGTGAAATTAGATCTGATAGACTTTTCTCTTTCTGAATTAGAAACTGTGCACAGATCTTCATCAGTTATGTCATTTTTCTTGAGCATCTCTCATGAGAGAAATATAGAATGAAAAGGGTCAAAATATGGAATGAAAAGTAGATGAAAGTCTAAAACTGGAAGGACGTTTGTGGTATTGAAAGGAGGAAACAATCCTTTTTCTGGTGTCTCCCATCATCAACTTCACTGTAGCATTGCTGGGCTAATGCTCACCTGATGATAAATTCCCAAGTGTAAGAAACACTCTGCACGTGGGATTTGGTGTTACAGATTACCATGGGGTATGAGTGTGTGGCATTGGAATCTTTCACTGAATTAAAAAGTAAAGGTTGTAAGGAAGTGCAAGTGTCAATCCACATATCTGTTTCGTGCTCCAAAGGCAGGGACCCACAGTGTTACTGAAGGAGGTTTGAAAAATGTTTTCTTCTTTAAAAAGGAAAGGGAAACATGACTTAAACTTCTGTGCTTTGAAGTCACCACCCTCTCTACTCAATCCCGTTATCTCTTTGCAATCTGTTCCCAAAGGAGCTTCCAGACAACTGGATGCTTACACTTGTATAAAAGTTATTAAAAAAAAAAAAAAAATTACAGTATAGAGGGAGGGAATAGCGGTGGAAAATCTAGTCCTGTATGAAAATCCTTTCTTCATACAGAAATTAAAACAGTGGGGGAGGGAGGGAGGAGAAGAAGCTGTAGGGCTCTGCAGACACCTGCCCATACCCTGTACTGCAGTGGAAACTGCCCCATCGGAATTCACAAATATAGCCTGAAAGGTGATAGCCTGATGCTGAGGTTATTTCACAGCCACACCAGGCAAGTGTCAGTCAGACAGAAGCCCTTTTACTGCAATCACTGAAATAAAATGGATTTCCTGTCTTATCTGCCTAGAAGTGCTTCATGGATAGAGTATTCAGAGTCCAGTCACTAATTCAGATGTATAATATTTCTTGAAGGGGCTGTACACATTCCTCAAGAGAAGGGAATTACCCAAAATATGAGATAGTGGCTGATGAAACTTATATGAGCACTGCTAGAGGCAGGGGAAGAAAGTGGGGTAATTGAAAAATTGTGTGTCTGTTCTGTAAGCTGCCCTGATCTGTTGTGTGTGCTTGTCTCTGTGCATAGGAAATTCTACTGGAAGTAGGATTTGTAAGCCTTGCTCGTGTAGAATATGACCCAGTCAATATCTCTGGCTGCAAAGTGTTTCCTAAAAGGGTGCTCTTGCTTTCCAGACACTGTGAACTGAAGGATTTGGTTCATTAGTCACACTGTGACTAATGAACAGCCCCCCACCCCCCCATGAGAGGGACTGTACATGTGAGGACTCTGAGGACTGTTTTGAGTGACAACAGAAACATGAGATAAAGGTGATCAAGTGGAGCTCTGGCCATGCCCAAGTCCACTGCTTTTGTGTCAGTAATAATGGCTCACTCTCACTAAAAATCTAGTCGTTACTAAATAGGAGCACATAATTTCCACTAGTCTCTTAGTAAAGCTAAAATGGCTGTGTGTGAGCTCAACAGCTAGCACAATGCTGTGAGGGCTTTACATGTCTCCACAGTGTGTCATACACATGCAAATTCTTCATCTGTTCATAGACCAATGTGTTATGTAAAGCATGTGATGCTCCACGAGACATAGCAGCTCTCTAGAGACCTTTAAGAAGCAGTGGGACTTTCAATGGTCTGCATTCAGACCAGGTTTTTTTTCTGTGTAAAATGCTGAGAAACCTCTGATCGCATTTCCCCAGATTTCCAGCCTGATGTATTTTCAGCTGAACACAGAAATATGTTTCTCTGTCGTCTGGTGTGCATTAACCTTTGCACTCCTTAACAAAACACTAGGCTTTTCTAGCCGTGTGATAAGGTGTATCCAGTGAAAAGAGAAAAATGGCAGGCTAGATTTTTTCTATGTTACATTGACAGAGACTGTTGTTTCTACAGCAGAGCAGCATCTCAGCAGAGATGAGTGTTTGGTGTCACTCCCCTAGATCCAGGAAGACATGATCACGCTTGGCCTTATGAGGTGGAAAGGGAGAGCTGTGAATTCTGAAAGAAGCTTCAGGACTGCTTTTATAATGGGTAAGAAGGAAACACCAACCAGGGGAGTTGCAGGGCAACACTTGCATGACATGACTGGACATACATATGTCTGTATGCAGACTCAACCCATGTGCTAAAGATTTTTCGCTTTCTGTCCACACTTGCACAGGTGATCTCTACAGACAACACTCAGTAGCTATAAAGTATCTGTTGTCAGAATTGCTGCATCATGTGTTTATTAGTGTAAGATACCTGCTCCGCTCAGCTAGATCTAGAAAAGATGTTACTCCTGGATCTGGGAAAAACAGTATTGCAATTGCTTTTCTAGGGACCACAGGATTTCACAATAAAATATAGGATATTCTAAACTATATGGGATATCTAGACATGCTATCTGGGGCATCTACATTATCTCCTAATATTGCACAACTAATCAAAGAACAGTGGTAGCTTCCTCCAGAAGGCATAGGTTGCTTTATCTTTTAAGTGCACAAGCACACAACTTGGGGGATGACTTAGGCTCGTTATGCAGGTTTTGTACCCAGCAATGCTCACCCATGCTGCTTACCTTCCTTTATAATATCAAAAGAGAGAGAACCTCTTAAAGTTCATATGCCTGCCACCCAAATGTGAACAGCTGGCTCAGTGAGGATGGTATGATTTCTCACATTTCTTCTGCAAGATGAACTGCCTGAGGATTTATTAGAGACTTTATATGTCAAACGAGAGAGCAAGCAGTCAAGTGTAACCTTGTAGGAAACTTGAGATATGCACCCAAAACATTAATCTTGACCATTTTCTGCATACCCTTTTGTACTTTTTAAAAATTTCCTTTGGCAAATCTCTGTTAGCTTCTTTTTCAAGATGGAGACCTGTCTCAGGCTTCTGGAAAATGACACTTGCCATACATTCCTAAGACCGGCTTAGAATTCTAAGACTTGCTAAGGTCTGCACTGCCCTGTTGTCCTCATCCTAAGACTGGCTGTTTTTTATGATTGTGATATAATAATCGTAGCTTCAAAAAGGTAATGTGTCTTCTCTTCTGTCCATCCATAGTAGCTGTATTACGCTCTACCACCTTCTTTAAATTGGTCTGCTTATAAGGAGCTGCACCAACATATATTTTCTGGAAGATACACTGCCCTAATTGTAGAACTATGGTAGTCATAGAATAGTTTGGGTTGGAAGGGACCCTTAAAGGCCATCTAGTCCAAACCCCCTGCAATGAGCAGGGATATCTTCAACTAGAGTGGGTTGCTCAGAGCACCGTCCAATCTGATCTTGAGTGTTTACATGGATCTACCACCATCTGGGCAACCTGTGCCAGTGTTTCACCACTCTCATTGTCAAAAATTCCTTTCTTATACCTAGTCTAAATCTACCTTCTTTTACTTCAAAACCACTACCTATTGCCACAGGCCCCGCTAAAAAGTCTGTCCCCATCTTTCTTATAAGACCCCTTGAAGTACTGAAAGGCCGCAATAAGGTCTCCCTGGACCCTTCTCTTCTCCAGGTGGAACAACCCCAACTCTCTCAGCCTGTCCTTATAGGAGAGGTGTTCCATCCCTCTGATCATTTTTGTGGCTCTTTGGACCTGCTACAACTTTGTCATGTCAATAGAATCATAGAATGGTTTGGTTTGGAAGGAACTTTTAAATATTATCTAGTCCAACCCCCCTGCCATGAGCAGGGACATCTTTTGCTAGATCAGGTTGCCCCAAAGTCCATCCAGCCTGGCCCTGAACACATCCAGGGATGGGGCATCCACATCTTGGCAACTTGGTCCAGTGTCTCACCACCCTCGTTGTAAAGAATTTCTTCCTTATATCTAATCTAAATCTACCCTCTTTTAGTTTAAAACTGTTGCTCCTTGTCCTGTCACTACAGGACCTGGAAAAAAGTAACCCCTGTTGCTGCAAATCTCTGTCTCTCTGAGGAGAAGCCCTTCTCTGTCAGGATTACAAGCTGGTGGAAGGCCTAAGGAGTGGAGGCTTGCTCAGAACTGCACTTTTCACTGAGGCTGGTAATAGAAGATGTCCAATAAAAACACAGCACTTCCTTTTTCATAAGGTATTACTTAAGTGGATATGACTGTATTATTTCACAATGGAGAGAGCAAAGCAAAAAATTAGAAGCAACAGCTCTGTTTCCCTTCAAACACTTATTAAAGCTGTGGCATATCCTTGCTAATGTTTTGTTACACCACCTGCTCATACTTTGCCCTTATGGTGTAAGAGCAAAGATTGTGGACGGAAGAGTTGTACACTCCAAGTGTAAAACTGTTTGAATTGGCTAGCTGTAACTCAGAGAAAAGGCAACCTTTAAAGGTCCCTTCCAACTCAAACTATTCTATGAAATTCCCCAACACAGTGCCAGTTCATGGATCATAATGATCACACTAGTCATATCAGCAATTTGAAGATTATCTTGGAAAGACTAGTTCTGGAATTAAGTGCATAGGAAGTACAATGCACTTTTTCTGCTTGGAGCTCCAAGGGCCTTCCCTAGGAAACTGTAGATGTTCTTGACTACTATAAGGCTGCTATATCTATTTGAGTAGATATGCTCACTGTTGGGAGAGTGGTGTTTAAAATGGCATGAGATGTTTGTGAACAGTCATTCACAGTTAACAATATTTGGAAAAAAACAAACAAGATGAACAAAAATAACCAAACATGTGTAACAAAACACATTAAATCAGTCACTGGCTGGTATTTTCCTACTTCTAGTGTTATGTGCAGGATGTTTAAATCCCGTAATGGCAGAATTTACTCTGCAGTATATGCCAAAGCACTATGAGGTGAAATTCTTCAAAGGACAAACCTCTTCCCTAGGCTAGCCACAGGCCAGCTGACATAAAACTGTCACACAGCTCCTCCAAAACTCTGTTGTATTCAGAAATGAATAAAAATGTTTCTAAAATAGCAATCTGTCACTTCCTTAAGCTCTGGTGATACCACACTTGTTTCATGGACCAGGTAATTTTCCACAATCTCTTGGTGGTAGTGATTGCTGAGTATCTCTTTGCATGGGACAGGTTGCTCTCAGGGGCTCGAAGAACTTTGGTAATGATATGTGTTCTATCAAAAAAAAAAAAAAAAAAAAATTACTGTGAATTTGCTATCATCAAACCATTGAAAATATATTCCAATGGGTCGTCTACCTCATTTCCCATTCCTGAAGAATACTTGTTCTTCATTATTGCTGTATTTTGTCTTGCTCCTGTAGTAAACCAAACTGTAAATAGAAGAACTTGGTTTACCCTGCAACACAGAGAGGATTCTCTCATGAGCGGTCTGTGCTGCAGGAAAGCAAAAGAGGGGAGGGGTGTTTTGTTACTGCTGGAGTTCCTGGCATGACAGTAAGGCCTTGCAGACATCTGTTTTGGCATGAGATGGATGGTATATAGCCAAGCACAGCAGCACTTTGGCACGTTTTTAAAATCTGTTTTTGTCTCTGGATCTAGGATGCAGTAGGTTCCTTCTATAAATCCTGTTCTTGCATTTAATTTATAATAGTAACAGTCTGGTAAGACATACATGCAAAGGAAACATACCGGAACATTGTTCCGCTCTGAGGAGTTATTTTCTTCAAGCTGTTTCTGTGCAATCTTCATTATACTTGTATTTCTAAGGACATGATCTTTTCTTTTGAAACAGATATTATGAATATAAGTTTGTCTCAGGTGTTTAAAGACAACCTTTGTTGTTCATCTCTGGAAAAAAACACTTGGAGGGTTAGCAGATGAGGCCAGCATGAAAACTTCTACAGAGGGATTGTAATTTAACAGTATAGTAATTTCATAGCGGTACATAGATTCAGATATACTTACAGTTAGCTGTTACTAGCCTCATATCTATTTTATTAATACTAGTGATTACTGTTGTAAAATTTCACTGAAGCACTTGACTGGATGTTGTATAGTGTCATCTCCATGAGACAACTGTAATATGTCTGAAAACATTTTGACCTAAAAAATGCCGAAAGTAAATAAAAAAAAATAACCAGGACATTTGAAATGCATAGATTTTATATTTTGCTGTATCTTTGGCAAGCTTCTATATTTATTCTGGTATTCAAATTTCCAGAAACATAGCTCCTGAATAAGTATCATCTATCTCCAGGCAATAGCTAGAGACTTTCTCCCAAGTGTAACTTGGTCAAAAAATGACTAACTTCAAGTCTTGTCCTTGGAATGTAGTACCAGTAACAAAAGTAGCAAGCTTGGAGTGCTTCCCTTCTACCTTAACAGGGATTGAACTAACTACCGTTGGTTCATCGGTCTGTACTGCAGTTGTGCTGCCTTTTTTTTGTTTTACTTTATTGTCTCAAAGTACAAAAATCAATCCCTTTTCTCAAGGAAATTTGTTGAGAGTGAGTAATAAGGAATCATGTATTTTGCTGGAAGACTTTTTATCTGTGTCCTTTGAATCATATAACATACAAGACATTATTAAAAAAGCCCAAATGAGTAAATATTTGTTCACATATGAGTTGGAGAGCTTATCACAGAAATCTAGATCTGCAGTTACTTGATTAAAAACCATGCCATGGTATTCTCAGACAACAGCCAACAGCTAGAAAACTGGATCAGGAATTCATAGTAGCATCTTCTTCTAAAATCATACCGTTGCTGCTAAGACTCCTGAACTCTACTAAGCTGATTTAGTTGGGGGTGTGGAGGTGGTGATGGTATAGTTGACATTGAAAATCAGTGATTCTTTAAAGTTATGGACCATCTGAAGTTTTTCTAGTGGGGCTGTGTACCTGTCTAAGATTTCATCAAGAGTACACACGCATGATTACATGCATTCTTAGACACGTTTGTGTTATTTTTAAGTTGTCCAAATAGCTCCATTGACTGGAAAAATCACTAGCTTAATGCTGTAGACAGATGCAGAGAAACTGAGGGCTAACAGCAGAGGAGTCATGCGTTACAGAAACTATGTAAAACAAATTAGGACCTATGTTACGTTGGCATCTGGCTAGGTAGATAAAATGTCCATATAATCTATGACTCTAAGAAGGTGCTTCTCTTCTTGTATTTAGAAGAGGCAGCACTGATATAACGGGCTACAGCACGTATTTTTGTGTTTATACAGATATCCCCATTCCCTGTGGGCTATTTGCACTGGCCATATATGGGAAGAAAGTCTTGCTTCTCTGCCTGCATGTGTTTCCTGTGGAAGACCTACCAGACCTTTCCGATGTTATGTGGGTGATTGTGTGCTCAGATTATTTATTGAGAATCGGGCATGGGAGGTATTACCAAACATCCCCAGGTAACTTACTTCCTTTCTGTGAGGAGAATAAAGCCTACATTTCTGTGAAAAATAATTGCAGGTCAAAGATTTTGCTCCCAGACAACAGACTTTGCCTGAAAGATTCTTGGCACCAGAGGTTCAGGGGTCAAATGCTTTGATGTCAGGAGTGAAATGTTCCCTCACAAAACATTAAAGTCTTAGAATAAGTAGACAGTTTCATGTGTAAACTCCGTAAGCATAAAATGATATCACAGGTGACTTGTACTTTTTCTCATGAGCCAGAGCAAGAACTGTTTAGGAGCTGTAATTACGGGTATGGACTGCAATCCTATTGACTAGCTTTTAAGTGAATTAGGATGAAATATACTACTGTTGACAGCTTCCTTGAAAAAGAAGATTTATTCTTTCTGGGTGAGGATCTGATTTTGGTTTGTGTTGGTAGCCAAGAGCCCAAAAGTTTTCATCACAAAATAAGCTACTTCTGCAGCTTGAAAACTTTCTAACTGCAGTGGGGAGGAGGCGCTGAGGTGAGGTACAGTGTAATTAGTTTAAGAGCTTACAAGGAAATGAGTAACAAAGAACTCCTGCCCCAAGGTGTCTTGTGTTCCTGGAGATGAGGGTGGGATGTCTGAGTTAGCACCAGAGTTCTTCACAAAAACAGCATTCTTTAGTGTTTGCCAAGAGCTAACTAGTGAGTTTAGTCAGAAGTTTAATCAGAAGGCACCAAGGTTTAAGCAGAGCTGTAGACAATTTCTGCTCTTAAAGTTACTGTGAACTGTAGCTTCTTCTCATCTGTGCATGGGCAAATTTTTTAGCCACCTAGTTGTATGTAACCTGAATAGTGAAGCAATTAACCTATTATTAATGTCAGGATTGTAACCCAAATAATAGTGCTCTCTTATCGTACACCTCAGCTTATTGCTGCTGGAGTAACTGGGAACCAGCCATAACTTCCTATATGCAAGGTCTCCCACCAAAATATCGTACCATTCGCACACAGATATCCTGGGGGGAAATTGAGGGTAGTGTTTCCTTACCATAAAGATCTGAAGAGACATGGGTAGACCTAGCTCAGAGAGAGGACATGCATACTCCTAATTATTTAAATTGCTTATTTATTAATTATTAATTTGCTTTAAATGCAGCAATCATTTAAGCTTATGGTGACAAAGTGCACTTTTTTTTTTTTCTCCAGAGAGATAGGTGAACTCTTCAGGAATAACAGTGCTGGCTGAATATCTGTCTAGCTGGTCTGACAAGTAATGGGAATACTCCTCTCTGAATACACTCACAGGATGTACATATGTTTGCATCCGTGCTATGATCACAGCATAGTTTGTGCAGAAGCCCTGTGAAACATCAGTGATGCAGTTTTCTTTTCTCTATTTTTCCTTTTTTTTCTGTGTTTTGTTTTGTTCATAGCGGGTAAGAGTTGTAGGCATGCTGCAAGCAGTATGGTGGAAACCATACAGTATCACAGCCAGCTCCCTCGTCCTGCCGGTTGGTGAGTGGCAAAGCAGCTGCTGCTGCAGAGGGCTGGCTTGAAGGCGCCTTGTCCCTCAAGCCTGTAAGGAATGTCCTGCAAAGCAAGGCCCTTGTTTGCCTGTGCATAAACATCAGTAAGGACATCCTGATGTTGCATTGTCACCACGGAAGACTGAAAGGATTCTCAATCTTCAGTTTGTCAAATAGATAACATATTTAAAGACTCTTCTAATTTTTTTAAATGATTTTTCTTTCTCCATTCCACCTACCGGGTTTAGTTTGAAGTGGAAAATACCTTGTATAGCTCTTCACTTCTCGAGTTCCTTTATTTTAAAATAATTTCTTTTTAAAAAGAATTCTTTGTTTTTAATTGTTTTTTGCACAAATATGTACTTTAAACTGTTTTTTCATCTGTCAGATTTTGGAAATGTTAAAGAAGGAATGTAACATTTTTTTTTAGTAGGTACAGTAATCAGCTATTTGAAAAGAATACAGCATCTCTGTATTCTGTTAAAAAAAAAAAAGTTGATATTTATATATGTTGAGGTCTTTTACAAGCGGAATAACCACAGATAACTTTATAAACATACCATCCAGATATGCAACTTTATATCCAGCATATCTGCAATCCACATTAAACCCCAATATCAGTGCATCAGAGTAAGGTGAAATGAAGATAGTGTGCCATAGCTGCAAGCAATGGTTGCCTTTCAAATATTTAAACCAAAACTTCAGTATTCTCAATAGTCATAATGTGATATACTAGTGTAAAATTCTGTTTAAAATATGGCATTGGTACATTAAATAAAAAGACAGAAGAAATGGAAACAAACACTATGCTTTTCTAAAACTTCATAATTTGATATACTACAAGTTTTGGCTGAAAGTGGGGATAATTTCAAGTGGAAGTGTTCTTAAGACTTCTGGTGGTGCCATGGCAGTTTATGATTCTGTATTGGAAAGCTTGTTTTACATATTATTTATACTAGATGTATGGGCAGTTGGCTGTGTCAGCTTTAGTGGTTTTAAAGATTGCTGGTAAAGTTTCTTGGTGTCCTCAAACCCTGTCAAAGGCAGAGGTGATCAAAGACACTATATGTTTACATGTTTTGAAAAGCACAGATACTATTAGTTTGTACGAAGCATTTGATCAGTTGCAAACACTTAAAAAAAAAATCACAAAAAATAACCTATTAATGGGGAGTTTGCAAAAAGGGCTAAGTTGGTCACTTAACTGTAAATTTCATAAATTGAGATATTGATGTTTATTTGGAGGAAAGTTTTTATCTCCAGTGAAAAACAAAATGAGAATTTGTAGACAGTAAACTCAGTTAAATCACTCCAGATTACATTGTTTTCTCCTTCTCTTGACAATTCTGAATTCACAAAGAAAACAACGGGTTTCCAGAGAGATTCCATAGATCCAAAAGAAATGCAGTACTAAACAGTCGTCTTCCTTTAGTTAAATAGGTTTAAATGTTGTAAACAAAATAGTGATAGCTATTGTGTTGAGGGCTTAATCTCTGCTGTACCTGCTGTGATGTTTGGTAATGAATTGTTTGAAAAAATTTTGGCTTTGAAAAAATACTTGAAATTGAGATCTAGCAGTTTAATTTCAGAATTTACAGTAAGCTTGGAAGAAATCTCCCTCTGCAGAGTGCTATCATCAACAAGGCACCTGTCCTCTTGGGCTGTCAATGTGAATGCCACCGCCTCCCAAACTGGCAAGCAGAATTCTGTGTGTATAGTTCTGGTCTCAAATTTGTATTTTGTAATCTTATTGCCTAGCTATACAGGTGTTCAATTCATATTGCAAGAAAAATCAGTGATTATCAAAGCATTTATTTCTCTTAAAGTAAGGCACAAGGAAAATGTGGCTCAAATGCAGAATGAATAGATGTGGCCAGGGAAAGGCTGAATGAGAATACAGTTGCATTATCACTGTCTGAACACTATCTGACTGACGACCTGTATTTTCTGAGTTTTTGAGAGCCTAGATAACATTACTCCTGTTTTTCAGTGTTTGTTAGCTTTTATTCTGAAGACACATCTGTGGTAGTAAGACAATTCCAGAGAGAGTACAATTCATTCAGATGAAAATCAAAATCCTGCCCTCCTTTGTCTTTTTTCCCCTGTGCTTTTTAATTGCCTCTGTAACCTAAAGCATCATACACCTTTCAAAGACTCAGGGCTACAGGTTCTGCAAGCAGGATCATCTCCTGTTGTAGCTGACCGAGAGAAGTGTTTCATCCACTTTCTGATCAATTACTTTCTCCATGCTCCTATCCCATTGCTGCAAGGACTAGTCAGAGATGGGGGAGGCAGCAGAGTCCACATCTTCTGTGTCATGTTCATGTGGGGACACTGGCTGCCCGCCTTTAACACGTTTCCACTTCATCCTTCTGTTTTGAAACCATACTTTGACCTGGGTGATAAAAAGGAAATAATTACTTACTGCCTCAATCTGAGCCGTATAAGCAGACCTATGCATATATGTGTGTATCAATAGACAGATGTTTTGTGGAATTTTAGACGAAAAGGTGAAAGGAACCTCACAAGTTTAAGTAATCCATCTCTTTAATAGAGGCAGGAACAGTTCTTTCTAAACTGTTCCATGCAGATATTTCTCTGAGACTTGCAAAAGTAGTACAAGTGCTTTGCCTAGAGTCTGTCTTTATGTCAACTAAGCATGTCAATCCAATGGGCACGGTGCATCTAATATCTTTTAACATCTAGTCCACCCAATCTAATGTTTCAGAAGTTGTAATTTGCTTCACTTAATTGAGCTATTCCTCTATTGTCCACTAAGCTCTGGTAAGGAAACCCTGACTGAAATCACAATGAGAGAACAGAAATAGCTCTCTCCATGAAACTCTGCATTTTTGTCTGTCTTTATCACGTGAAAATACTACCTGACCCAGGAAGAGAGTATCTATCAAACATATATCATTCTAATAATTTCCTGGTAATTGCAGTCTAAGGTGATAGCCATATTCCATCTGTAAGCCTTGACATACCAGTATATACCAAGGAGTGGTGATAAACAACAGCTTAGTAGATCTCAGTTATTCCCAAATGTGTCTTTAGTTTAGATAAACATAATTACATTTATTAACTACTTACAGAAATTTGTAACAAATGTGTTTTAAAAGAATGTGGAGGCTTTGTATCAAAATACCTCTGTGCCATTGCAAAAGTACACCCTCGAGTAACATATTTGGTTTTTAGCTTTAGGGAGAAGTTGTGGGGGAGGAAGAAGAGGCTGGGGAGGCAGGGATTCAGGAAGTACTTGTCTCTCGGTGAGATCCAGGTTCACAGCTATCTCGTATCTCCTGAGCCTCGTTAAGTAGTTATGGTGGGCAAATTCAGCTTCCAGCTCCCGTAGCTGCTCCTTTGTGAAAGCTGTCCTTTCCTTCCGTGATTTGCTGCTTGTTTCTGCCTTGTTGCTTGAGTTTCGGTTTTCTAAGAGGCAAGCACACATCTTGTGGAATTTGCAGTTACATTGATCTATGTGAACATGTGTATCGCAGACCTGTCATATAAACTACTAATTGAAGTGCTCAGTGAAAGTTTTAAGAAGTTTGTGTTATGCCCCCTCAAGCTCAGCATGACTTATCAGCGTTGTCAGTCTTGTGTTGATGGGAACAAAGGTGGGACAGCTCAGAGTCAGGAAGGGGTGTGTTGTCAAAACTGCAGAAGCACAGGCCTAGGTCTGCAAGGTCAGAAATGAGCAGCTATAGGAAGGAAGCTCTCATTCCTTGCTATCATTGCATCAAAACTGTTTTCTTCCCCACGTCTTTACTTTCATTCCTAATATACATATTATCCTTCTTCCCTGATCTACCAAGCAACAGGCAGCAAAGCTGCCGCTTTGTGTATATGATGCGTTATGTGACAACCTCTGGTGCAGGGCATAAGGCAAAGTCACTTAGTAAGCACCCTAAGCTAGCATATAGCCTTGAATTGCTGGGGGGAGGAACATGGTAAAACAAGCAACACTAGAGAACCAGTGTTCTTTGAATTGGCACACGATACTCCAGACTTTGAGTTTCTTCTAATCCTCGCTAAATGAAAACTGCAAGGAGGTCTGTTATCTGTGTGTGCGATTGGCCTCAATATCATCCTTGTCACTGTGCTGCCCTGAAAAACCTTTTTGCTATTTGTGCACTTGGCTGCAATGTGGTTCATGAGTCATATTTCAAAGCCAAATTTCAAGCCATAGACAAAGGGATGCTGCACCAATTACGCCAAAAAGCAAACACAAACTGACTTTGCCTGCGACTGTGGCAATCTTTTTTTTCCCCTATATTTTTTTTCTCTTTCTTATTCTTTTTTTCCTCCTGTATTTTTAAAATTGGTGCTTGTAAAGAATCTCCAAGCAACGCAAGGAAAAGTGCCCTTGTTTCAATGAGCAAAGCCCAAACTGCCAATCTTTCAGGGAGTCAGTTTTACAAGTTGCTTGACTCTTACTCCCCTCTTGCTCCTGTGGTTGTCTAGATTCCCTGAATTGAACATGCTAGTAGGTTTTTTGGTATGTTGAGGATTAATTACTTAATTTTTATGTGTAATCAGTGTGCAATGAAGTTCCAGGTGTCCTAATAAACGATTTCTACAGAGAAATTGTATACAAAGTTGTATCAATGACCACAACACACAGCAGCATCTCCTAGATGTCCCTTTGTTTGCCAAATAAAACTGGAAAAATCTATCAGGTGTGCCTGTAGGCTTCATGATTGATCTGATCTTAGCTCTGTTCATGAGAAATAGAGAAATCAAACACAGCTCCCATTAATGATAATGTGCACAGGGACCAGTGTATGACATCCTGCAGCTGTACTGCTCTCTATTTCAAGGAAATCAGTCTTGTTTGCATCAGCATTGGTTTTGCTACTTATACTTCAAAAATCCCCAGATAAATTTGGGGAAAGTGTGAAAACAAAACCCCATAAGTTTCTCCCCATGCTTTTGCACATAGTTGTACAATCCCCTTCATTCTCATCTCTTACTGAACAAACACACCATAACATGTTTCTCAAAGGCTAACGAATGTGGCTTTTGAGAGAGTGGTGGGGAAGCGGGATTTGAAGTGTGGGTCCCCTGCTGGGGACTTTGCCACCATCTTCTGGGAGCCTTGGTCTCAAGGACTTCATCTGGGCCTCTGTTCCCCTAGCAAATTTGTGTTGGGGTGAAGCAGCTCTCCAATGCCAATAACATACTGCAGGAACTAAAGCCACCTCTGTCAAATTAACCTAGGATAAAAACAGTTAATGCAACCTGAATATACAGGTGAGCTCACCACTTAGCCCTGTGCGAAGGACATCCTTTCTAAGGGGCAGTTTCACCAGTCTTCATCTCCAAAAAACAACGTGAATAATTTTAAATAGGTAAGTATTTCTGGGAACAGAACAGGATGTGTGGGTTGGATTCTGCCATCCAGATTGTGTGCCACATGGTGTTGTAGAGAGACATATGGTTATCCATGACTGGAGGTTTTGTGATATTCCAAAAGTGGAAATTGGGCCTAGTTGCTTCAGAGTTTTGACTACAGAATGTGGAAAATGGCAAATGGTGTGTAAAAGGACAAATTGTCTTGGCAAGCTTTTCCTACTGTACTGCCAGTTTAAAAAAAAAAAAAAAAAAAAAGCTGTTCAGGAATCACAGGAAGATATGTGTCTCTACCATGAAGCATGGATACTTCCAGGATCCCAACCAGCTTCATTGTGTCATTGAACTGAACATCTGCCCTTCCCCAGGGCTGCAGAAAATATGTGTAGGAACCCAAATGGTGTATGTTCCTACACTATAAAGTTTCCAAAACAAAAACTGTGTCAGGCTCTAATACGTACATGTGTATGAAGACGTAACCCATTCCCTGCAAAACAGTGGGCCAGATTCAGCGTTTGGAGCCGGTCGACAGAAGTTGGCTTTGCTTTGTGCTTAGAACCAGCATAACTGAATTAGAATCTAGTCCCATGAAGTAGTACTCACTCTCCTTCACTGGCTCAAACTGGTCTACTAACAATAGCCAGTAAACAGTGCTTTGGACGAAGGCACAAGGACTCTGCACTGGGCAGATACAGGATTTTGGCACCACAGAGGGTACTTAAATTGCTCAGAGAGCAGCTTAGGCACAGAATTGTGGAGGTCACTAAAGCCTGTATGTCAAGGATCCTACCTGCTTGTGGTGATCCACAGCCCAGATCAATGCACCTGGTGTTAATTATTCTGCAAACGACTGTTGATGTCTGCAATTTTTCCCTCAGTAGAAGAAAGTAAAATAAAACTATGAAGCATCTGCACAATCTTACTTTCCCCTCCCCAATACTAAAGACTTCGATAGCATATTTATTCTAAGTGGTTAAATCAAGTAGTAAGACACTGATAGATCTTGCTATTATGGAAAACAAAATTCTGAAAGCTATCAGGAACACTGGCCAAGTAAAGTGACCTCATAAACAGTGGATTCATTTGGCAGATGATGATGAAGTATCCAGAAGTTACTTCAATGTGCACCTCATGGAATAATACTTAATGGAAAGTGCATACAGAGTGCTATGACACAAAATATTCTGCACCCAGACCACTTTAAACTGATCAGGAACTTGCCGATACTTTGCTTTTCAGTCCTTCTCAAGTTATCTGCTGCTACCTGGTGCCATCTACTCTTACCATCACTGTAAATGGGAATAGCAAGCTTAGAAAATCCTCTTTACAGTTAGTGGCAACACTGAGAAAGGTTGGCATGTGGGAATTCAGATCAGCTCTACACATTTTAATACGAAGTTTTCCAGAATTCTTCAGTCAAGGACATTGTATGTCTAATGTTGTTAAGGGAGTCGTTATGCACGGTTACCACATTCTCATTTCTACTGCAACCTCACTAACGTTCTGTATTGTTTCATCCACCTAGAATAAAGCTGTTTGAATGCTATTCTCTATTATATTACTATTGTTGGAGATCCGAGGACTTCAAGTGTGTAATAATGCAAGTACAATTTAGGACGGGTCAGACTGAAACTTTATTGAAATTTTATTTGAAAATGGTAATGGCTGTGGCTTGTGGATGGACAGCAGAGGCAGCTGTGAAAGCCAACATTAGGTTAACGTCTATCTTCAGGTCATTTGGTGAGCCTGTGAAGTCAAGGCTGATATGGCATCTAAATAACTAAAGTCTGTGGAGGAAGGGAAAGGTGTGTGCACGAGTACTTATAGTAGATGTCACTGTTGTTATTGCCATAACAAAGCCATTCTTTAAATGTTTTTAACATATCCGTGATTCAAAGAATGTTTTAAAGATTGACAAGCTTTTAAATTATTTTTACATTATTCTGCTTATTTGTCTGAGAAATATGCTTATTTTAGATTTTTTTCAGAGTGGTCTGTAGAAAACCATGTTCCAAGATCTTCACTGTGTAACTTATAATAACTGGGGTCTTCACAAGAAACAAAGCTTTTTGCAGGTGCTAATACAAATCATGGTAATGCTGTATCTGTATTGCAGTTCACGTAAAATTGTGGTGGATAGGGCACTAACTAAAAGAAAATAGTTTATTTTGTAGGTTTTGCTTCAAGTGATTTCAATATATTTTTCTTTACCAGACCAATCTGTGAAGAGAAGGCGCTAGGTACCTAGATTTCTCTAAAGAAGTCAAGGAAAATTCTCAAGAGGGTAGAAAAGACTTATGTTCTACTTAGAATAAACAATCAGTATGTGATATGTCCAGATGCATTTCTGCAACTGCTGTAAAAGTAAAGGAAATAACTATAAAATTTCTCATAGACTTTCCCCTCATTTGTTTTATTTTGTCTGGGGACAGACGGAAGGAAAAGCTTGCAGCAGGGATATCAAATAATTCTGTCTGGTAAGCAAAGAATGGAGTGAAATTAAAAGTCATGGAATCCCCTTTGGGATGTTTTCATTATTCTGCATTTGCTAGAGTAACAACTTGTACAGACAGCAGCAGTTGCTAGAAGGTAGGAAACACCGTACTTTTTGGTGATGTCATTGCTTACAGCTCACTTGTAAGGAAAAGTATATGGGACAGCAGCAGGTATGAAAAGAAAATGTCAAGGGTGCTGGTAATAGAGAATAGAAGGAACATCTGTCTCCTACTTAACAGGGAGATGTGGTTTGGAATCAGTCTCTGTAAGAATAAGGATATCCCTCTAATCTGAGTATACGGAAATCTGCTGTTTACCTATGACGACTAAACATTTTCATAAAAGCATTTTTCATTTTTATATTTTTTTGTCAACTTCTTTGCATTTGGGTTTTTGGGAAATTTTTGCCCCAAACATGCTTTTTCAGTAAAAAGAAACTTAAATTCTATGAAGCTGGGTTTCTAAAAAAACAAACAAACAAAACAAAACCCACAAAAAACCCCCCACCAAAAAACCACCAGATAACCGAGGAGAGTAAAGTAGACTCTGGGCATAAAGAGGTTTGGAATGTTAGTTATGTGTTCCCTGACAGCCTATTCATATTGGAAAAGAACAGGGATTAGGACTAATTGTGTGACGGAGAGAGCACGAATACAAGCTTGTTGTTTAAATTGCAAAAAGGAGAAATGAAAGTTGGATTAGAGATGGCTTGTCTGTAGCCAACCTGTAAAACCTAAAAATAAATAAATATTTTTATCGTTATGTTCTCTACCTGTAAAATGGGAATACTGGAAAATATTCCCCACTTCACAGCAGGGCTGTGGGGAAAAGCACATTGTAGCTTGTAAATGAATACTATAGCAAATGAATGCATATAAGCATCTTAATTTTTAACAGCTTCCATAGGAGAAAACAATTTTATGCATATTTCACATACCTGGATTTGAGACAGCAGCAAATCGGAAGTTATATAACTATGAAATTATTGAATATTGTGCTGTAGAAAGTATGCGTTTTGCTAGCTAGGATGACACAATGAAAACTATCTAAATTTTCTGCATTGTTGGACACTGTACTGATGGGCAAACTTTTAGTTCCTCCTGTGTGACGAGTACCTCCTTAGTTACTCCCATTTAGTTACAGCAAATGTGCATTGTGCTGGTGAGTAAAATGCCTGGTTCAGTAAACAAGATCTGTAGGAGTGATATAAAACCACCAGAGGTCATCAAAGAATAAGCCATTTAGTTTCAGCGTTGTTATTGTGTAAGTTTCCCCAGTGCAGAATTATAAAATGTTTTCCTCATCGGCATTATTTCTTAATTCCTAATCTTACAGATGCTCTCATTCTATAGCCTGTACTATCCCGCAACCCTGATTTCACATCACCTACCTGAGTTTTCCTTTTTTCTTTTGGATGACTTTTTCTCAGTCTCATTTGTAGTACTTACTGGTACCTCCTCACCTTCATTCATACCCACTGCCGCACTTGCTAGATTTGGGCTGCTGCCTTCTGACTCCCCAGAACCCAAGGCCAGTCTTGGATTTAGTCGTCCTCTGGCCTCAGTTGCTGCAAAATGCCAGTCAGAGTGTTGGAAAGAGGGGTGCTGCTCCACAAATGCCCGCTCCTCACATGGGAAGCTATGGGGAGCAGTCACCAGGCAGGAGGTTGAGAAATCAGAGTAAGTAGCAAAATCTGATTTTTGATGGAAGGAGAATGGTGCTGGTGGGTAGTGGTTCAGCCCTGAAGCTGTCGTCACATCCGCATGGGTGCTCCGCAGGCACCCCCAAAGTGGGGCAGGAGGTTGTGGACTGCGCATGCAGCTGCTGCTGGTGGGATCCATTTGCTTCCAATCCTGTCCACACTCCAGGGTTCGTGACTGTTTATAGCTCGGGCTTCAAAATCAGAAGAGGAGCAGAGGGGAAGTCTTCCAAATCTTACTGAATAGGTTTCCTCCCTAAACAACAGTTTGTTTGTGGGTTTTATGCTGTTGCAGATTTGTTACTTTGGGAACTCTTCTAAACGTCTTCATTGTCCCAACTGGAAAACAGTAACCAGATCTACGCAGTGATCGCCCTGGATTGCTTCCCAAGGCCTGAAGCTTGCTTGCTTGTGAAGTGCTGGACATGAGTGAAACACTTTTTAAATACCATGCTTGGGAGAGAGTGACAAGTTTGTGAAGTGAAATGTGAGAGAGGGGAGGGAGGGGTTAACGTACATACACTCAGTCCCTCCAACCAAAGCAAAGCAGGCAACTATTAATCATCCGAAACCTTATATGCACATCTAATGGGATTTGCAGATGGACCCTTTTAAAGAAACAACGTCTGTATTTTTTTTTTTAAAGGGAAAGAGAAGCACACAAAAAAGGCTTTAATGTTTCCCTGTAACACTATGAAGTTATTTTTATTGCACTGTTAACAAAATTCCCCAAGTCCTGGATTTGGAGAAAGCCCTAACACAGAATTCAACAGATGCCAAAATTCAAGAACTAAAATGGGAAATAAAAGTAGGACAGGACTTCTCTGGTTATATGTAATTTGAGGCCCAATCCTAAATTTAAAAAAAGTATTAAATCTGGCTTGTGCATGCATGCAATATTTTGAGTGATTTTTGTTTGTTTGTTTTGTTAGCTTTTTAACACACGTATTTGCTGAGAGTCGGAGTTTGCTGCCAGTGGCAGATTTTCTTTCTGTATTCTTCTTTCCAGGGAATTTTCAATATGCCACTCCTTCCTGCAAGGAAATCTCCTGTTTTTATGCCTTCTTTTAATAGAAGACATGTTTTTCATCTTTTGTTGAAGGTTTTATAGTTTTTCCTTAACAGAAAGCAGATTCTTAGACCCTAGAGCCATCACAGTCGAAAAGACATTGACAGGGAATCTGTTCTCAATCCCTTTTTCACAGAAGTATGGCAGTTGAGAATGCTCAAACCCCTGCTATGCTATGGTTACTGCAACTTCTTTCAAGGTTGTTCTCTATGTTTTTAATGACAATTTATGTGTGCATGTGTTCGATGATTCCATAATCTGCTTGCAACCATTTCTAATACTTATTCCCCTGGGCCTTGCTATATATTGTGTGCACCTCTTTCCCTTCTCCCAACATTTGTGCTGGGTTTTATGTTCTCTCATAGACACAGAGATTTAGCAGATGGACACAGAGCCTTCATTTTTTCAGACGCTTAAGTGATACTTTTATTTGGCTTCTGTATAATTCAGAATTGTAATATTTCAAGGAATCAGGAAAAAAAAAAAGGTATGCTTATCCTGATATATCTGTTGGTTCTTAGAGCTTGGCCTTTGCCAAGAAATCAAGTGGGTTTAGTCCAGATCTTTCTGAGCAAATTCTGTTCTATCATGTGAATCTTGACTTTCTTGCAAAATACTAAATATCTGATACCTAATTCATTCTCTAGAAAAAAACTGTCCTAAATATTTAAATCTGTTGCTGTGATGTATTAGGGAATAAACATTAAAATATATTTCCTACTCATTGGCAGGAGGAAAACCCCTGAATGCTCTTTTTCTGAAAGGCCAGGTTATAATGAATTTATGAATGCTGCAAATGTTCTGGGCTCTGGCAGCATCTAAGTCAGAGTCCAGAACTTTTTGCTAAAGATAAGTACTTAATTTACATTCCCTCTATGTGTTGTCATATGCATAACACCCACTCACTTCAGTCCCACATGTTATTAGGGGCTTGTATAAATTCAAGCCTAGATCTGTTGTTTTTCAGTCCTCCTTTCTGTATACAAAATGATCTAGCTAATTACGCAAACGTTTCTGTGCTTGCACGCATACTTGTGGGGATAGAAGGGGAGGGAGGTGTCCCTTAGTCTAGTGTTGACTTCAGCCAGGCGTAGCGTTAGTTCCCACTCGGGAATGCCCGTGCGGCCCGAGCAGAGCTCTGCCTGTGGGGCATGGCTCAGTTCCTGCACATCACTTCGCACGCCGAGCCGAACTGCTTGGACCCCGTTTTCCCAGTGGAGCTCTTGCTGTTACTGCTCTGACTTCAGATGTGGGAAAAGGAGACGGGATACCCTCCCCAAAGTGAGAACGCGCGGGTCGCGCGTCGCTCCAGCACCCTCTGCAGCTGGTGCTGTCGCTCAGCTGCGCCGCGGGGGCCCGCTTGACCTCGGCATCCTCCTGACACCTCATTCCTGAGAGAAGAAAGAAAACAGTCCTCCCCTCTTGCTAAATCCCATTTGTTGGTTGAGGCAGCCACCTTTAGCCTTCATAAAGTCAACATCTCTTCAGTCAAGCGCTGTGTTGGATGTTAAAAAATGGCATGGATGGAGATTGTTTTTTGTAATGAATGCTCCCATAACAAGCGGAAGGCTGGAAAGTGGGGGTTTATCTTTGAGCTTTCTATCAGTCCATTCTCTGACTCCCCCAGGAAAGCATTTCTCAGCCACCTCAAGGACTGAGAAGGCTCTGAGCGCTGGCTACCCCTGAGACCTTGCACAGTAGCTTACATAACTTCATGACGGTGAAATGACACACATTGTGCCATGTCTTCACCTCCTTTTTTTGTCAAGGCGTTTTTCTTTCTCCATAAAGTCAGACCTGAACCATCTCATGACACTTTAATGTAGCTCTCGTCTAAATCACCTTCACACTTGTGCCATTTCTTAGAACGGGGGAGCTCTCTGGGGCAGGAGCCCTGGTCCCACTCTGCTTTTCTGCACCTGACCCAGCACAATTGTCTGCTGCTTTTACGCTTGAAATCCAAAGTGAGTTCTTGGATTACAGATTTTACTCTGATTGAAAGGCAAAGGAAGATTTAGCTTTGCAACAGAGACACACTGGCTAGACGCTTATCTTGTCAGAATTTTAAGAAAAATTTACACACTTGTCATGGAGAAAACTCTAGGTACCAGGGTCTACTCTTTAAATTTTATAAGCTACTAAATTGCAAGTTAATAACACCCTTCATTAAAAAATAGTGCTCTCCAAATGTTTTTTTAAATAAACCCTAAACAATGCTATGCTATGACCTGCCATGCATGCAACTGAAGTAACTTGGAAAGTTTTCTTCCATGTGGGTAATGGACCAAGTGGGGAATTCGTTGTACATGGAAGAACCCTTGTTATTAACTCCAATTGTGTATTTTAGCACTGATGAAAGAAAGCTGGAGAACAACAAATAGCCAATACTAGTTCAGGAAGCTGTGCTTAGTTGCAGAAGTTAAAGATGGAAAAAGTTTATTAGATTACTTTTTCTCCCTATGGGTAGTTGTTTTATTGTTCTCTACTAGACATTTCCATAGAATCATAGAATGGTTTGGTTTGGAAAGGACCTTAAAGATCACCTAGTTCCAACCCTCCTGCTATGGGCAGGGACACCTTCCACTAGATCAGGATCTTCAAAGCCACATCCAGCCTGGCCTTGAACACTTCCAGGGAGGGGGGATCCACAACTTCTCTGGGCAACTTGTTCCAGTGTCATTTTCTAGGATATTGCCCAGACCTGAGTAACTGTCACAGTTTCGGTCTTCTACTTACCCTTTGGGGAAGACCATTCCTCATTCTTTCCTAGTGTCTAGACTCAGTTCTCACTTCTCTCAGCTCCATCTCATTATTCTGAGTAATAACTGTTGGCACTGCACAGGTGGAGAGCAATTATTCAAGCAAGTTTTTAAAATTTTGTGGTATTTATGATAAGCTATCTTAAACATAAGCTGGATGTATTTCTGACTTTTAATCTTTCCTCTAAGTGAATTGCTATAGCTTCTTAATCCTGTCTCTGGTGCTTTGAATTCTCTCCAAGCTGCAGTGCTAGGAATGAACATTCACCAGCATCAAGTTGAGATTGTTGGTAGAGTTTCTCTCTGTGAAGAAGAGAGAATAATTTCTGAAGGAAACTGTAGCACTGCAGGTTCGCAAGCTCAGTTTCCAAGGGGTTATGTGTGAGATGTGCTCCCCCGTGCCTAAAACCTCCCTTGCAAATGCTCCTAAATGTTGTATATCTGCCGAATAACAGCATTTCCCTAAAGAATGAATGTGATGTTAGGCTAAAAGCCGTTGCTGCAAGATGTTCAGAAACAGAGATGAAAAAAAATCATACTGCTGCCTGAAGCTGCTGTATCAGCAAAGACCCAGTGATAAGTGCACTGACACTGGTACAAGATTACACTTGTTCGCACAGCAGATGCTCCTGGAGACAGTTCAGTATTCCATTAGGAAGTAATCTTCTGCCACACAGAAGTCATTGCAACGTGGGGAAAAATTGTTGTTGACTATTCATTGAGCTACTCCTCCTGAGCTCTTCTCCTATACAGGATTGGTCATTTGGTAATCTCATGTTTGTTCTGCTTTCATAAGACTGTAAAACTGAAATAATGTGTTGACTCTGACACATGAACACAAAAGAGGGAGGATGGGCAGTCTAAATAAGAGATTGGATCTGGCCCTAGATTTGCCTCATCTGCTGGGCATTTTTGACATGTTAAAATATTGCAAGAATGGATCATAATACACAGCATCTCTGAAATTAATTTTCAGGGGCATTTTGCAGACATGCTTCATGAATATTTACAGTTCTTATTCTTACCTGGCAGAAACGAGTTAAATAGATACATCCCATGGTAGGAAGTAGAGCTGCAGCAGGGATTTTCAGCACTTAAGAGCCTGTGTTGAGTTTAGTGATAGAGTGAGGACTCCTCTCCCTGAGGGTCTGCTCACACTCTAAGGCCGTTCCAGTTTTTTATTATATGGGGAGCGCAAAGAACTTGACAGGATTGTATGACTTAAAGCTCATTTTCACTTCTGAGGGAAACAACTGGCCCCTGAAGCTGGAGATGGGTTAACTGAGGCATAGAGACATCAAGAAATTCACTGAAGGAAGCTTTACTCAATAACAAGATCTGGGTTATTTATTGAAAAGGAAGTGACATATAATTATAGTTGAATTCTAGGAGACGGGACTCCCAAGTTCTCTAATCTGTTCTTCATTTTGTGTCCCTAAGTAGCTAATGTGGTATATAAGGATATAACTACACTGCAGTTCATATAAAGCTCTGTGTTACACTACAGGTAGAGTTTAATGTCTGACACAGATATATCTGTGTGAATAATAATCACAGCAGCTGGTTTTACAGAACACTGCACGTGCTAAAATTGCTATCACATTTGTTATGACCGTTGGTTTGTAGGTATTGAGAATAGGGATGTTAAATAGTGCATAAACATAGGGTGCTAGAGAAATTGTGCTCTATGTGGGTAGGAAAAATGTGTGTTAGGTAAGGTAGTAAACATACGGAGAGCGAAGCACAAAGCAGGAGAGACGAGAGGGGAGAATTAGGCACTTGAGAGCTTTGCTGAATCTGAACCACTGCAGGAGACCTGGTAGGGGATTGGAGAGGGGTGTGTCAAGGACAGAAGCAGCAAGCACCTGTGAAGGAAAGGAGAAGGGGGCTAAGACAGCAATTAGAGTTAGAAAGGAAATAATAAGCCCAAAGATGGGCTATTTGGGTCTATCAGTCATTTTAATAGTTTTCTCAGCCATTCTGAAGGAATAAAAGAACAGAAAAAGCGTAAAGCTTAGACTAATAGAGGCACTGTACCTAGAAGGGAAAAATTATCTCCTACCAATGAAGGTTAAAGAGTAATGTTAAAAAACATTACATATTGGACAAAATGTCAGGAAACGTTAACTTGCATTTTGCTGTAATGCTTTATGACAAATTGGTCCAGTTCAAAAGGCCTGTATTTGCAGGAAATTAGCATTAGATTTCTGATAATTTGGGGGAGATGTAGAGAGTGAGAAAGTCTGCCTTCTAAAAAAAAAAGAAAAAAAAAATTGACTATTTTGTAACAGTGATATCATGGTTATATGATATATTTATCTCTCTTCTCTCTAAACTTCTAGGAACAGGTTTTCAGTCAGTTTGAAGGGAGCTTTCAAGCAGAAATTATATGTTATGTCAGAAAAATAATGTTGGAGAGAAAATGTCAAACAACCAGCTTCTCAGTCTGAAGTATTATAATTAATAGCTTAGGTTATGTGAGTAATTAATGCCTTTAGCCCTGAAGAGTTTTACCAAAAGCACCATACACTTAAAAAAGAATTTACAATACTTTTATCTGGTTTTGGCAATGTTTTTGTTGTCATTTTTATGCTTCAGCTGCAAAATTCTTAAGTAGGTTAAACCAGGCTTCTGTTGCATTTCTTGAGTTTTGAGGCACTGTATTTGTCACATACTGCAACACTCTTGATTTCTTTTGCACACAAAGGTGATTTGAAGGGAATATCCACGGAATTAATGCTTTCTTAGCCCAGCACATGCTCTGCGAACAAGCCGTTCAAGATGAATGATGGGTTAAAACTATAAAATCATATAAAAAAAAAGGGTTTGTAAGCAAATTGTGAACATACAATTTTTGGGCCTCTCAATCTTCTAGATTAATGTTGTTGCTGCATCTTTGAGAGACACAGGCAACCTAATGACTAAGAATACTGAATAAGGTGATCACTTGCTTCTGATGCATTAATTAAACTTACCACAGAATCAGGTACAACTCTATTCAAAGTACACATTTTGTTCTCCTCTGGATGGCTCCTTTGCTATGCAAATGTGGTACACTTAAAAGCTGTATCTCAAGAGTGATCTTATTAAAATACTTCAGTTCCTATTGACTTAATGAGTTGAGTTTTTCTTCTCTCTGCATCTTATTTCACCTGTTCCATTCCAAAGAGTTGATTAAAAAAAGAAGGGAAAAATGATTGAGTGTTGTTTCTGCATTATTTTGGAAGTTTTGTCTGGTTACTTTTCCTTCCTATTGCGTTACTCAAAACTGATACTCTAGCAATCATGAGAAGTGACCATTTGGGGATCTTTCACCTGATTAGGTGGTTGAATCTATGCGATGCCATTTGATTTCTTCCCAACCCAGATGTTGTGTGCCAGGTTAGGATTGTTGCCATGTCATCTAGCTGCTTTGACTGTAGCATTGGCAGTGTCTCAATAAAACTAGCTGAACATAAATTGAACAGAATGCATACTTTCCTATTTGCTCATATCCATACCAGCTAAAGCATGGACTGAAGAATTGTAGTTGCTACTTATTTATTCTTTGTTGTGGTGAGTCATTTGCAAATTGAATCTGACATTCTCCTGACAACATGCTTGTAATATTCACAGTTCCAAATAGACCGAAGTGATTTTCTGATTGATTTGCCCTTTCCTTTTCTAGAAAAGCACTTGTACATGCTCACATTTGTCAACCTCTCTACTTAATTTTCTACAAATTAAGGAAGTACATGCACTAACATGCTCACTCTGAACACACCAGTTTTTAAAAATACCTTGCTTTTCTCCTTCATTTATATGCTTCATCCCCTACTGCTCTGTTTCAGTTCAGCTATCAATTTTTTTTGCAGTCTTCAACTTCTATCCTTCTGCTGCTGCTTGAATTTTTCACTTTCCTTAACTTTCTCAGGTTTTCCCCTAAATTTTTAAAGGTATCTCCATGACTTTAGTGGCATGATTCTCTATGAGATCGGAGAGTGCTAGGATAGCCACCATTAGTTGGCAGGAGCTGTACAGTCAAACCACTGAGCAGAACTATTAAGGCTTTTTTCCTTCCACAGTCTCATCTGATACTTTTACTGAGATTCAGTGTCTGACTTGCTCTGCAGATGAGGAGCTGGCATCACTACCACAAGAATTTCTGATTTAATGATAATGTTTCTCTTAGCACTAAGTCAATATTTCCGGTATTAATTAAATTTGATGGCTTCAGTAGTGAAAAAGAACTGCTTCAGGTACAGGAAACATCAAGATATGTTCAGAGACACTTACCTGATAATTTATCTTAGGACAGAAAGCAGTAGAAGCAAAAAGCAGAAGAAAGAGGTGGCCAGCTTTAAGTTCACAGAAACATTAAAAGGCAAAACCACTAGTTGGAAACTGCTTAATGATGTTACACAGTGCATGATCTGTCAGTTTTAACCCTTTTTGTTTGAAAGATCTTTTTTTTTGTTTTGGATTTTAGCTGTTCTTATTACTATGTTTACTACAAGGGGATTGGGTTGTGATAGGAGTTACAGGCAAATGATGGCAAACTTGGCTTAACTGGATTCAGTGGTTTCGTTTGCAGGAAAAACTCAGTTGCATTTGCAATAGTTATATTGAACAAATGAGCTCTCTCTTTGTCTTACCATTTCTCAGTTTGTTTTTCACTGGTAATTCCTGTGTACCAGGGTAAAAACAATATCCCAGCTCTTCTCGGTGAAGTAGTTGCTATTTCATCCAACAGTGTAAGTAGCTAAGAAAGCTGATGATCAAAAAAATTAAGTCCACAGAAGACAAGTAAGCAACTAGCAATATTATTTGAGCTCTGGAGGAAGAACCTCTGGCAGAGAGACATTGACAGTGTCTTGTTCCTAAATAAAATTGACATGAAATCCTCAGAAATTGGTGGTGCTGCTGTCGTTGAAACTGGGAAATCTGACACAGTAAATTCTAGGTAGATGTGTACACTTTTTTTCTTGCCCCTTGGATCTATTCCCACCAAACTGGGAATTTCTCGTGCAACGTGTTTAAAACATCGTCTTTCAGTTTCTCTCTGTTATTAAGAAATTAATATGAATGAAAATAGGTAAATGTATATCCATATCTTGAGATTTAGCAATTACAGGAGGCAAAGTATGTTCGGTTGTTTCAGCAGCTATGTGCCAAGATGTGCTAAGGAAGCAAAGATCTCTGCTTGCAACTCTAGACACCAACTTCTGTATTCCTTGCTTGTCTCTCTTCTTTCAGGTTTTTTTTTCTGGATTTGAGGCCCATTGCCATGTAAAGATGAGGAATATCCTTTCCTTGAAAGGTCATAAAAGCAAGCAGTGTCTCAGCTACAACATTAATCCTTAAGACAGGAGAGACCATTTGCCAAAAACTTTGATAAATCATCTTTTTTTAACATAATGAGTCCTGTCTTTACATTGTGCATACTGTTGTGGCTATTTCATGAAGAGCTGAATGTCCCGAAAAAGGTCCAAAGCACGAGGAGCTTTCTATCAAATCAAGAATATTTTTTAGAATCAGCAAAAGAACAGTTAAAGAGTTTGACTGGCAAATATTTTGAAAAATACAAAATCAGCTCAGCAGATTGCAAAACTCATCTGTTGTTTTCATCAGACCACACAAAAGAAACAGGAACCATGGCATCCCCAAGGAACAGATAGGAACAGAACATTCAACCTTTCAAACCATTTTTTGTGGGTATAGATTAACAAATCTACACATATACTTTAGTGCACGGTTCATGCATCTTGAGGTGGGACAGAGTGCCACATTTTCATTTTGAGTTTCTGTTGTAAAAAGAATCCCATATGTTTCTGGAGATCCTAATAAATAAATTTATAGGATTATCCGCCAAGGCTTTTAAATTTCTTCAGTGCTAAGGCTTCTGCACTACTTTTCTTGAGATCATCTTTTGCTGCTGCTTTTGTCGTTGTGCTGTGTGATCCCTTTCACTGGACCTAGCTGAACTAAATGTAATTAAATTAAAACTCTGGAAAATATTTTAAGAAGAGCCAGAATTCATTCCTATGCTGAATGACAGTTATGGACATGGAAATCATTTAATTTTTAAAATTTTCCTAAATAAAAAGAAATCTTTAATTTTTTATTATTTGGAATATAGTCACAGGGCATTTATAGTTTTGAGGAGATCAGCATAAATTCTGGCATTAAAAATGTCCTATGGAATCCTATATAGTAATTAGAGTTCAGTCGCTGTTTGTCATTTCGTTAGGGAATTCTGCTGAAACCATAGAACACGTTACAGCTATTTTATTGTATTGTCTTACACCTTAGAGTAAGACCTTACACCTAGAGCTATGAGGACCTGCTTATGCTCAATTTAAACCCGCTCCTCCCCGTAATTTCTGCTGCGAATGAACTGTTATTTGTGGAGTATCCCCCTCTACTGGTAGTATTTGTAAATGCAATGTAACCGCGGCTTTCATTTAATTGCGCACCAATTGTTTGGAAACATTCTAAGTTATGTAGCCCATGAAAAGCAAATTTACACTAATCAGCGCTTCAGCACGTGTACCGAAACTAAAGTCCCTGATGGATGCAGATCGTGTCTTCTTGCGAGAGAAGGGGTTGTGCACTGGCCTTCATCTTGGTATTTTTTTCTGTAACCAAAGCCTTGAACGGTACTTTCCTTGTTCCATTGCCTGATAATCTATCCTCCAGGAAGTCACTCATTTCCAAATCAGCGATTTCTAAAGAAAATTCACAGGAAATTTCTCAAGTATATATCATGAAAAGGCTGGTTTGTTTCTCATATTTTTAGAGTATCAGAAAATCAGGAGATATTGTGGGACCCTTCTACAGTCCATTGTCTTACATGGGAAAAGTATGTTTTGAAAGAGACTAAGACTGAGAAAAATGTATTTTTGATAATTCATTCTGAATTATCTGTTTTCCAGTAGTATTTGGAAGTCACTATCCCATCAACGTAAGTGGAAACAAAATGCAATGATTATCCATGCACCTGGACACTAGGTGTAGTCTAAAGCCTGCCACATCTCAGTAACTAATTAGAAGTGTGTAAAACTGCAAAGTCCTCATAGCAACTGCTAGAATTTCTGTTTCTATAGAAACAATGTGGTTCGTAAATTGGCACTTAAGACCTTTTTTTTTTAATCTTGATTTGGCTACTGATCTGCTGTGTTACTTTATGTAAATCATCTTTATAGTGCTTCTATTTTCTGTATCCTCATTTCTCCTTTTTTGTTGTATTTATACACAGAATATAAATGATGCTTTATTATGTATTTGACTAATGTGACACCAAGTCCTTAGTAAATGCCAAAGGTAAGAACAAAGGATGCTGATGTAAAGTTAAGAAACATAGTCAGTACAAAGAAAGACTTAATCGTCAGTAGGACGCGTGATCAATCCCATATTACAATCCATTTCTGTGACTGGCAATTCCTGTGCTCTGAAAAGCCTGATTTTAGCTATCCTCTAGATCAAAGCATGTGCATGCCTTTAAGCAACTGGTGGATGGTTGCATCGTAGCCTGAGAAAATCGAGCCATTCTGACCTTTCATGAATTTTATTTATTTTGATGAATTATTACTTTATCATGAGAATTACAGTTACAAAAATAAAATAAAAATCCGTAGATCAGGCAAATGAATATGCCAAATAAGAATTTCTATTATAAACTGTGAGTTTACCAGCTGGAAACAATTAATGGGATGGAGCAGGGAGACAGGACCTCAGTACGTAAGCTAATCCTAAAATGATTGTGAGCTGTCCAGAATGTGGTTACGAAAAATCATATACATTCCAGAATTGCACAGAGCTAATCAGGCTATACCTATAAATAGTTTTTAAAAGCCTAAATACTTAAGTAACAGTAACTTGAGGAAAAGCTGAGGGTCCAGGCTTTGTTTTCTCTAGTAAATTACACAGAACTCCCTAAACGGGTTTTTTTTTTTTTAAGCAAAGGAATTTTTAAAAGACAAGAATGCTTTAAGCCTGGCATCAGAAAGCTATTCATGCTATGCAGGATATGGATCATTGTATACAGAAAGGGTAACTGAGTGCAGCACGCTTATGTTATATGATGCACCATCATATATGTATATATGTGGTCAATTTTCCATAAAACCTTTTTTCTACCCGTCTTTTTGCATAAGCACACTGCTGACAAGCACAGTTTGCATTTCAGATTTTTTTTAAAGATACTTCAATTTCACACCACAAGGTGGAGATGTCTACCTGCAATTCCGGGTAAAATGATCCCAATTTTTAACTATAAGTTGTAGCTAAGGTTTAAATAAAATGCTGACTTCCCCCTCCCTTCCTTCCACTTAAAAATAAATAAATAAAATTAAATAGAATGAAAGTATGAAGATGCTTTATCAAGAAGCTCCATTATTCTTTTGTTTTGAACTTAAAAAAATTAATTGCAGCAACTGTCCACTGTTGGGTAGATGTGAGCATTTCTATATAATTTTGCAGTGTCCATTCCATAGACCCACCGGCAAGATTTGCTTGCACAACCTCCAAGCTGCAGTTGAGAGCTGGGGAGTGTGCTTTCAAGCTGAGTGGCAAGGTAAAACAGTGAGAAACTGCTTTGCATGAAAGAAGTCCACACCTAAACATATGAATTAGTTAATAAATTCCCAGCAGAACCAATTCTTTTAGGAGAGGCCTTAGAGTTCAGTCAGCAAAAGCAAACAAGTTCGGACACCCTACCCTACAGATAATGGCAAAGGGTGAGGGAAATCATGGCTTCAGACAGGACAATTATTCTGGGTTACACAAAAGAGAAATGTGAAGACTTGTTTTTGCAACAGGAAAACAAGGGCAAGCTCAGGAGCTGGTGCACTTTCAGGCTCCTCGAGTCCTGTGTGACCGTTGGGTCCAGGGGTAAGGCTCTCCACAGATCTGCTGAATTTGTGCTCCTCTCTCCCTAGCTACAACATTTGCCTCATCGCTGTATCCTCATTTGGTTTTATTTTATGTTTATAACTTATACACTCCAGGCCCCTTCATTAAACTATAAGTGAGTTTGCCAGATTGTTGTCTGTGAGTAAGAAAGAAGCTGCTTTTTTCTTGTCATTGTACTGTTGCTATTCTGGGAGAAATGTGTCTGAGGAACAAGACCATTTGCTAGGAGGTGACCGCAACAGTCAGTCCTGTGGTTCGTTGCTCAAAGACAGTGAGGCACCATGGTTGCTGCTGTGACTTGGTATGTAATGGTTACAGTTTATGGAGAACAAAATTTATTTTCACATTTTCTTGAGTACTACATATCTTGCTCTTTTTCGTTCCATGTGCGGGGAAAAAAAAAAGTAAAATGTTTCCAGTGGATGCCTTAGTTTTTAAAGTGCCAAGCACCTGCCTCCCACAAAAAAGGTGTAAATTTTAAGAACCAGGGAAACAGGTGAAATTTGTTAACACACACTAACCACTCACATGCAGAGCCTGACATGCCAAAGAAGCAGAAGTGCATAGGATAATGATGCTACAGGACAGTTTAGAAGAAAGAACCTGTGTTACAGCAGAGCAGGGCTATTAAGCAATTGCAGGAGATGGGCCAGAACAAGGAATGACCAAAGGAGAGTTTGTCGTAATCAGCCACTAAGGGAATGAATCGGTATTAAGCTTGACAGAGTGAGGAGGATCCACCTCAGGCTGAATAAGCATTTAGTTCAAGATAAATCATCGCTTTCCAGAATCGTAAGCTTTAGCCTTCATCTGGGAAGATGAAACCAACCGTACTCTGGGGTTTAAAGTTTCACCTCTGTCCTTAGCTACTACTTCATACATTCCATACTGTCCTGGTTTCAGCTGGGATAGAGTTAATTTTCTTCACAGAAGGTTGTACAAGACTATGTTTTGGATTTGGGGCGAAAAAAATGTTGATAACGAACTGGTATTTTTAGCTGTTGCGGAGCAGTCAAGGACATTTCAGCTTTCTGTGCTCTGGCCTGCCAGTGAGAAGGTGGGGGGTGCACAGGAAGCTGGGAGGGGGCACAGCCAGAACAGCTGATCCAAACTGGCCAAAGGGATATTCCATACCATACGATGTCATGGTCAGTATATAAACTTGGGGAGTTGGTTGGGGAGAGGCCGTGGCTTGGGAACTAACTGGGCATAGGTCGGCAGTTGTGCTGCACAGTACTTGTTGTGTATATTCTTATATCACTATTATCATTCTTCTTCTTCTTTTTATTTTCCCTGTCCTGTTAAACTGTCTGTATCTTAACCTACGAGTTTTACCCATTTTCTTTTCCACTGAGAGGGGTGTGTGTGTGAATAGCTGTATGGTTGTATTGGCTACCTGCCAGGTTAAACCACAACAATCTGTTTTCACCCCAAATCCAAAACATAGTCTTATACCAGCTTCTACAAGAAAATTAACTTTATCCCAGCTGAAACCAGGACACCTGCTCTGACAAAGCAGGTGCCAGAGACTATGTGCGGAACTGTGCTGCGACCAAGAAACTCCTTTTGTACAGATCATTCAACAGCCATTGTATAGTGTCAACCACTACCAGCTCAGGCTTGACACCTACATATCAATCCCATCAGTTATCCAGGGTTCATGTAAAAAAGATGGCTATTGGCATTTGTGGCAGAATTCTTAGGAGCAGAAATGTCTGTAAACTAGATGTTAAGCCTGAGGTGCTGAGGTGCATTAATGTACAGAACCCTTTTCCTCCATCCAAGAGAGAAAGCCAGCAATGTTAAGAAGTGTACACCTAAGGAAGTAAACTTGGGGTTTCTACAGGTATTTTTTCTTTATTTATTTTTTTTTTTTACTTACAGTAAACTTACTGGCAGTTATCGAGTTATCGTGCAAAGTTCCCAGTGTTCAGACTCCTTCCTCACCCTTGCCCTGTGGTCCCCTCCACAGGACTGTAACACCAGAGCAGGGATTCCCAGTCCACAGGCTCCCTCCTAATCGCCAAGGCAGTTTTCTCTGCTGGAATGGTCTCTGTGGTTGCCATGACAGTGACTAGCAGGATCATAATACAAAGGTGAGGATCCTGTAAGTTGAAGGAGGCCTCATGTAGGGTTTGATTGATAGAAAAAGTGATTTTTAGCTTGGTAAGAAAGAGTGTGAGCAGCTCCTCCACTTGCCCCTCGCTGGGTTCCCAGGGCCCCAAGCCCTCTTGCAAATAAGGAGGTATTTGCCCAGAAGCTATGAGAACATCAGCTTATCTAAACAAACCAGGGAATTCTTCCATTTCTCTCTGAAGGATTCCAAATTGCAAAAATGAGCTAAACATGGGGCAAAGAGGAGTTACTGATCCATCCACTCCTAAGTATATATTACACTGTGACTAGCTGCAGCTAGGAGTATATACTGCTACTGGCAGGTTTAAACACCCTGACACTTGTGTTTTCCTGTATGTACCATATATTTGGATATGCTTAGAAGTCAGAGAACTCTCTTACTTTTGTAAAGCGTGGCATGTTAATATAGTAAAGATTCTAGATTATACTAAGGACAAACTTTTTGGATAGGATTTGGAGAGGATATTTGGCTTTTGGCCAGTCAGTCTTGCAGTTAATATTACTCTTATTCATGAAAAAGAGCAACAAGATTTCAGATTGATGCCACAAAGTGCTATTTGTTCTAATTCCCACAGTTGCTTCTTACCCATATGTTTTTCAGGGGACTCATAAGATAGAAAGCTACTGCTACTGTACCTTCTCTTCCCTGTTGGTAGTCAATAGACAACAACAGAACCGTAAGGTTCAGTGGAAATGAAAAACCTTTGACTGGATTTTCATGGCTGTAATGGTCTAATTCTCAAATCAGCTGAAAATGTGTATCAATCACAAGTCAGAATGACTTCTAACATAATATTCCCATTACCAACTAGTGGAGTTCCTAGAGAGAAAAAAGAAGGGAAAATGTCAGAAGAAATACTCTTATAAAAGTTACATTATAAGGTTTTCTTTATGCTTGCTAGTGTTGTTTCAGGCCTGCAAGAATATCTCAGGTATTTAGGTCAGTCACCTGTAAGGAAGAAGTATGGAAAATATACTTGTGCTATGCCTGTGATTAAATATGTATTGGATATACAGCTGCAGTCAAGTTATCAGTGTATTGTAATGATTGTTCCTCTTTTTACTTGGCATCAATCAGAAATCATGGTTTCTAGCTATGAATGACCCAAAGAGTGGAATATGAAATTTTTAACTTGGGAAGGAGTATGATTTCATTAGAAAAGGTGAGGAACAGGGACCTGAAAGTCAAAAGTATATTTCCACGTGGTGATTGATTTACCATATAGCTGTAGGCAATTCATTCAGGACCAGATTTTCTATGCATTGCACCTATAGCTGGAACTAGATTTTCAAAAGAGCTCACCACTCAACATACAGTTAAAGGTTGCTTTATCAAGTCCTCTGTTTTGCCAGGCTTCTATGCCACTAGAAGCTAATAGCAGTAGAAGACTTGGAAGACTTAGCACAAGACTGTTCAGTTTTGTGCTAGACTGTCAGCCTAATGCAAGTAGGAAATGGCCAAAATTAAACACAAACTGACATTAAATTCAAACAATGGCTCCCATTTGAAAATAATGTAGGCTAAATCCAATTAGCAGTTACCACTTATTTATTATGAACAAGTAGAATTCTAATTAGGCTGATTTGAGCCTCAGCTATCCCCTGGCAATTAAGGTAACTAGTTGTACTAGTAATTATGGTTTACCAAGAAATTACCCTTCTTTGTCCCCTCTCCCCCCAAAAAACCCTATCGAATTAGCTATGAGTGGAATTATATTTATCACAGGACCCCATGCAGTAGAGATTTTGCAAATAAATACAAACAGTTAGAAAACCACTCGGAGTGCTGTGCCAGCACAGTAATTAAGGTTTGAAGACAGGAATTTCTGTTGAAGCCAAATTGGCTGGGTTGTCATGCAAGAGGAACTGCAAGTGTCTTCAGCAAGCACCCCTGCGTGTGCAGATCCAGTCACTGGCTCTCCTGGTCCCCTTGCAGGAGCAGACCCAGCAGAAGTAACGATGTAGAGAATAGAGTGTTCTCCTAACATAGTCCTGTAATAGGGAGCAGACTTTGTGAATTCACCGGTTTAGTGTTTTCCGAGATGTTATAGTGATCCCAGTGGATAACAGGCAGATGACCAACACTCACACCAGTACAAGGCTGATGCAGTGTATTTCAGCACACAAAAGTGTAAACAAAAGGATAGCAAGCGTAAACTAAACCCGAATTGTTTTTCTTTGCCCAGAGAATTAAAAACAACCTTTTTGTCCTAATATTCAAATTCTAGTCCCTATAGTTGCAGTCTGTTATTCCAGTTACAATTTCCAAGTGTCCTGCTGTTGTACCTGCGAAGGAATAAATCGGCTTCTGACCTTTTCTCTGCCCTTTCCTCTTGGAGCTGCATAAATGCAATTGTCTCTGGTCTAATAGCCAAAGTATAGAATGCTGTAGTACAGAGCTTTTGACTTTCGAAGATGCCATAAATATCCTACTTCATCATTACTTCTACATTTACTATCTTGGAGGCTGTCTGCCAGAGTTGTTTTTGTATATCATCAGTAGGCAATCATGGACTAAATATTGTTGTGTACACATTTTAATGGTCACTTTCAAAATTTTTTCTTTTACTTTTGAGGAAGTAGCTTTGCCTCACCCACTGCAGAAATGCTGAACATTTTATTTTCTTATCTGGAAGAGAATTGTTCCAAGGGCTTTATAGAGTAAGAATATAAAACAAAATATAAAAGATAAAAGAAACTAAAAGAATAGAGTCTTATAATAGGAATATTCATGTTCTTACCTGTATACACTGCTGATACTCCCATCTCTGCATGCCTTATATTTTATCCAAAGGGAGTAATTTCCCTTTTCTAGAAAGTAGAGACAAACTGATAATTAGCTTTTGGTACATCTAACATCTATCAAGTGTAACCACCATTAGGGGATGAGTTGTGAAATATGTTGTTAGCTACTGTTTGCAGAACAAAGAAATGGAGCTGACAGATGATATTACAGATATTCTTCTCTGGTTACTGTCATGCTTTTTATATCATCTGCTAGGGCTTAGAAATTCGTCCGAAAGGACTCTGATGTTTCAGTAAAATGGTTATTTCTCACAGTAATATGTGGTCTTTTCACAACTTGAACACATAGTCATAAAACTATCTAAAGAGTCTAAAGACTGCACACAAGCTTGGTCTTCATGTTCCTAAAAAAGGTTAGTTTTGAGAACAAATAATAGGTTTGGAAAAAAACACAAAAATCTTCTCTCTGCTAACTCTACAACGAACACCAGAAAGATAGAATGTAGGCAACTAAAGGTTTGCCTGTCTTCCTTATGTCTGCAATAGAGTCACTATGTATGTGAGGGGAAAAAAGGGCGAGCATTGTAAAGATTTTGTTCTTTCTGCTGCCAAAACATTCACATGACAGCAGAATTTACTGATGTATTTTGGAAAAAGAAATGTGCTGCTTTAAAATGGAGGGTGGGATTGTTCTCTATAAATTAATGTGTTATTTTGTTTAATAGCATACCATCTCCTAATTTCCAATCCTGAGCCTAAGGCCACTCTTTCTTTCCATTTCACTTAAATGTGATTTCTGATCTCACAAGGACTTAATAATATAGTAAGGAATGCAACTAAAGGATAGACTGTAGAACCTAGTGCATTCTGACTGGCATCATAAATAATTAAATTACAATTATTAATAAAGATGCTTGCCATTAAAGAGGAAAAGACTAAGGGGAACAATAAATTAACTTCATTAGGTTTACAGAATGTATAATTCAAAATATATTGACAAAAGCAAGCTGTCAGCATAATAATTTGTCTCCCTGTCTGTAAAATATCATATGATACTTCTTCCCATTTCAGTAAGAACAATCTAGGACACAGACAGCACGGAATAAAACATGTGTATCATAGTAATTCAAATTGCCTGTTTAAGTTAGACAAATGAAAAAAATAGACTCCAGCCCACACATTGTGGCCTGGCACAGAGTAGCATCCAAAGACGAATGCAGCTGATGAGATTAATTTGTTGGGCCCTTACTTATCACCTACAGACTGAGGCTTTGTATATTATGAGATCATTTCCTGATGCATGCACAACGTGCTATTTCAGCTTGGCTCCATCCAAACAGGGCAATTTACTGTGGCCAGAAGGGGCCAGAATTACCACCATATCACACTATTAAAATGCTCTCATAGTTAGTTCAGCCCTTTGACCCCTGAGTATTAGGTCTACCATGGACTTCTGCTAAGGATGGCATGTGAACAGTCTCTTTGTTTTTGGTCTATCTTATGCCTGTCACTTTTTGTCCCTTTGACATTTTAAACATGGGAAGTTCACAAGCTCTGGTGCAGGATTTTCTTGTTTGCGTTTATCTGTATGCTGGGGTCTGTTTGATCACGTTCTTGTCTTCATGAGATCTTAGCATAATACAGTTTGTCTCTAAGAAACAGATACTACAGAAAATCTCCTGCAGGTAGGGTCACCCCCGACATGAAAGCCGTACATGGAACAGTTAGGACACTCAGCATGGCCAAGCTGCCATATCCCACAATTTGCTTAACTATTGTCCTGTTGAAAGTGAAAGTGTGACCTGAATCATGCTAGTGGCTTTAACAAGCTCTGAGTGGCAGCTTAATATGGTTCTTTAAAAGTAGCCAGAGCCCTCCTTCTGGAAGGAAGGTTCTTGCAGTCCTTGCAGGAATCCAGCACTTCCTACTAGCCTTCGTTAGCCAAGAATGATGCAGCTCCTTCAGAGTCAGTCAAACATACCTGCAAAACCAAAACAGAGAAGCTCCATCATTTGTCTTCAGCAGGCACAGGAAGCTCTGTCTGCATCCACAAATTAGCATGAACATTTCTCACAATTCAGTTTATTGTACAGAGTAGAGAGAGTTAAGTTTATTGTTTTTTAACTTCAATAATAGTATCTGTGGGGCTCTTGTTTCCCTGTGTACAGCCCCTGGCATACTCTGCCCCTGAAGATAGAGCAGCACCTCTAATGAACAGTTTACTTCTACTTACCAAAAAGTGGATTGTGTTTGTAAGTGTTACACTAGTACTCTAGCTATGTCCAGGTTCTCATTTCAGTTGGAATTGATCTTTCCTGTAAAATGCTACCAAGAATCAAAGCATTCACAGAAAGGAAGTTTTCCTGTTTGACTGTTAGAAACAAAATCCTGTCTAGTATCCAGAGCCATTCTGAGTATTCTTAATGCACGTGCAGAATGGTAATCTGATTTCAAAAAAAGGTGAACAGTTTGCATATACTGACCTACTTCGTATTTAGCTATGTGATATGAAAATAAGATATTGCCCTAATGACATTTGAGGTCAGTGAAAAAGCTTATACTGAAGTCATTATTTGACTGCAGCATTTTCCCACTATCTCAAGGACCCATTTCTATGCATGTCTTTGCTCCTGAAACATTCTTTCTTGGTGTACGTTTCAAATCTAGTAGTAAATGCCTTAACATGAACTCAGTAATTGAACTCTCTACAACAATATTAACTGAGGTTGATTATCCACCAGGCTTGCATGTGCATGTGCTTTTGTTTTACATTATATAAATAGCTGCCCAGCCCTGAGAGCAAGATAAGATGCAAGTCTTTGAACTGCAGGAAGGACAACACCAGTGACTGACAGCAGCAAACCCGTGAGACTGGTTGAGACACTTTAATTTATTTGTACAGCATGTATGTGGAAGGGTCCTCACCTCCTGTTTTGGTAATGATAAATGACAAGACGTCGACAGTTATTAATTAAACTGCCTAGCATAGCAATGTACACGATGATAAGACCTAAGAAATGTGTAGCATTCCTTCTACCCCATCATGAGAATGAGGCCCCTCTACTGTTCTCTGGCACAGCAGAGATTAGACTAAAGCATCAATATTCCAGTACAAGCTGGCTACCTAGTAACTGCCTGAACACAGGGCCCTAAAAATTGAAATCCTCTCTCATGCAATGTGTAGTAATTAAACTTCAGCATTCTTTCTGCAGGAAATGTTTCTCCAGTGTTGTTCCCACAGATTGTGCTACAACAACAATTTTAGCCCCCTGAACTATTAATCAATTATAAAGGGATTTTCTCAGTCTGCTTTAACTGAGGATCAAAGGCAAAACCGTTTTTTTCTTGCCAGATATTGTAATTTAGGATACAAAATGCCAAGCGTACACAGGACTCAAGGCTTTGGTCAGTCAAACAGATGAACTCTGGGGAATAACTCACACCCCATTACTGCTTTTCTGATTTGACTTGCCAATATTCCAGCTGCTTTTCTTCTTTAAAAAAATCCATTGCCCCACAACTGAGATGCATTTATCCTATTCTACTTTCATTTATATCTTTCATATCTATATCCTTTATGTATGTGTCACTTGGAGCTAATTATGTCTGTATACTGCCCAATTACTCAGAATTTAATATAGACCAAATTTCTCACCAGCTTACTTGCCTAATGAAACCTTAGTTTTCTTTTTAGAGTCCCTTTTGAATTTTATGTTGTATAAGAACAGCCTGCTGAGCTAATTCAGTTAGCTAATACAGAATGTGATGATTTTTGTCTGCATTTGCTGCATAAAGCTGTAAATAAACTCTTAGTGCTGTAAATAATAGTTATTAATTATTATTATTTAAAATGGACCAGGGGAGTGTCTTCAAGCTTTATGTCTCGGTGGGTTTAGAACACCACACAAAGCACTGGCAAAGAACTGAAATGGTCTTAAAATAATGTTGGTGTTAACTATGTGAATTAAAGGGAAATTCTTTGAATTAGCCATTAGCTTTGTAGGTCCTACAGCTCAGAGCTTCCCAGTTTTGTTCCAAAGAGGAGAAAAACAGCCATGACACAAGGGAACTATCTGCTCGTTACACAGTCACAGTATCACAGAATTGTTGAGGTTGAAAGGGATCTCCAGAAACCATCTAGTCCAACAACCTGGATCAAGCAGGGTCAGCTGAAGAAGGTTGCCCAGGACTGCATCCAGTCAGGTTTTGAATATCTCTATCGACTGAGATTCTACAACCTCTCTGGGTAATCTGTTCCAGTGTTTGACCACCCTCACAGTATTATCAACTGTGGACCCAAAATGAAGGACAAGGATAGCTTACAGTTATACTATATCTTGTAATCAGGAGCCTATTGTTCAAGACTGAATTATTTAAATTGTAATGTAATGTGGCTTAGACAAAGAATCGTCATCCATGCTAACTAGAGACACACAAGAGACACATGGGTTTGGACCCCTGCCCAGCACAGTGAAGAGGGTTGGAATGGCTGCCTATAAAATTGTCTTTACCCTCAAGAGCCAAAACCGAAGCACTGAGATTCTTGGTGTCTGGGCTTGCTGGTTCATGGTAGTCATGAAAAGCCGTCTAATAGCAGCTTAGCCTCTTCCTTTGTAAGCACTTGGGGGCTAGTGCTGAGGACACAGATGCTCAGCTTTTACTGTGCCAAGGCTGCAAGCAGTAGTGACAAGCCACTAGGCAATTCCAGAAGAGGAAATGCTATGACTTTTTGCAACCCCTGGAAAATATTGTTCCTCAGATGATTTGATCTGACTTGCTCAACTTGGCTTCTGTAGTCAAAAATATAAACTTCCAGTTCAGAATATATACATTTTAAATTATTACATTATTCACTTTAGGTCTTCTTCAAGCTATACGTTGAGTTCAAAATTAACATATATGTGCCCTTTTCTTTTGAAGACCTGATATATAGCTTCAGGCCTCTCACTAGATTATTATTTTTATGGAGCATAAAATTTCCATTTTCCTGGGATATTTAAATTTATTTTTGTGTTTGAAAGTCTGCTGTCAGCCATTTACTTGTTTATGAGGCCTGAAGTTCCCATGAACATTTCTGCTCTTCATGTGCATTTCCATGTAATAGAATTATGATATAGCACAGTATTTGCTACAGAGGTTTGTTTCTAGCATTTGCAAATATTGTAAAAAGTTCATGTGCGTACGCCTTTATGTGTACATATGCATACAAATGAAAAAGACCCTGATTATCATCAAGTCATTTTTTGCCTTAACGTCAGGAACCTTATTTTGATGTCATTTTACTGTGGCAAATATAAAAGGGAATCTGGTCCATGATGCTTAACAATAGGTTTTAAGCAATGATTTAGGTGTAGCACTCGCGTGCCAGGAGAGCAGGTGTTGGTGGCTAGGGACTGCCTTGTACATCCCGTTCCTGCAGCAATGCCTCCTGCAGTATTGGAGCTTGGTAATTCCTCTGTTTTCTCCTCCCTAGTTATGCAGCTTGTGCATTCTGAAATCAGGGAATGTTTTTCCAAATTAACTTTAGCAGATGTATAGACTTTACTTTTCCATAAACATACAGCAGATATGAAATTAACCACATGTATCTGTGTGGTCTGAGGTAGCTGCCAGGAAACACAGGAGAAGCCATCTGAGTGGAAGCCTTGGCAGGTGCCAGAGGTTTGTGTCTGAGCATTCTCAAAAAGCAGCAATGACATAGCACCTCAAGACATCCATTTCAAACAGGAAAAATACAATGGCAGACTAAGGAAGCTTGTAATCAGTCACTGCATGAAAAATAAAATGAGATCTACAGTAGAAAATGCAAAAAGCCAGTAATGTGATATAGAGAAAAGAGTGAGAAGAAAGTGGCAGCTAAATAATTACTTCCCCTAAAGCAGCAGCCTTTCCAAAGTCACCATGGCACTTGCACAAAGAAAGAAGGTCTTTTAGAAATACATACATAACTTAATAATTTTCACAGTTGTTAAAAACACTATCTGGTATTCTTAAATAAAAAAAAAAGAAAAGAAAAAAGGCACTAATAGAAAACCAAACCCTCTCCCATGTAATTAAGTGTCAAGCAAAACTTTTTATGCTCTCAGAAAAAAAAAAGTAGATGCTGACTACCTCTTCTCTCCTTCCAGTGACAGTCTCCTAACTCAGCTCACTCTGCAATTAAATCTTGTAAAGGCCTCAAGCTGGTGGCAGCACAAAATACCCTCTTTAAAGGCACTAGTACCTTTCACAATGTGAGGCTTTGGTTTTTCTTGGAAGTGCCAGGATGTTTAACCTGGTTTTCTTTTGCTATTTTATTCTTTTATTATTTTATATTTATACTGTACAGCCCTAACTGTCTTCACTGTGGGTTTTTTTAGTCCCATACATGAAGAGCTTGCAGCCTGCAAGTCTTTACAACGTACCTGCTGACTATATTTTACCATGTTTTGCATTTAGTATAATTTATCTACAGAGAAGGGACTGCTTTAAATATCTGTTATTTGTAAGAGATGAGTGCTCTGACCTCCATGATTAGAACTACTTTAAATGTTCCAGCTGGTTTTAGACGTTTCAAATTTGTTTACTTGGCTAGAATTAAATTTAACTTTTAACAGTGGCAACATATTGATGTGTGTGACAGTATGAAAAAGCAATACTGTATGTATGGGTCTTTTTATTTTATTCTAAGAGTAAATCCCACTGCTGTATTATTTAGTATTTAAAATACTTTTATTCAATGTGCTCCTGTAAGGCAATAACAGATTGTTCAGCTTCTCAATCAAAGCATGACTAGGTGCTTTTTCTTCTTTTCTTTAGAAACAGTCAAATGAATCAGGCTAGGAAGTTCAATTTAAATTTTTTTTTTTTCCTTTTTTCTCCAGTTAGAAAGCATAGATCCATTTTATGGTTGTTTATACACCTTTTAATATCCTCACATTCTCTGTGATTCTTAACTGTGGGCAAGAGAGTGTGCTATAATATTCTTCCTGCAGATACAGTCAGAAAAGTATGTCAATGTCTACACTTTTTTTTCCTGCTGAAAATTAAAATGTAAAATACTGAGTATATTAAGGAAGATATCTATATTTGTTAACATAATAATAAAATAAGACTACAGAAACATCCTACCTGGTACCTGTGTAACCTGAGTTACCTGTGGTAACCTGAGTTTAATATCACATCTGAGTAAAAATATTTTGAAATAACACTGCTACATGCTGATTTACTATAAAGTATGTCCAAAAGGATGTGTGTGGGTTTTTTAAGGTAAACCGGGTACTTGGTCTTGGCCTCAACTGCTTACAAAAAATGTAATTGAAATGAAGTCAAAGTAGAGAGCTCATCTTAAACCAACTGACAAGTTAATCTTTGTTTACTCATATTCTGAGAGGTTGTTAAGCTTAAGCATTAAATCCAAATATTCTTACCTGCTATGTATGTCAAGATTATTTTTGAGAGATTAAATGTTACTGAGAATTCTCAGCTGTGGCTCTCAAGAGGTGTAATGAATGCCTATGTATGTAACAGAACTAAAATCGTTGATGCTTGCTTCTGCAAACAATCACTAATTCTACATTCACTGGTACTGAGAAAGCTATCTCGCCAGGAGCGCAGCACGCAAACATGCAGCCAAGTCTAACAGACAGTTTTTGTCTTAAGAACATGGATCTTGCTTAATCTATACATCCTGTGAACTGCACAGAAGTCCATTCTATAAACTAGAAAGAACAAACTGTGAGTAGAAAGGGTTTTGAGAGTACTACAGAAGATTTTTAAGAACATTGAATTTAAAATGTGGCTCTCCACCGCATTTCTGATATGAAAGGGTTGACAACGTAAGCTAGCATGGAGAAGGTTAGACATAGCTGTAATAGGAAAGGCTTCTCTTTGGCAACTATGGAATAATGGTCCAGAGAGTTCCTCACTGATGAAGCATTTTGCAAGATTTTTTAATTTTACTTGGGAATGTGTCATATATCTGAGATTTTTTTGATATCTAAGTTATCAGAAGAAAGCTTTTTCAAGCTTTTTAAATCTGCAGACACCTGGACATTTCCAGTGGAGGTGTACTCTCCTGTGTAGTGAACATATTTGATATAGGGTCATTTTCATTTTTCTCAGTCAGTTTCCAGACCACCCCTCCTTAGAAGCAGTCCCCAGAGTCTAGGTGTTCATAGCCCATAACTCAAGAAATTATCTGAATTTTTTTTTCCTAAGTGAATTTCTTTAATGTTAACTCATTTTAAATTGTAAGGTTCTGCAGGTGTGGAGAATCCTCCCACTATTACTGCCAAATATGTTTCTTTTTGCTGATTAGTATGTTTTTTTTGGCCTTTCATAAGTAGAAAGATCTGTTTTATAAACTGCATATATAATCTGAGTGATAGTCCTTTAAATATTGTCTTAGAATCCACATGTCAAAAATCAGTACAACTCCACTGAAACCCATATTGGTCGCAGTTTTCTCTTGGACGTGATTTTCTTCTTAGTTATGTTATGTTTTAAAAACACCCAAACATTTCCTGGACCAGCTTCTCATCAGACTTGTATGTGAGATTTCACCAAACAGCCAGTTCCAAGTATGTTTTTAGTACACCTGCCATTGCCTCAGAGATCACCCATAAATTTTCTATAAGAAGTTAGTGAGTTATAAGTGAATGCCCTTAGGCATGTGTTATTTCCATTGCTCTTGGGCCTTCTATTTGCCTTCTAAATAGCAGAGCAATCTATATATATCAAAAGCTATATTTTCACTGTTTGCAGAGAAATACAAGTAAATTCAAAGTCATTGGGTGTAATGTCTGTATGTAACATGTACTTCAAAATAATAGTGCTGTACTTCAGTAAATATAGGGTGATGGTACTGCTGACCAAGACAGAATTATATATTTGAGAGCTGTGTAGCTTAGAAGTAAATTGCACGTGGACTGAATTTATTGCTCATGCAGACTGTTTAGACTATGGTACAAATCAGTTGCATAGATATCTGATGCCAACTTTGAGTTTCCAAGCATCCCAAAATAATAAAAAACTAGCTAAAATCCTGAAATTCTAGCCAGACAGCATTTCCAACTAGAAGAAAGGGACATGCTTGATGATACAATGCTTAAATTCTAAAATTATTACAGTTTTCCCAGCAAGGTTATCCTATTCACTAATTCCTGCCACTGAACTATGCTCCATTGAACGCTTTCATTTATTAACACTTTTTACAGTACGAAGTACTATTATTCTGTTCTTATTGCAAGTACAAGTCCAAAGAATAATCTTTATGACTGATTGTTAGCTCTTCATGCTGTATTAGAGCTGTTAATGACAAAACTAGTTCTAGAAAAATGCATATTTTAAAATGACTGGGTCTATTTTTGGCTTCTAGGAGGACCCCAGACACCTCTGATTTGAAGAGTAATTTATTCAGAGGTTCATATTAATTGATGAGCAGGCTGAAATTTCATCATGCATTTTCTGAATTCATTGGAAGCCTCTGCGGTTGTCTGTCTTCTCTCTCCCCTCAATAATCATTTCCTGATAGCGCTACTTCTGTTTCTAGACATGCAGAAATTCATAGTGAGTGAAAAGTTTCTGGTTCTGAGCACCACCCTTAACTGAAGAACAATTTTAGAAGAAAACTATCACTTTTAAAACTAAATTCTCCTGCTAATTTGACTAGAAAAAAATAAGGCCCTGCAAATAGCAAAACCCTCCAAATGGGAGAGTAATTACCTTAAATTAAGCCTTATTTCTGGTTATAAAAAAACCCACACCAACAAACCAACAACTACACAATTCTAAAAGCATGTTGTGCAGACTGGAAACATTAGAGTTAAATACTGGCCATTTTATAGTGAAAGGGAAGGAAATAGACAGGAGGAAGGAAGGAAGAAGTGATTAGAGAATCTGACCGATGTAAATAGTCTCAGAGGAGCCACTATGTCCCAAGGCCTCTCCTGAGGGAAGTTTTTACACCAAAGAATCTGGTAGCCTGAATGAAGAGTGACATCACTTATTTGTTTAGCCAGAGCTGAGATGTTTTCTTAAGACATTGAAATAACCTCATGCCACAAGCATTAAATTGTTGGCAAAGGGATAAAGATGTCTGTTTAATTTAGGGTCTTGATAACCACGAAATAAATACACTTTTATTCCTTGGTTTGAGAGTATATTTAAATTGCCTGGAAAACCATGAACAAGAAAGCTTGAGTCTGAAGGTTAATACTACAAACAGCCTGATGCATGAGCCTTCAGTAGGGAGATGCATGACTTCGGACTTGTAACTCGGTCAAGCAGTTGGGGCTGCTTCCCTTTGAGATGAAAATGAGGGCATTACTCTTATGGACACAAAGCACAGACCAATGGTTTCACATTCTGGGTGCTGTACAAATTCATAAGAAAGGGGCAATTTCAATCTAAAGTGCTACTGCTGAAGTGTCATGACAGCCCCACCTAGATCAATTAGAATCTGAGTAGCCAATATATGGCAAAAAAAGTGATTTGCTTTACACACTGCCTCACCTGGGTTCGCTAAAATGGATGTTCATGGCACCAGTGTGAACCAGTCAGCCCCTGGTAGCAGCAGGGAGAAGCAAGGCTGGGATAAGTGTTCAAAATGACACCAGGTTGAGTGGTGTGGTTGATACTCTAGAGGGAAGGGATGCCATCTAGAGGGACCTTGACAGGTAAGAGAGGTAGGTCTGTGTGAACTTCATGGAGTTCAACAAGGCCAAGTGCAAGGTCCTGCACCTCAGTTGAAGAAATTGCAAACAGGGGTACTGGCTGGGCAATGGGTGAATTGAGAACAGCCCCGCAGAGAAGCACTTGGTGGTATTAGTGGATGAAAAACTGAGTACAAGTCAGCAATGTGCACTCACAGCCCAGAAAGCAAATGGTATCCTGGGCTGCATCAAAAGAAGCATGGCCAGCAGGTTGAGGGAGGTGATTCTGCCTCTCTATTCCACTCTTGTGACACCCCACATGGAGTACTGTGTTCAGCTCTGGTGTAAGAAAGACACGGACCTCCTCGCGTGTGTCCAGAGGAGGGTCACAAAGATGATCAGGGGTCTGAACCGCCTCACCTATGAGGGCAGGCTGAGAGAGGTGGGGTTGTTTAGCCTAGAGAAAAGAAAGCTCTGGGGAGACCTTAAAGGGGGCCTACAGGAAATATGGGGAGGGACTCTTTATCAGAGAGTCTAGTGATAGGATGAGGGGCAATGGTTTTAAACTGAAAGAGGGTAAATTTAGGTTAGGTATTAGGAAGAAATTGTTTACTGTGGGGGTGGTGAGACACTGGAACAGGTTGCCCAGAGAAGTTGTGGATGCCCCCTCCCTGGAAATGTTCAATTTAGCCATACATTGTGATGTGGTGGAGGTGAGATAATGTTTTGCAGATTGTCTTTGTGTTCCTTATACTTTTTTTTCCAGAATTAGCAGGGCTTGTGCTGATGAGTTTTATGTTTACTCAGGTTTTACTGATCAGTTTTACTATTCTCTTTTCACAGTAATAATGCGTCCTCATAAAACAGCAGTGAGAGCTTTTAGGATTGAAAGAAATAGCTAGTTCATGACACAGTGTTAGGAACGGTTAATGGAGAAGAACCAGCATTCCTTCCTTCCCTTTGGGCTTCAGGCACAGCATGTTTACTATACCCTACTATACCCCTATCACTGTGGCATCAAAAAATACAGAAAAGCACCATATTCCTAATTCAATGAAAAGACAACAAGACATCATGAGCCTTGTCCATGAAACACTGCAGCTTAATGTTACAACTCTCCAACATGCAGTGCAAAAATGGTTCCCTGTTCTGTGAACAGAAATGTCCATCCCTTTGTATGTAACTGGAAAAAACTTTGTGGAGAATTGTCCTTTGATGGCTCTAAGACTGAAAGGGGAGCAGTTGCACTGTTTTGTATAACTGAATAATAATAATATCACCTGTATTTGTTGCAAGTTCTGCAACTGGTACTGGCTTTATTTTAAATTGTGAATTATTTTAAAGGTGGGCCTCCATTACTTACCTATCAAGGGGAGTTTCTGCTGCACAGTATGTTCAATCCAAACTCAAGCTACATATAAATAAGTTCTATGTTAATTTAAGACTTTTGAGCCTGTTTACTATTGAAAAGTTGTTCTGTGTGCCCATACACTGCGCTAATTTGAGTGAAACAAGCTAATTATAAGTTGATGTCATATGGCTAAAAATAATATGTGTTTATTCCTTCCGTGTTTCATGATGCTGACTTTCTCAACCACATATGCAGAACACACACATAATGTGTTTTCTGGGCCTAGGGCCTCACTGGATAAAGTTATGTTCTTTATTGTGCAATTTGTAATTAAAAAGTTGAACCTCATGCAAAATCTTTGGGACCTGGTGGATACCAGCAGGCTGTTTGTGCTGCCTGGATATTTATCTTTCACTGAATAATAGCAGAATTGTATTTTTTCCAGAAAAAGAAATAAAGGAGGCACACTGACTTTATTGTAAGTCAGTATTGTAAGTCAGACTTTATTATAGAGAATGTGCCATGGTTCGTTGTCTACAAAGGTGGAAGTAAAAATGAGGGGAAAATGAATGTTCAAAGCTGATTTGGGGAAATCATAAATCCTGTCTTGACACTTTTTCTGTGGACTACCTATTATGACAGTTGCTCAGCTGCTGACAGGCAGCTGTCTCCAGCCAAGTGAAGGTAAATTCAGTGACCTGTTACTACTTACAGTTCCGTAGCACCTAAATTACGTACCATTGTGCTATTTTATTGCAAAAATTACAATGAAGAAATTCACTCTTGCCTGAAGAGTTTATAGTCCTGAAGAAAAACTATTTAATGCTTCTGTAAAAGGAGCGCACAGCAGGTCTTGGCCCATTACAAAGCCCCTTTGGAGTATTTGTTACTCTGAAAGAGCCTGTCCCATGTATGTCTTGTGTCCAGTAATGTTTCACTGGTGTAAGGACAATCTATAAAGTTGCTTTGTATTCACTTATTTCCTCTGTGTACAGTATTAAGCTTTTTTCTTTGGAAAGAACTGGAAGTGTATAGATTTGATGTGAAAGACAAACTGAAATTTCCTGCAGATGCTCATTCTCAAACTCCTAGTTAGAAATGGCATCTCCGCACTACAGCATGTCCCTTGAGTTGTAAATGCTTTCAGCAAACACTGGCATAGTTTATTAGACCAGTAAGTCACTCTCAATTCCTGTCGTGTTCTACACCTTACTAACAGCTGTAAGTAATAGGTACTAATCTGAGGCTAAAATCATGTACACTTTTATTAGAGATTTAAAAAAAAGAGCGTGAAAACAAACAAATAAATAATACATTCAACTAGGCCTCAGCATTATCTTAACCCTCTGTGGATGCTTCAAAGATATTATTGCCTACTAAGACTTGATAAATTAAGTAGGCTGTCTGTTCCGTCCGTGAAATTTCTGTATCAGAAATAGTGTGGCCAGCAGGAGTAGGGAAGTGATTGTGCCCCTGTACTCGGCACTGGTGAGGCCGCACCTTGAATACTGTGTTCAGTTTTGTGCCCCTCACTACAAGAAGGATGTTGAGGTGCTGGAGCGTGTCCAGAGAAGGGCAACGGAGCTGGTGAGGGGTCTGGAGCACATGTCTTATGAGGAGCGGCTGAGGGAACTGAGGTTGTTTAGTCTGGAGAAGACGAGGCTGAGAGGAGACCTTATGGCTCTCTACAACTACCTGAATGGGGGTTGTGGCGACGAGGGTGTTGGTCTCTTCTCCCAAGTAAGTAGCGATAGGGCAAGAGGAAATGGCCTCAAGTTGCGCCAGGGGAGGTTTAGATTGGATGTCAGGAAAAATTTCTTCACTGAGAGAGTGGTCAGGCATTGGAACAGGCTGCCCAGGGAGGTGGTGGAGTCGCCATCTCTGGAAGTGTTCAAAAAACGTGTGGATGTGGCGCTTCAGGACATGGTTTAGGGGACATGGTGGCGCTGGATTAATGGTTGGACTTGATGATCTTAAAGGTCCTTTCCAACCTAGTGATTCTGTGATTCTGTAAGATTACAGAAGACTAAGCATATCTGCAGACTGCTCATCTAATCCACTTTTAACCTGTGGTAAGAAACCAGTGAGAAGCAACTGTAAACAGGATGGGCGTTGAGAGGAAATATAGCAGTATAAGTGCCTCAGGACTCTCTGTCCATTGGTATTCTTGTAAAAGCTTTTATAACATGCAAAGAACCAGTCATTACATTGTAAGTCAGAAAACTGCAAGATTCTGAAATGGCAGCTTAACAGCGGGAAACTTTTGCACTTTTGGTAGAAGAGAACTGTGTGGGAGGATTGGGTTTTTTTTTTGGAAAAGGATGCCTTTAAGGTGAAACATTTGGGAGAAAGATATTACTGGTTCACCTGCAGGGCCCTATACTTCTGAGCTGCCTGGAACCCAGCAAGAAGTCTCAGATAAAGTAGAATAAGTGTCTTTCACTGGTTTATCACAGTCAATGTTTTAAAAACAATATTTCAGTAACTTTAGATGCCAGTGAGACTGTGGAATAGCTTTTCAGAGGAACTAAACTGCTTTTCTTACTTAAAAAGCACTTGCAGGTATTCATGCTGATTTCCAAAAATTAAGCCCCAAGTGCCAAATTCAAAAAGTCAAAGATAAGTCTGGAAAATGTTGTCACGGGTATGACAACTATTTGTATTAAGCTTTTATATGACGTAGCGAAAGGACACCTTATCTACTGGCTGTCTAGAAAAAGCTGTTCATCTTTACAGCTCTATTGAAAGATCTGGATGCTATGTGCAGTCCAAGCTGAGTTTTCCCTGACTTCATTGGAAAATGTCTTTGTTTCTTAAAGAACATGGCCTTATAAATGAAAATGGGCATAGATCTACAATATCAAATTGTTAAAAAGTTTCACAGTTGCTTGGCTGCACTTGCAAGGGGATTCCACACTTTTTTTTTTTCAATGAGAGAACTCTGAAGCAATCAGATTTCAATCAAGAAATCTTGATCGACAGTTCACAGACTTCTTGTTTTCTTTGGTGGCTTTGTCAGGTTGTGAACATATGAATCAGGAAATGTCACCGGGAGTAGGAGGGAAACTGAAATCAGCTGAGGTTTTCTTCCCCAGGGGAAGTAGGAATGAGAATATTGAAATAGAGCTGAGCTCCACATCTGCCCAGGAAGACTTTTTCCATGAGAAATGTTATGCATTGGAGCAAGAAGTTCCAGGATGGAGTTTCTTTAGAGATATGTGGTTTGATTGAGAATTAAGGACCCTGACTCTCTTATCAGAGAAATTGGAGTCAACACCCTGACTGTTCAGTAATTCACTGTCTTTGCAGCAAATCAGGTTTATACTACAGCTGAAAATCAATGAGTCCTCCTATAATTAATCATTGTTTCTCCTTTATTAACAATGTATTTAAAATTAAAAATAACAGACTAATATTTTTAAAGCAGTGTTACTTCTCATTCTCTACAAGGAAAAACATTGCATAAATAATTTCTGAGAAAAAAATAAATACATAATTCTCTCTCTGAAACAATACCTTTTCTCTCTAGGTTCTGGTCCCACATAATTGCAAAATCTATCAACATCGCAAGTTTCTATAGTTTATATGATTTCAGCATAAACTCTACATAGAAAATAAGAATAGTGAGGAACTGTCTTCATCCCAAACTGTGTTCATCTGATACTAGGCTTAGCACTTCTACAGGATATATACAGCATGTGATGATTCACTTTCTAATAATATTCTTTAATGTAAAACCACAAACATTAGTCTGAATGTTGAGAAGCTAAGTAAAGGAAAGTTGCTGTCAAACTAAAAACTTACCAAAGTTGCACATACCAAAGACTTCTCTAGAGGAATTAATGACTTCAAAATTAGCAGAGGCTCACTTTTAGTGCAGAACCACCACCTTACTTCCAGAACCTGGCGTGCACAGTCTTAGCACTACAAAGTGTGTGGCCAGATAATCCAAACTCTACAGAATAGAAAATGTAAATTGAGATATTTAAGCTGATACTGAAGTAAATTGTGTTCTAGGAAATAAAGAATAATCAGTATCTTTTATGTTAAATTACGCACATATTTAGCTGTTTACAGGACAAACATCAGTAAAGTTATCTTAGGGTTTGAGGAGCATCCATTTCATAAATCTGCTCCACTTGGTAGAATTTATTTAATTGTTCCTAATACAAATCATTGTCCCTAAAATAAATAAGGTTTTAGTTGTCAAATCTCAGTTTTGAATGTGTTGATCCTACAGTCTTTTAATTAGAAGTATGGAATAGATTTGTCACGCTTTTGAGAACATGAATGTCACATTTTGATTTTTGTATTTTAGAGGAAACAACTGGGGCATGAGGACATCTGACAGGATGTTAGTTTCCCAACAATTTTAATTCAGTCACCAAAGCTGTTGAAATCCCTACTATCAGTAACTTTCTACAACTCATTCAGAGAGTGGTATCTCTCCTGGTGCTTCCCTAGTCGCATGCTTGTCCTGCATCGTGGCACTTACAGAAGTGGGAAAGGGGTCTCGGTGTTCTCTTCACATAAAGTGAGTACAGTGACATCTAACAAAGCACGATTGTCACCGTAATGCCTTCCTACTTGTATGAGCCACACGACCTCACGTGAATCTCCAATGTGTACCTCTCAGACTGAATTTAGGTGTTGCTACCTCCAGCTCGGTTTATCTCATTCTCTTATCAGACCATAACTGATATAATCTGATAGATTTTTGACTATGTGAGCCTTTGACGCAGCTTAGCAGAAGGAATTGGAACCTGCTGCAGTCAGAACGTCATGCTGTGGCCTGTGAGTGCCGTTTGATGTTTTGTAAATTATCCAGAGCTGCTAGGCTGTATCACACAGAGCCACCTTCTAATAAGCATTTTCTAACTCATGCTGGTTAGGTTTGCTGCTCCTGGCTCTGGAGAGACGGGGCTTCTTGTTCTTCTGAGGCCTGACAGTTTCCTTTCCGAAGTCCTTCAGCTCAGACTGGTTGTGGTAGCGAGTGTAGCGCTTGCATTTGCAGGACGTGACAGCTCGGAATTTGTAAGTCCGAGTCTCTTCCTCAGGACAAGCCATCTGGATGCGCTGCGTGCGGGTGTGAGCGGGAATGCAGCGATAATCCAGGGCGTTCTGACGCCACCACTTCCCTCTGCCAATAGAGTTGGGGAGGAGGTGTGAGGGGACGCACTGACCAGAGCAGACCAGCTCCTTGACAGGCTTGATGCTGCGGCAAGGCCCCTCTGTGACGTAGCGGGTGGTTCGCATTTCTCTGCAGCTGAAGTCAGAAGCATCTGCAAAAAAGAAACACATTAATTACTGACTACTGCCTTTCCCATCCTTGAGAAAGCACTTTTTTGTTTCTGTAGCATGTATCTAGCTCTGAGCTAGATACAAGCTGGACATCTTGAATGGCAGATTTTGGGAAGAGTATCCCAAAGACTCACTCGTGAAGTTGCTGAGTATTTGGCTGCTCTAGTTATGACACCCTGGAATAACAATGTACAAATTGATGAATAACATCCTTCTCTTGCCACTAGGTAAATTCCATGTCAGGGTTGTGCAGGTGGGCAGGGGATCTTCTGAAGTGTAACCCCAGCAGCAGCGGTTACTTCATGGGAAGTTTTGATGGGATTCTCCTAGCTTCATTTACCTGTAGGCAAAACCTTCCCCCATTGCTTTAGTTTATTGACTTCAGAGGTTGACTCCAGATTTAAATTCTTTTGCAGCAAAGAAAGTGTTCCTGAGGTGATTTTTAACTAGCATAATATGTTCCAGTTTGGGGAAATTAGTAGGTAACAACAGTGCTAAGGAATTCCCACTCTTCAGGCATTAGATTTTCCAAGTTTACTGCGCTCTGTGATAATCCCACATGTCCTACATAATGTCCTTCAGACAGCTAGAGGCACATTCTGGTTGATTAGGAAGCTTACAGTGGATTTTTTCCCCGTCTTTTTCTCAATGGATAGCTATAGGCAAATGAAACATTAGGAAATACAAGGTTTTTTAGCATTAAGGATTTAGAAAAACTTTCCAGTTGTAGGAATAGACTTTTTCTGAAGGCGTCTCTTTTGTCAAATGACATGCTTGGCTAATTGACTTATTTGGAAGACACAGATTTTGATTTTTGAAGGTGTTTATCAAAGAACCTTAACTAAGTAAAAACATGTTAATGTTCTTCTCTTAGTCAAAACAATAGTTTTAACTCAGGAATGCTACTTGTGGTGAAATCCTCAAAGGTCAGCTTAGAAATAGCAGGCTGTGTCTGTTAGGCTCATTCTCCTTGCTGTGCACAAGGTGGTTCCCTCCTTAGTATATCAAAAGAGAATTCTAACCCTGACTCATTAGTAATAGAACAATATTTGTACAGATATTTTATTTTTTGTTTTTCCTGTGAAGTACAGAAACATGATTTTTAGTCCTTAGGTTGATATTTATCAAAGTACAGCTAGCAAAATTTCATTTTTTAGAAGTTTTATGGACTGCATTAATGAAACGAAACGATTCTTGTCATAGTGCTGTGACAAAAATGCTGACAGCCGAACTCCATGTGCGCTTAGTCTAATCCTTCCAAGTTGCCTAAGCATTTAAGAAAACTATGTCCATCTATGTAAAAAATAATGCTCTGAATCACGTGTATTGTACCACCATAGCACATAGGCATTTGCTTCAGCTATATAGGTTTATCTTCTGTGCAGATCTGTCCTGTCCTGTATGTGTGCAGGTTCCACATACTGCAAAATTATTCACGGTCTGGTGCAATGTCATGTGTCCCGGGAAGGTCTGGCCGCTTTGGATCATCATTTTGAGTCCTTGTGTTAAAGATGTTAAAATAAGCATGCAAGACTGTTGCATATCTTGAATAACTGTTCAGTTGCCTTCACTCTTTCTTAAGTAAATGTCCTTTCCACTTCAAAACATGTTCACACGTCAGTGGGACAGATTCCTCCCAGTTGATGTCAAAATAGTAAGAGGCTAAAAAATGAAGGTATTCGGGTGTCACGACAAAACCAACCTGCCTTGACCTGGTGGTTGGTGGGCCTGCCTGTGAGAAGCAGAGTGCTCCCCCTTTTAGGGATTTAAGACCCTTATAAAGTCGCACTCTCAAAAACATTACTTCCTTTCTTTTTTTCTTTTAAAATATCATTAATGCTATGGTTTTAAACACCTTAATTGACAGCTGCAGCAGAAAAACACAATTCCCTTCCAGTCGTCCCGAGAAAAAGGTGGCTAGCTCAGATCTGCGACACACAATAGCGGAAACTAAGCTTGCCTTGTTGGTACGTGCATTTGGTAGCCAAATGTGTCAGTCTGGAGGACCAAGTTTGCCTTATATGCCAGTAGAACACTTCTTTAAAACTACCTTTTTTCCGTTTGGTGCTAACTGTCCATCTTCCATCTCTCTTCACAAAGCTTGTGTTTTGCATTATTGTTACTGTTAGACATTCGGCCAAATGCAGTGACAATCTATTATTAAATATGTCAGTGCTGTTAAAGAGGCCAAACTGATTCCAAGATTACACACCTCTGCAAAATAGAGTCCCCTCCAGTGCATTTGGGCATGAATTCCCCTTGGGATTGCTTTAACTGTTCATAACAGCTTTTTTGGCTGCTGAAATCTGGCTGAAAATCTAGCTGTTGGCGAAGGACAGTGAGCAGCACACTTCTCTCATCTAGCTGAACGCAACCTCCATATGCCACTTTTGCTGTATGAGCTTAGACTTCACTAGTGTGACTCTTCCTAAATACTAAGAATTTATATTATCTGCACTGTCAACCAGCTGCCCCACCCTAACATCAGAAGAAAGATGCCTTGTGATATTTCCTCACAGAGCTTGCAAGCACAAAACACAGAGAAATTTAAGTAATACCTTCCACAAGTTCTACGCATTGGAGCTGTGTTTACAGAGAGCAGCTGGGCAGAATAGGAGTGCATATTCTAGTACCTAAAGATTGTTCAATAGATAGACCACACTTTTCATCAGTCAACTCCGGTATATCCCTTCTAATGTTTACATTGATAATCTTTCAACAGTAGATGTAACTCCCTATCGCTTACAGCATTAGGTCCACATCTAAAGGTTTTAATAAACCAACTTATATGATAACAAGTATGCTTTTACAAACTGTCTGTTAAGGTCCGAAACAGTGATAATGATGTTATTTTTCTTACCATTAGGGTCTGGAGCTTGTTGTATGTGTCTTCCTCCATGCTTTGCCTGGTTCATTGTGTTGTTGTTGCTGAAAGTCTGCTCCATTGGTGTTTCTGTATTTTCAGTGATCTCAGGAATGATTTCTGTAGCATCATTTTTAAACATTTGCCACCCTTGCACAGATTGAAATGCAATTTGTATTAAAACACAGACAGAGCACACAGCCCAAGAGATCTGCATGGTGGCAGCTCACAGATGAGCTTTTCAGCACCCTGACGGTCTCAGATCCCAGGCAAAGGCACATTATTCCCCTTTTTTAAATCCTTTTTAGAACCAAGCCAGCCAATGACTATACAAAGTGGGAAGGGCCAGACAACAACTCATTCATCTCAGCTTTTGTCAGTGTGAAATAAAATGGGTGTGTGGGGGTGGGTTAGTGACAATATTCTACAACTTCTATGTAAAAACTTCTCATATGTGCTTCATTTTTGTGCCTGGCAACAATTGTGATTGACAAGACTAGGATGACAAGTCTTTCTGCAGATTTTTCTAACAATGTTGTAATTAAAACCTGCTTCTACCTCTACATTTTGGATCTTTGGCTATTGTCTTTTCTAAAGGTTTTTCAGACCTTTACTGTTGTTGTTCTCTTCCCCCCCGCCCCCAGTGTAAAGTAAGCAAACCTAGGAACTCTAGGTCAGTAGTTATGCTTTTCAGTCTCTGCAGGAAAAGGATTGGGGGGGTGGGGGTGGGGTGTGTGTATCTTTTTTTTTTCCTTTAGAAAACAAGGAGCTCTACATTTTGTTTCACAGATGTACTAGGAGAAACAAGAAAGAGCTTCTTTTCAAAATGAGAAGTTGTTTTGTTTAGTTTTCCTTAAAAAATACTTGGCTACTTGGAATATGTTAGTTAGGGTAAACAGCCAGGATGTTGCACATCATGCTTTTTGATGTGCTCTTTCTCTCTTTTTTATCACTTTAAAAGAAAAAAGCATTTGCATTTGCTTTAAATTCATTGCATACTACTACTTCTGCTGACATTCTGCACAAGTGTTGAATATAGAACGTTTTCTTATTTTAAATACAAGAACATGACCAGACTGATTTCCATTCACAATGCAACCCACAAAAAGAGAGAACTGATGATCTTATATGTAGGGCACCTATGCCCAAGATGTATTCATGTGTCAGGTTTTAACATCTCATCTGTGGTATACTTCTTCCTTGCAAAAATAAGATGATAGTGGTGATAGCTGCATCATTTGTTTGTCTGAAGACCAAAAACACTTTCAAGTTATGTGCAAATGATGTCAGCCTAAGTACATTAGTCGGAAAACATCTCAGCTTTTAGTAAGGTTAGATACCACATTGAGCTCATTGCAGCTACTGAAAGCAAAATGCTTGCTCAAAGCAGTAGTCGGACACCCATGTGTGTTACTGCAATGTTTGTCACATACATCCTCATTAAAACGATTAATGTAGAAGAGATTCAAAAGTGATTCACTGTCTGACTTTTCACTACTACTGTAAGACTCATTACCTAAGGCTTGCATTCCATTCTGACAATTCCCCTGACCTGGCATGGAAAACAGGTGTCACCAAATTTAAAGTGGAGGTGTATTCTCCCTTGGTGTGACCTTGATGATAAATAATAATTTAAACAACAGCAATGACCTGAGGACATTTCACCTCAGCCTTGCACATACACAGACACACACAGCAGGTGCACTAGCAGTAGAGTTTGATGAGTTTTAGCCTACCTGCTCTGTACAATGGCCCTTCCCTAAAATAATAGCATTTGAAATACACTGTGATATGCATTCTCTCCTACTCTTTCTCTCTGCCCCAAATTATAGAGATTAGCATTCTCAGAAGAGCCTTCCTTTACAAACATTCCACAGAATCTCTAAAAGCAATCGTGTATTGTGTTGCATACAACTGTGTGCCCTTACTGTCTGTTCCCCTTCCTCCTTTCCTACAGCCCACATCTTATGCAACCTACCATCTCAGAAATTACTGTGTTTATGGAGGGATACAACATATTACTTTCTTTTTACAAGTTTGGTTTTTTTTCTCCACAGACAGTCAGGATATCGTTCTTTAGTACAGACTGTTGTCACATAATTTGCCTCAGATATGAGGATTCCTTTTTCACTATAATAATCATCATCAGCAGCAGCATTGATCATCTTTCATTAATAACTGCCTCCTTTACTCAAAGCAGTTAATGATGGTCTCTCAAATACAGTAAATCCAAACACTCAGTCATTGCAAACTTTTTTCCAGGCATAATTTTTCTCACTTATGAGTAAGTCTATTTTTGGCTTAGAGCTACAGGTGAAATTTGTTCAACAGCAAAGGATACACAGATTCACAGGGGCATCACATGATTGCCCACCAAATAAAAAAGGATTCTGAAGAAAAGACAGATATCAGCTTGGAAAGCTGTGGAACCACCCTACTTGCAGGTTTTGGTTGGTTGGTTGGTTTGGGGTTTGTTGGGGTTTTTCTTCCTTCAAAGAACAGGCTGGACTACCATGACTTAAGTTATACTTGAAATTGTGTACAGTGATATCAAGTTGCGCTTTCAAGCCTTGAAAATACAGCTATTTTTTTCTTTTATTTTGAATTAGTTACATGGGATCTTCTAATGGCCCTCAAAGGAATAAAATGGTGTGGGTTTTTGGTCTTTTAGTTTGTTTGGGTTTGGGTTTTTTTGTGTGGGCTTTTTGTGTGGGTTTTTGTTTTTTTTTTAACTGAACAAGTCAGAAAGGATGACCAGGAATGAAACAAAGATTTTTAACTTGGTATTGGTTTTGTCAGATAGTAATACCACCTTGTAGCGGTATTCACCAATAGTGACCTTGTCCAAAGTAAGATCACAGCTTGTGGCACAATGGAGTACAGTGGAAAAGCAAATCAGGAGAGCAGAAGAAAATTGAGTACTGGTAATCACTGAACCATTGCTACCTATTCAATCCCCTGTTTAAATGCCTTCAGAAATCTTCTTGATATAGCTTCTCTAAGTACTTAAACAATCCCCTCTATTAACTGTCTCAACACTTATCTGTAGTACCCGCTGGGAGAAATAATACCAAAAAATCTATGAAAGCAAAAATCAGAAGCTATATTTAGCCTCCAGCCTAAAACTTCTTGTCTACAAACTAAGAGGGCAGCCTAATAGAGGCAAGAAGAGTATCCACATCCCATAGACAGACTCCGTAACTACAGAAACATTCTTCCACATCCTGTATCTGCTTGCCTGCTCACAGTATGTTCTGCAACAAAGCAGACATGGTCTGGGCTGCAGACCACCTCAGACAATTGATTTTTGCACTATTAATGAAGCACAGGGGAAAAAAAAAAAAAGGACATATCAAGGATGCTTTTAGAATGAACCCTCCCCCAGCAGGGTGGAAATTAGTTTGGATTCTCTATATTCAGAACTGGGATGCTATTTTCTGAGCTGAAAAAACAGCACCCTTAGCCACGCTAATAAGGAATCAGACATATTAGGGGAGCAGATACAAGGAGTAAATTGGCATCATATACTTAGCCTGAATCTGTTGCTGCTGCTTTCTGGTCTCCGACTTCTGTCCTGATGTGCTTGCACTGCAACGCTGTGCTATGAAGGCATGCACATATAAACCAGTTCCTGAAATCAGTTCTGCCACTTCTGATTTCTGATGTTCGCGATGCACCCCACTCTGCCCACACCTGGGCCAAGGAGTGTTCTGTTAGGTATCTAGGCTCTAAGTTACACGTGTGCAATTTAAGCTTATCTGTGGACAATGGCTCATAATTTACACACTGCCCAGGAATTCAGTTTCTGACATGTTCAAGAAGAACTTGTTTGCTTCTGAAAGTTATTTTTCTAAGATGCTGCTAAGCCACCCTTGCCCAAGCAACTTCTATCTGTCTCAGAAGAATTTTGCTGAGTCACATACTACCTTGTGAATATATCAGTCTGAATGCTATGACGTTATCTCCTCCAAGTAGCCAAGAATAAATGGAATCTTAGTATTCTCCCACCAGAGACTAGCAAATGCACTGATAAATCATTCTGGTGGCTTGCCTTTTTCGATGATACGACAAGAATATATTAGATTCACGCAATAGCATTGTTCAAGGATGCAATGACGACTATCTAGTGAAGAATAACAAGCCTACAGCTCCATCTGGTGAGTCAGCTAGCCAGTGACCTTGGCATACTGGAGTTAAAATAAAACAAAACAAAACAGACACTTAATTGAATTGCTCACACAATATACATTTCCAGGATTTATTTGCAGAACCGAAGAAATTAACAGGTCACGTTCTCATGAACAAATCCTTAGAAGATACCTCTGAGGCCTGTTCTATTTTCAGTTTTACTCATTGGTGAAGCCCAGAAAGTAATTTTGGAAACCTCTGTGCTATACTAAGTGAGATTCCATTAGATAGTCCCTCTGTGCTAAAAACATTATAGTAAATTGGCAGAACTAAATTAAAGAAAGGAAAAAAAATTCTGCTTCTAGTTCTAGCATCAGAGATTTAATTAATTCCCAACAACAGAAGGCAGCTCAATGAAAATATTTAAAATATTAAAACAAACATTGCAAATCTCCTTTCTGCTGTTCTCCTTTGCTCATCAGGAGGAAGACATATTTGACACAATTTTTTTGTCAACTCAGAGAGCATGTAGTGTTCTTATACACAGTGCTTTTCATCTTCAAAGCCTTTTATGAAGATTAATTAATTCTCCTATCACCAAGAGAGGTAAGCCAGGCAGCTTCATGTTGTAGGAGAAAAACGTGTCTAATACTAACACAGGCTCAACATCCAAAAATGGAATTACAATACAACATATTGTGGCTGCCAGCCCTGCATTTGGATGCTATTAATTCTGAAGTCTGAAATAACTTCATGAAATGTTCGCTTTTCAACAGTGACATATTGCAACATTCTCTCATGAAGGATTTTCTACCAGTACCTATGGTTCAGAGTAACATGCTAGAGACAACACTTGGCGTCAACATTGTAGTCTCAGCTGCAGGACCAAAGGGATGAAGAAAGCACTCAGAAAATGTTATTTTTGCTTTGATTTGAATCTTAATTTTCAGTTACAAACTTCTCTCCTATGCTTATACAATGGCTGAGAAAGATTTAGTTCAGCATGAGTAGGAGGTGAATTTAGTTTTACAGATATCATCATTTTACCTATCTGGACTTTATTCTTTGTTCCTTGCTATAAAATGCTAATAGTTTCTTGCCTCCACTCTTCCCCCCTCTTGAACTTCATTAACTCTTAAGTACAAAAATGCCAAGCTATTGCTTTTTCTTTCATCGTGCTGGATTTGACATGGTAGATATCTTTGTTCTATGATAGATGTATATTTTACAGACACCCCATCCCTTCTCCAGAGTGCTATCTACACAAAAAGTACCACATTTCTATTCAGGATAAACATATTAATGTAAATTCAGATCACTCTGTTTTAGCTATAACCAAGAGGTTTCAACTCCAAAAATGTAGTGTTGCTATTTGCAACAAATAGTTGTTTTAATAAATATCTTCCCCAATTAGCATGCTCCTAAGGCACATCTCCTAAGGCACATCTAAGGCAAAGGGCAGGTGCGCAGTAATTTCAGTAGAATAAAAAGGTGTATTTCTTCTAATACTTTCTCAGTATCATATTACATGGAAAGGAAGCTCTCATTCCTGTTTTCATACAATCTTTCTTTCTACAATCAGAAAGAGAAATTTAGAAGTATTCAGCTTATCATTATAGGTTAGAGGCATACAAGCTCTTCCTGGCCAGCTAAAATAGGCAGAGGAATTTGCAACATTACTGTACTTAAACAGCAAGATAAGACTAAAAGAGGAAAGGTATGATCCATTAATAGAGCAGTGGTCTGACATTCTACTTTTAGCCTATTCTAAAAGCAGAGCTAGAAATGGTTTCATTACTGAGTCACCTATCAGTAACTCAAAATAGGATATACTGTCTTGGAGCTCAATTTTATAAATCAGTTTCTTGCGTTGTCTTATTTATTCCTCTCCACCCTCATATTACAAAATGTTTGCTAAATCAGTTTTGTTATATGGAGATAAATAGGCCAGAGTACCACTGAAGTTACCACTAGAAGTGAGCAGTGTACTGTGAATTAAAAGAGCAGCTGTATGTCTTGGATTTGTCAGTATTTCTTGATACTCACAAATACAAAAACATCACGATAAGGTAAACAGACTCAATTTTAATAAACCATTCTGTTTTTAATCTGACAACTATTACAATCTATGTAAGAGTAACAAAAATCTAATGCTTAATGGTTTCTTAGCTCTTTAATGGACTGGAATTTTTGAGTTCTAAGTAACAGGTCAAAGACAAAGTGCACACGAATCTCTGGGTTTTTTGTGGGTTTTTTTTTTCTTGTAGTGCAAATAGGTATTATGAATATATGGTAGAAGTCAAGAATATATGACTATAGAAGAATATATGAAGAAGTCAAGAGTGTACTTCTGTGAACTGCTTTGTAAGCACACCTGTGCTGCCCTACTGGAAGTAATCTGCATATGTGCTCATTCCATTCTACATTAACAAACAGCAGCAGTGAAGAAGGGAGAGAGACACTGTAATTCAATACAAGCCTCGGGAGCCATTATATTCTGATACTAAGGACTTTATCATACATCCAGTACAAGAACTCCTAAATACAGACATTATTTCTTCCCTGCTCAAGTTTTTTTCCGCAATGTTTGCGCTTGATGTTTTTTTCTAATATGACTTCAAAGCAAAAATAAAAGAGCATTTAATATCAGACTATTTCACGTCAATCACAACAGCAAGAGGTACAAATATTCTTAGAAATACAGTGTGCATCAAGATTGGGCTCTGAATGGCTTTACTACCACACACTGTGTATTGCATAAATAAATCCACACTAAACACAACATTGCATACAACTTCATTTTACAAGCGAGTGCATCTGTGCATTTGTATATATGCTTCTCCATTCCTTGAAGCTCCTACACTCAAATTTTAGGCACCTGTGTGCATGAAAAAGAAGCTTTAGAAAATACAGTACTTCAATTAAGACAGAGTGAAGAGATGTGTTGGGGCTCTCAGAAAATGGTGCTCTGGTGGGATACGAGATAAGGCGTAAATGAATCACACTCAATGTCAACGCAAACCACATATGTTACAGAGTCTGCAGGGGACTCTGAAATACATGTGAAGACAGCTGTTATGACTGGAGTTACTCCTCTAAAAACACCTTTTTATTGCAACAGCTCCGAACAGTGACACAATTTTGTGTCATCTTGAAAGACAGACCCAGAGTTTGAGAAAGACACTTTCACTAGACAAGAGCAGGAATTCTATCTCCCTCACATTATGTGATCTAGCTTGGTGGTTGGCGTTTGGGGGTCTAAAGCACCTAAGACATCCTCTGATGGTTTGAGAAACTTAAAAAAAATACTACGGTGCTCTGTTCTAGGGCTTCAGTTTGCCTTCCTTCACTAATTGCTCATTGAGCTGGCAAAGCTGCCTTAGAAAACCATCATTGGGGCCGATCTCTCGCTTCTGCCGGACAGTGCTCAATGCAGATTTGACATCCATATTCTGGCGAAGCATGAGGTAGGCGATGACCAGTGTAGGAGAACGGCTGTAGCCCTCACGGCAATGCACAAACACTTGTCCTGCAAGGAAGACAGGTCATAATTTGGGTTATACTGGAATATATGTTTGAAAAGCAAGATGAAATAACTAGGATATAAAGCGTAATGATGTTAGTCCTGCAGCAGCTTCAGAACTGTAAATTCTGAATGCTACAGAAGACATGTAGAACTTGGAAGTGCTATCACTCTGTTAATAGCTACACAGTCTGTCATCAAGAATAATGCAGAAAAAAAAAACCGGTTGTATATCAAACATTCACACTGAAACAGACTTGCTACTACATTACAAAGAGACAAACTGTGTCTATTTACTACACTTCTCCAGTGTTCTGTGGTTTAGAATAAGCCTTGCTCCTAAAGATGACCACTGCCAAGGAGCACAAATAAATTTGGAGCGAAGTTGAACCTGGGAAGAAGGGAGGGGTGGGGGGGCATTTTAATATTTGATTTTATTTCTCATTATCCTACTCCGATTTGGTTGTTAATTAAACTAGTATTTCCCCAAGTCGAGTCTGTTTTGCCAGTGACAGTAATTGCTGAGTGATCTCCCTGTCCTCATCTTGACCCACGAGCCTTTCGTCATATTTTTCTCCCCCTGTCCAGCTGAGGAGGGGGAGTGATAGAGCAGCTTGGTGGGCACCTGGCATCCAGCCACAGTTAACCCACCACATTGGTAAATCCTGTAGGTAGGTATCTAACAATAATAAAGCAGGCCACTGCTCCCTTTGAGAAATCTAATTGAATTTTATTGTTTCTCAGCTGTTTCCTCTTTGACCTGCTTTTCCAGACACAAAAACTTTCCCCTTCCCAAACGCAGTGGGAGATATAGCCCCAGGCTACTCTCCAAAGTAAATTTTTTTTCTGAGACGAGAACAGATGAATCATGCACACAGATGAACCATACACACATATTTTCATCACAACAACTTGCTTTGAACCACAGCAACAGAAAGCCCGTTACCACATTTGCCTTGAACTGCAGAGGCTTCTCAGCTCAAAGCAAATTTCTAATCAGTAGCAAGTTAAACAGCTAAAATAATTAATTCACAACATTTCCTGAGAGCCATAAATTAGCAAGATTCAGAGATTCTTGATCATATATGTGGAAGAGAATTGACTTCCCCTCTGCAAATGATCAGAAGCAAAAAGGTTTCTAGCCCTCCTGCTGTGAAAGGCAGTGTCTTAAGGGCTGCCTTCCAGAACCTCATGCAACTACAAGGCTAAAATGAAATTGAAGGAAAATACTACTGGATCCCTCTTCACTTCACTGTCCTTACTCTACACTTCAATGTCAAACTATCAAATTTTAGTAGCGAGTTGATCTTAAAACTGGCTCCAGCATCAGTTGGCTACAAAGTTCCTCTTTGTTCAGCACGGTAAGAAAACAGTGGCAGGCATGGTAGACAAACTACTATGACTGAAAGAATCAGCAAATAGAACTGCTACTGTAAATTCCCATTGACTCTGCAACTGTTTAGATCAAACTGAGTAGGGATAGCAATGGCACAGCTGTCACTGTTTAACTCCTTCTTTACTACCACAACCTTCTTCAGTGAGTCACAATGCTAACTGGAAGAGTTGCATTTAAGTTTTTAGATTTTTTCATACTCTGCCAAACTGAAGGTAAAATTTCTTTCCATTTGTCAAAAGCACATCACAGCTCTAGTAGCCCTTTTGCTCATTTCAGAGAAAGAACTTCTAGAATCGTGGGAGTTCTTGCTCCCCCTTTTTCATGCTCAGTCATGATGCAAGAGAGAAATTAAGCATGTGTAGAAATAACCGGTATGCTGAAATAGTCAGACAACAACAAACACTGTCTGGCCCACTGCACTATGTCCTAGGATCTCTGCTCTGAGGAAACACACTGTAGAGAAATGTGGCAATCAACAACACTGCAAATATCATCTCCAGCCTTCCTGCAATCCTAGGGAATAATGAGGTAATCATCACATAAAATAATGTAATGCCTTAATGTAATAAAAATTGTAAGGCCACGGCCTCTATCCTTACTGTACATTTGGAAAAAAACCCCATATAGCAGGTTGCATTAAGTACTTTTCAGCAATGCGTTACTCTTATTACTTCTGCCTTCAACTTATAATTTCTAGTGTCCTAAAACAACTTTTAGATCCTGAACTTTTTATTTTGATTTTTTTTCACATCATTTACCACTTCTAAGGAGAAATAAGAACACAACTTCCCAGAAAGGCACTATTATAGGATGCAGCAGCTGTTTCACTTTTCAAAGTCATCCCTATAGTGACAGACTTCCATTTGCTATATACTGGAGACCCACATGTATAGACAGAAGATTAAGATGTTTTCTTGGGTATTCTGGTGTCTTTGATACAGATCCTTGATCTGAATTCCTGACTTCATTGTTCATCTGATAATCTGAGCAAAAAACCATTTTAAACAGTAAAATAAATTGCAGAGAAACATATGCAGTGCACAGAAAACATGGTAGAAAGAATTTCAGTTTGTCTTACCATCCTTCTGGGAAAGTGCTTTCTCAATAAAATCAGCTGCCTCCTCAAAATAGCGACTGAGGTTAAATTCTTGTGTATCGTTAGCTTTAATGCCATGGTATCTGATGCCTGTGCCTTCATAGAACTCTGCATTAGTGTTCACATGCATGAATGACTTCCCCTCTGCTGCATTTAGAACATGGGTTATCCCCAGACGCTGCAGCCTCATAATGTTCTTGGCTATGAACCTGTATGACAAAGAGTGTCAGGAAAATTATTAGAGCTTGGTGAATCATTTCAATATTTATGATGTCTGCAGAAGGTATTGATAACCAAAACCTTTGATTTTTCTGTTAATAGATGCTAAATATACTGTGCCCAGAAATGAATTATTTACAGATTAAAAATTCACAGAAGTATTTAGAGCCACGGTCACTACTTCTGCATGAGAGAATCTTGGCTGACAACCAAGCAGAGCACGCTTGAAACTTTATCTGTTACACCCTACTATGGCATAAAATTGTATGTTTTTCTGAACATAAAATTCTGACCGAAATAAGAAAACACTGGCAATAACAGAAAGCCCAGGATAGTCACTTATAAGATTAACTGTTATCTACATAAGATAATTTCAAAACCAGTTATAAAAGGCTTCTACTGCCAGCTACCAGTGTTGCAGGGCCAGGTAAGCAGTACTTGCTACTCTAGCAGACAGTCCAGACAAACAGACATTTTTAGGGGGCAATTTTAACCACTGTGAAACAGCACTGGCTCCTTCTCAGGCCACAGGAAGACAGAAAGTAACTATGAGTTACTTTCAAATGTTTCTGTATCTTCAAAGGTCTCATCTGAAGACTCCTGTGAGCTGTAGTCTTCTGTCCCTGTGCTACTCAACATCTTTGAAGTCATGGCAAGGCTATCCAAAGGCCAGCAATATAGCGGTGTAAGTCAGTCTTTGCTATTCAGTGTTTTCATCGCAAGTATTAGAATTTTTAGTGTCTTAGTTGAAATCAATATGGAAAAGGGAAAAGATGGAAAAGAATCCAGATGAGTGATACTTAAGATGCATAAGTGTTTAAGAAAGCATTCAGTATTTTTACGTCAGCTAAATCCTTTCCAGCTCCTCAGTTCTGTCAAGTAATTGCACCAAAACCACCTGCTTCCATCTTTAAGTGGCTAAAAGAGCATCATACCCTATTAGTAAACAGTTGAGCAGGATGATACATAATAATCACACCTTTCAGGCTTGATGATGACAATGAATTAGATCCAATAATAATGCCATAAGCTCTGACAAAAGCTCCAGGTTGGGCAATGGCAAACAATCCATCTCCTTAGTAACACAACTGATCATGCACAAATCTCTGCTTGGGCACTGGAATACAATTTATATTAAGAAGAGATAGCCATTAAATAATATGAGGAGACCATTGACTCCTTTTTGTCCTAATACAGTACTTCTCATTTTGGGTCTGATTATTTTGGTATGTCAGTCCTCCATATTTGCCTCATTTTCCCTGGTGGGGAAAAAAGTATGTTTTACCACACCATGTGGTCACCTAGTGAAATCTGAGCCCACTGCTCAACATTACCAGAATGTGACAGAAGGCTTTAGTTGAAAGATAACTCAGCTCCTGCACACTTTGTGAAAAGAGGTAGCCTAAACAGACATAAAACCCTGTATTGTTTTTAAAGGCAGCTTTCACTATATGTCTAACTGGATGCAGAAACAGAAATCTGTCAGAAAATCTCCCTAGGGCTCAAGTCATAAATTTCAAATACAAGGAGTCTTAATATTAAGCTGAGCTCCAGATAAGCATTTGTGCAGTATCTTTTTGGACAAGTTTCCAGGAGATGGCAATGCTCCTAAGGGTTTTGTCTAGACACTTAGCTATTCTAAAAAAGTTAAAATAAATACCAAAATTAGCTGGTTTATAGCTATATGAATCTCTGAGTGCATTCACTCACAACTTTCACGTAATTCAAGGCTATATGAACATCTACAGTGTTCATTTTTCTTCTCATGACTGTTCACCCCTTAAATTGTAGTGTTAAGCAGATGAATCCTTAGGCATGAGTGAAGTTTCTACATTTTCTGCTGTCTGTGCCAAACAACTATGGCAATGAGCCAAATATTTGTAAAGACTTCACTACCCAAACAAATGTTGACAGATTTTCCATATGGCAGGACATCATCTGGGCCAGGGAACATATCAGTGCCTGGGGAATTCTGCTTGCAACACAAAAGTAAATCCTACAGTGTAAGGCCAGAACAAAAAGTGTTAATTCAGCTGTGAGTTCCTATGCTTAGTGGGGTAAGTATATTGTTTAAGTAATAGTATATAGATCAGTATACATCTGATAGTGGTCAGGATCAATAGGAACTCATGTCCATTGAATCTGGCTACAAAGATTGGCTCCCCTGGAGGCAAACTCATTCTGAGTGAATGGTTTTTGCCGATTTTATAGATGATTTTCTTACACAGCTAGAAGTGAAAAAAAGAGTACTTGTACACCATTTTTTTCTCCCTTTCCAAACAGTCCTTGGATCACGTTTCATTCCAGCTGTATCATGTCCCACGTTGAAATGCTAGCTCCTCCGAACAGCAGAGAGATGCTAACATCAGCTTCTTCCCTAAGAAAAATCACAGAATCTTGTCTATTCTTAGTATGGAAGATTGAGAGTACTCGTCCCTGTGAGTAACACTAGTAAGAAGTCTTTCTTTTGAACAGAGATGAACAATTTTACCAGCCACAGAACGCAGTTCTTAGAGAACCATGTATCAGCAGTTAAGGGTACAAGAGGCTATAAAGTATTGCCATATGGGATTATAAGCAAATAGAACAAGTCCTTCATGGCAAAAAATGCCAGAACATTAACATATTTTAATTTCCACTGTTATGTTCACATAAAATTGTTTCCTCGTCACTTCTTGCCTTACAGTCACTAAATTTAGTATTAATTTTGGGAGAATGCCTTTCATACTCTTTACATACCCCATACACCTGCACTTGCTTCATGGGTTACCCACACACATTAAAGCAGACCAAAAACTCAAAGACTGGGCATTCGTAACCAGATCCTTTTTACCAAATACAGTTCTGGAGACATGGTTTGAATTGTTACAGGCTTCCAATAGTCTGTGATAAAAAACACAGATTCCCTTAGCCAGTAGTTCAGAAAGCTAAGCCTGCTTGCTTTCTGGCAAAACACTGGTTTTGATAAGACACAGTTGCTCTGAATAAAAACCCTACCCTCCAGTGTGTTGCCTGCTCTCCCCGTTTTGCTGTCACCTCCAACCCTGATAAAGATGCATTCTGTCCCAATGTCCCAGTCACAGATTAAGATGTTACACTGAAACACACCTTGACTTGTACAGAAATAGAAAATTATTTGTACTTCCAGTGTATCCTGAATTCTTCTTTTGTTATTGCTTGAAAAATATATAACTGTGCCCATTTGTCACCTATATACTAATTCTTGGTTTAGTGATACTACATTTTACCCATCTTCACAAATCTTGTCTAATCTTCTTGCGAGGTTAGAACTGTCTAATATGCAAAAACATTCTTTTTAAGAGTTTTTATTTTATCATTTTACTTCTGTGTTTTCATTAATTATGACTTTCATGTATTGCATAGAAGATCTAGTACTTTGGCTCTGCCTGTAACTTGAAGTCATTTGACAGATAAATTTTTATTCCACACTATGACCTAATTTAATCTCATTGGCCTGAATGACTCTGCGTTGTCATTTTTATCTAAAGATGAGTTACTCATAAGGAGAGACAGCAGCACCCCTGTGCAAAATATTCTAAAAGGTTTCCAACAGAAGTTTCTGAATCTCACTCAGATGTTTTTCATTTTTTCCTGTGAGTTTCTGTTCAAATTCTACTGCTTTTATGCTATGTATTGGGATTCCAATCCCCCCATGTTAAAACTCTACAAGATGTGGCTACTCTGTAAATTCTTATTGTTATAAAATCTCTGCTGCTAGTAGTCATAAATGTGTCCCTATATTGCAGAAAGGTTTGATCCGTCCAAGTCAAAGCAGAAATTTGAATGTCAGATCAAATGATCGTGTTACTTTGTTCTCTTACTTTGTTCTCTTGCTATATTGCCTTCCTGGACTTCCCTGTAGCCCAATGCAAAGTGCTTCTGATGACTCCTCAGAGATTCAGTAAGGAGACTTGTGCAACAAACACCAAAACCGAGACATGAGGTGAGCGCCAATCAGACACACACTGCACCAAGACAGCTTCAAATATGAGACATAGTCCAAACTCTGGGCAGATGCTGGAGCAGAGCAAGACTGGCTAATGAATTGCACAGGCCCCAAACAAAGCTATGGCTTATTTGTTGCACACAGTAGTAAAAGCTTGATTGACACTTTGCACACTGTTGGACCCTCATATGCACAAAGTCAGAGAAGCTGAGTGCCAAGGAGGTTCACTTCCCCAGCAGTTTGTAAGAGGAGTCAAGTCAGAAAAAAAGATCTCCCTTCAGCCTTATCTTTACACAAGGAGAGTACGAAAGAGCAACATGTAGCTGCAAATGACGAGAACAGATCTGCACAGTTTCAAATTCTCTCAGAATGACAACTAATAGAGCAAATGCTACTTACAAGGCAGTATACCACAACCCCACTTGATAAAAAAAATCCTCTTAAGAATTACTATTATTTCCAGTTTAAGAATATCAAAGTACACCCTGCAGTGACTGAATCTTAACAGACATTCATCCATTCAACTAGGCCTCAGCATTATCTTAACTCTCTGTGGATGCTTCAAAGATATTATTGCCTACTAAGACTTGATAAATTAAGTAGGCTGTCTGTTCCGTCCGTGAAATTTCTGTATCAGAAATAGTGTGGCCAGCAGGAGTAGGGAAGTGATTGTGCCCCTGTACTCGGCACTGGTGAGGCCGCACCTTGAATACTGTGTTCAGTTTTGGGCCCCTCACTACAAGAAGGATGCTGAGGTGCTGGAGCGTGTCCAGAGAAGGGCAACGAAGCTGGTGAGGGGTCTGGAGCACAAGTCTTATGAGGAGCGGCTGAGGGAACTGGGGTTGTTTAGTCTGGAGAAGAGGAGGCTGAGAGGAGACCTTATCGCTCTCTACAACTACCTGAAAGGGGGTTGTGGCGACGAGGGTGTTGGTCTCTTCTCCCAAGTAACTAGCGATAGGGCAAGAGGAAATGGCCTCAAGTTGCGCCAGGGGAGGTTTAGATTGGATATTAGGAAAAATTTCTTCACTGAGAGGGTGGTCAGGCATTGGAACAGGCTGCCCAGGGAGGTGGTGGAGTCGCCATCTCTGGAAGTGTTCAAAAAACGTGTGGATGTGGCGCTTCAGGACATGGTTTAGGGGACATGGTGGCGCTGGATTAATGGTTGGACTTGACGATCTTGAAGGTCCTTTCCAACCTAGTGATTGTGTGATTCTGTGAAATAGTTTTTTTGGCCCACAAAGTGATTTCTTACCTCTGGCTGTCCTCCACAACTTTTTCAGCATCCTTTTAAAAACACTGACAGCAGAACTGCACATTGTCTGTTAGTCCAACTGTTCTTATGCCACAAACTGCACTGGTGCTCCAGATATTTTTGCTTGTCAATTATTACATAAAAAGCCCTTCTCAGTGGTAAAGCTTTCCACTAGACAGACATTTTCTATTCTGCAACTTACACATGCATTTGCTGTTCCCAGACAACCTTGCATCTGAATGTATTAAATTCCATAGTGTGTAATTAAAATCTATTACTGAACAATGCAAACCACTCTGTAGTAGCCAACTATCTTAAAAATTATTTTTTAATTATTTACTGCACAAATCACCTTGCAGGATAAGATTTCTGCCAGGTAACTGCTAAAAATATGAAGTAGAAGGTGGCTGTCAGATGTCAGACTGGCCATTGAGATAATAATTTCGGTCCTACCTCTAAATGCGCATGTCCTGCATCAACTGGCAGAGACAAATATAATTTCGTATGTCTTAGAAGAAAATTAATTAAAAACTATGGGTTTGACTTAAGTTTCTTTAGGAATTACAAGCTTCAAATAAGAACAGGGATCCAGTATACTACACATGTATCAAGAAGTCGCCAATTTCACGGAGATAAAGTGCACAAAGATGGAAAAAAGGGGAAAGAGAATCAGCAGGATATGACAGCAGGATATAACTGAAATAATAATCTTGGTGCAAAGAATAAGCATCAGACAACTGAGAAAAGAAGTGCTATGGGTGAACCCTGAACACTTTTCCCCATTTAAGGGCTTTCATCATAGCCATACCTATATCACTCTGGCTCCCATCACGTGCATGCATACTTAATTAGGATGAGTTTTATTAGGGCTTAGAGTGCAGAACATTCATTTGATCAATCACAGACAGGGGTGACAACTCTTCTTAAAGTCTTGCTTCCTTTAGGTCATTTTGCACATGGTTAAATCAAGATCTAGTATCCATATCGCTACTTTGCTCATTCTTCATGTTCCAGCTTATTCCACTCATCTGACATATGGTTATTACACTGGTGGTGTGATCGGGCTTCTGCAGACAATATTGTACATATACCTCATGGCATCTTGTCTCTCCTCCCTCGTCTGTGTGGATGACCACAACTTGTTAGCAAAAGTACGAAATACCAGGAGAAAAAAAAAGCACAGTGCTGACACAAGTAAGCAGGTGTGTTTCACTCCTAAGGAACTTAATTAGTTTTAACCTTGTTTCAGCTCTATTTTAGCTTAGATTTGGGACTTCAACAGGGCACTGAACATTTTAGCAGGTGTCATTTATGAGCTGTGCCTCGTCATTTGCCGTGTCAAGCACCAGCAAGAGCCCCAGGCAGCCTGCTGCCAGGCTGCTCGGGCCTTGCAGCCACAGGCCTCCCGGCTGACAGCTCCCCTAAGCTCGAGACCCCAGGGCTGCACAGCCCGGGCCAGGCTGCAGAGGGCCTTCTCCCGGGGCCCGCACAGCAGATCCAGCAGATTCTGCCCTGCAGCCTCAGCTCCTCCGGCTCAAACTCCCGTTCAGGGGGCTACTCAGTGAACGCCCCGCGTCTCACAACCCTGCACGGCCTCGCAGTCCCGTTACCCCAACCTCTACGCTTAAGTGCCTACGAGAACACCGCTCACAGACTTACAAACACGGGCCCCCCGCCTCCACCGCGGCCCGCCCCGCCTCTCCCGAGCCGCCCGCCTAGCCCCGCACTCACGCGTTCCCCACGTGGATGCGTGGCACCACCTCATTACTGTGCGCGCTAGGGAGGCTGTAGCAGCCGCTCCCATTAGCCAGAAGGTCGTTCAGCTCCTCCACCGAGATCTGGTAATCGGACATGGCCAGGCCCGGGCCGATCCCCGCCAGCCAGTCAGAAAGCCCCTTGGCGCAGCAGCTCGGGCCTGGCGCGGCCCCGCCCCTCCCCGCCTGGCACCGGCCGCCGCCTGATAGGCGGAGTCGCGTCAGCTGGTTCTGTCGGCGGCGCGCGGTAGGGACGGGTCTGGAGCAGCGCGAGAAGCGCGCAGTTTCTTGCAGGGCCGTGCCTCGCCGTACCGTACCTCACCTCACCTCACCCCACCCCACCCCGCGCTGCTTTGATTCGCCTGGCCCAGCGGCCTTTGCCGCGCTCTTCGGATTCCGCCGGCTCCGGGCCCCTGCGGCGCGGGGAATGGACGCTGCAGGCCTCACCCTGAAGCTGCTTCTAGTCGGAGACAGCGCCGTGGGGAAGTCCAGGTGCTGGCCGTGTGGGCCGTGCGGGCGGGGCGCTCTCGACATCGGGCTGAGTTCTCGGTTTCTTTCCCCGCAGCCTCCTGCTGAGGTTCACTGATGGTGCGTTTGAGCCGTGCCTGAAACCCACCATCGGTGAGTCCGGAATCCGCACGACCTCGAGATGGGGACGTTTCCGCATGTTTACGTTGGGGTCCCGTTGGCGAGAGGCAGCGGCGCGGGGCCGGGATTGTGCGAACGCCTGGCGGGCGGGCACGCGCTGTTTTGGGGGGGGAGCCGGCTGCGAGGGCGGGCATTCGCCAGTCCGTTCTGACAAGCCTTCCCTGCTTCTTACGTCTTAGGTGTTGATTTTAAAGTGAAGAAAATGGTGGTAGACGGCCATGCAGTACAGCTTGCAATATGGGTAGGTTTTGTTCCAGACAGATATGGATAGGTTTTGTTCTCGGCAGATGTGAAAACTTCAGGAGCTTCTTTTTGTGTTTTTTTTTTTTTCCTCTTCCTTTTCTCCCTCCTTGCTAAAGTTTTCTGGATGTTGAGGTTGTGTACTTACGATGCAGAGGCACATAGGATGAGTGTCTGTCATGACTGTCCAACAGTAGTTGCAAACAAGGTTCTTTCAAAACATTGATAAATGCTTCATTGCTCTGGATTGGGGACTTCAATTCTAGTGGAGATTTTGGCTGCTCTCTTCTGTGCCTATACAACATCTGGGTTTCTCTAAACCCTCTGTGAAGTGTTAGACTTGTGACGATGTGACCTTGCAAGAAAGACAGGCATTTCGTGCCTGTATGGCCCAGAAATGCTCCCAGGACAGACAGCACAAGTAAAACTGCAGAAGGGTGATGCTATGAGTGATGAGTTGCATGATTTCTTGTACAGGCTATGCAGTGACTCTGCATGCATACTACACCAGAAACAGTCCAGATGCTTTATTTTGGTTAAAATCATGGGGGGGGGAACCATACTTGATCCTGAACTTCCTGATGCTATGTTTCCAGCACCTGCAAACTGAGAAGTCAGATTGCAGCTGTGTGATCAGGATTATTATAATATTAAAGCACTGCATTTATACTCCTAAATAGAATGAAGCAGCCCTAGAAGGGAGTTTTTTATGTGTATAGTCATAAGTGTTTGAGAAAGAACATGCTGTTACAAATTAAGTAATTGGGACTATTGGAAAGAGAGCACAAATGTGCCTTGGTCTGGTATTAACAAAAGTAACATAAATGCCAAAGCTTGAATTATTTTCTTGTTTTCATTCACACTTTGTGTACAGAATGCAGAGTGATAAAGTCATGCTTGCTCTAGCCAGTGAGCGTATGTATTGGCTGTGTGCTGAACACGCTGCACACAAATCAGAAGCTTTGCTGAGAGTAACTAAGCCACGTTTGCCCTAATAATCAGAGAGGGGTGTGTCTCTTTGCTGTGAAATGAAAAGCAAGGCCAGAACTTGCACAAGTTGTATAGCTGGAGAAGGCACAAAACCTTTAAGGCATGTACAGTGCATCAAGGGCAAAAAAAGGCTTCTGCTTTAGTGTCCATGTGTGCATGGATGCCTAGGAGTACAATTTCCTTAGTAACGATGATGTGAATTAAGTAAATACGTTGCCAATTTTAGTTTCTTCTTTTAACAAAGAAAAAATAAATTACAATATAGCTGTTAGTCTGTCTATTGTAATCTGTATGGAAATTTAAATAAATTTTTTTTTTGTAAAAACATATTTGTGTAGTTCTTTTGCTTCCTTATTGTTTGTTCTGAGGTTTTTTGAATTTCATGTTGCGCTTAGGAGCTATTTTGAAGATTTGTGAAAATAAGTGTAACATACAGCAGTAACAATGGAATGAAACTACTGATTTTAAATTTCTTACCTGCTTAGCATCTTGGCAGACTTGAAGTAGGTGTCTCTAACTGGATTCTCCTTTCCTTCTGTGGAGGAGCAATGGGAGATTTTTGGAACCACTATGTTTGCTGTTGTGCAGTGTTTCTCATCAGAAAACTAGTTATTCCTCGCCTCATTCAGTTCAGCTGTTTGTTAACTGATTAAGCCTAGCTGCTTGGGTTGCAGCAACAGCCATTTATGTGTATCTTTTGAGTCCCATTGACTTTCTTGTTGTCTCACTAATGTTTTAGATGTCTGTGCTTATTGCTTTCAAGTCCTCTCCGTGCTTTTCTACCCCTCCTTATCAATTTTCTGTTGCTGCTGCTAATGTTTTCTGCCCGTTTCCCTCATTCTGTTGTCTTAAGGTTTCATGTATCCTTACTAGTCAGGAAGAATTTAAGTCTGTTTATCTTTTGTGGTTTGAAATACCTTTTTTGTTCTAAATATATTTGATTTTGTGTGTGTGTCTCTCTCTCTTTTGTTGTTTTGGTTTTTTTCCCCTCTGTAGGACACGGCAGGACAGGAGCGTTTTAGAACACTGACTCCCAGTTATTACCGAGGAGCTCAAGGGGTGGTTTTAGGTAGGAGGTATATGGAAGAAAAACATGATTACAAAAAGTATTGTCTTTATTGCTCCGTAAATGTGCATGTCTTTACAAAAGGAGGTTGTCTGAGAGAATCAGAGGAACAATTATGGTTTTTACAGCATTACTGCATCATTAGCTCAAACACTAAGTATGTAAAAGCACTGGCAGAAAATAATGCTGCTTCAAAATATTTTAAATTAAAAATACAGAGATGTCACAGTGCTGGCTGAGTGGATGAATTATTAGCATTAGCTTTGTAATAATTACTTTGGTGAATTTTTGGTAATAAGGCAAATTGGGGTTTGTGGCGGGTTTTTTTACACGTGATGTTTTTACTTTTTATTACTGTAAGACATGAGGTGTGTAGCATGAGTAATGGATGTCTAGTCCCTTTCTGTGTGACAACACTAATTAGAAAAAGAAGGAATTAGTCTGAGGGATTGTGAAAGCTGAACACTTTGCTGTACAAAATACTTGTTCTGACAATGATACAGTTTTTTAAACCTTGGTGATTAAGTGAATGCAGTTATGAAGTTACTAGTGACCAAAAGTCACTTTTTACTCAGAATCTCTGTTTTTAGCAGCAGTGTATGCATGTAGTTATACATTAGGGTGACAAAATACCTATTTTAAATACTCTCTGTGGCCCAATTCAGAAATAGTAACAGGTATAAGATTTCAACTGGTAAGTCTGACTTCCAGTCACGTATCTATTGCGGAGATGCTTGTGGTCTGTAATCCCTAGTGACTTTGGGTGACCACAGCCAATGTATTTCAGCTCTGGGAAGAGGATATGGTTGATGCATCCTTCTGTAATTCTGTAATACTCCTTTTGAGGGGGGAGAAGAGGGGTGGGTGGTAGTTAGCTCGTAAGGGACTAAGTTCTGCCATAATGAAGTAAACAGCTGTTAAGCTCCTTTTCCTCTGTTACCAGTGTATGATGTTACAAGAAAAGACACTTTCACGGGACTAGAGAGCTGGCTGGCTGAGCTGGAAATGTATACCACCAAAAGCAACACTGTGAAGATGTTAGTTGGCAATAAAACCGATAAGGTCAGTTTAGAAATGCATCCTTTTACACTCTTTCACAGATTACTCAGTCTTGATAGAGTATAAATGTGAGACAAGTGCTGAAACTAACACACTGTTGTCCAAGGAGGTGATGCGCTCTGCAACTGAGGAACCTAGGTTGGGCAGGCTCCACTTACCAGCTCTTTTTTTAAGCAGATCTTGTTAAAGATTTTAATGGAAACTCTCCTGGAGAGATGAAATCAATGAGAGAGATTCTCTTAAGATAGCGAGAGGTTCTGCCTGAGAGATGCTGTATACCACTGAAGTTAACTGCAGTGCAACAGCACAGCTGCTGCTTGCTTTTTGACCAGACTGTATTTTGGACAGGTGTATTTTGACAGGAGAATTCAGCTCTTCAGATGGCTCTTGGGTGTGCATCTGTGTGGGTGTGAGGTGCACTGATAGCTGTGCTTTTCTGGGGTGTTCTGACATATCTTAGATGCTTGTTGAATAGTGAGATGTTTCACTCTTGATTTACTACAAGAGGTTTCCAGTGTGGCTATCCTGAACTAGGTTCTCTTCTGCCCCTTTCCAAATCTGTCAATTTTCAGATCCTTCGATATGTCTTTTTAGCTATTTGAGTACTGAAACCTCCTTTCTGGCATGTATCTTGCGCCTAGTTGATTCAGAAGATAGCAACACATTCATTTCTTACTGATTTGATGTTGCTACTGTTCGATTTGACCCCCTAACAGCCTGCCTAGCTGTAAACTGTCTGTTGAGTGGGGAAAAAACAGTTGCTGATTACTACATAGTTTTATAGACTTCTTTGTCTCTTCAGCAAAACTTCTGTTCTGCAGTGGTGCTTTTCCAGGGACTTCCTAAAAGTGGCAAGTGTAGCTTATTTTAGTCATGTTCTTCATTCGTCTCTGCAGCCTGATCGTGAAGTAGAGAGAAGAGAAGGACTCCAGTTTGCTAGGAAACGCTCCCTGCTCTTTATAGGTATGTAATTCTGTGCCAAAAACTTGCGTACTCATATGTTTATTTTGGTATTGCTAAGCATGAATGAAGCGTACAATTGTATTTCAGGATGATAGGTTGATATACTTTTTTTTAGTACCTAATCAATGAATGTTCTTTTTGCTGCATTAGTTCATATGCATGGATGTAGGTTTCAACTTTTTTCAGAGATGCTCTGCATTGACTGCAATTGGAAGCACTTTTCTCTGGAAGGGATTTACTTCAGATACTGTGTAGGAATGAATTTATATTCTCTTGGAAACTAGCAGGATTTTTTTAATTCAGAGCCCAGAACACTGGAATTTTTCTCCTGCCTGATGACAGATTACCTTGGGTAATCTCTTTTTTGTTTCAAGTTTCTGTTGCAGCTACATAGAAGACAATATTCTTAGACCAACAATAAAATGTACAATGCGGCAAATATGAAGATGGGGAACAAATTGTGTTTTTAAAAAAAGAAAAGAGAAAGTAGTACCTTTTAGGTGAAGCTTCTTGAAAAGATTTCCAGAAGGAATTGAAACAAATGCATAGGGGAAAACGTGTAGTTCCCTCTGCATTCTTTGTTTCCCAGCTAGTTATGGAATACTACCGCAACCTGAGGACAGTTTCTGTTTCTCCATTATGGAGAGAATGGGGAGCTGTGGAATTTTTTTTTGGTGGAAAAATTAGATGCTTCAGACTGGGATGCATTTCTGTTTATCATATTCAACTGTAAGTGAGCCTTTAAAGGAGATTGGAGAGGAGGTTCACTTATTTAAAAAACAAAAAAAGTATCTTCTTTCTGGTCCCAAAAGAACTCCTTACAAAGTGGAATACTCCCTGAAAATAAGATAAAATACTTTCCCCCTGCTTTTCTTCCCCATCCACCAGAGACCAGTGCCAAGACACAGGATGGAGTGCAACATGCCTTTGAGGAACTAGTCATAAAGATCCTGCAGACACCAGGTCTTTGGGATAAAAGCGCAGAGAAGCGGGGAGTCCAGCTAATGGAATCTTCAGCACAGCAGGATAAAAGCTTATGTGGTGCATACTGTCCACTTTCTTAAATCTACAGGTGGCTGTTCTGTCTGAATGGAGTAGACTTAAAAAAAGAAAAAAAAAAGGGGGGGTGGGAGGGGAGAAGGGATTCTGAGCACTAGCCTGTGCCTTGTTTGACCCGCCGCCAGTTCTGTAGATCCAAAACCCAAACTGATTAGCAATGTGCATTTTTGTTCATTAACAAAATACAATTTCTCCTTCCCTTATGCACAACTGATATCTCCAGGTATTTTTCTGGTAATTGTCAGATTTTTCACTACTAAATCATGGCGCTTCTTAGAGTATTGTGCTTTTGCTGTATGGCATTCAACATGGACTTTCTCTGAAGTTCCTGCCTTAGCATAAAATAAGGTAGTACTCCATTTTGGAATATTATTGGAAAGCTGCTTTTCCCCAGGATGGCATGGGAGTCTTTTAAGCACCCACGTTCCCTTAAATGTAGCTAACAGGAGTCACCCTGAGCAGTGACATTGTTTCCCTATTTCAGATGGCTTTAAGCAGTTGAAATTACTACATGTCCCCAGATAGTAAGTTGAGTTGCTGGGACAACCAGGTGATCAGGCCCAATCAGCATGGGTTTATGAAAGGCAGGTCCTGCTTGACCAACCTGATCTCCTTTTATGACAAGGTTGAGGGAAAGGCTGTGGATTTTGTCTACCTAGACTTTAGTATAAAGCCTTTGACACTCCTTCCAATAGCATTCTCCTGGAGAAACGGGCTGCTTATGGCTTGGGCAGGTGTACTCTTTGCTGGGTTAAAAACTGGCTGGATGGCTGAGCCCAAAGAGTTGTAGTGAATGGAGTTAAATCCAGTTGGAAGCCAGTCACCAGTGGTGTTCCCCAGGGCTCAGTATTGGGGCCAGTTCTGTTTAATGTTGTCCTGGTTTCAGCCAGGATAGAGCTGGTTTTCTTCACAGAAGCTAGTGTGAGACGCCATTGACGCAGCCTGTCCAGATCCCTCTGCAGAGCCCTCCTGCCCTCAAGCATATCAACACTCCCACCCAACTTGGTGTTGCCTGCAAACTTACTGAGGGTGCACTCCATCCCCTGGTCCAGATCATTGATAAAGACATTTGTCCTGGTTTCAGCCAGGATAGAGCTGGTTTTCTTCACAGAAGCTAGTGTGAGACAGTGTTTTGGACTTGGGATGAGAAACTGTTGATAATGTGCTGATGTTTTGGGTTGTTGCTGAGCAGTCAAGGACAGTCCAGCTTCTTGTGCTGGCTGGCCAGCGAGCAGGCTGGGGGTGCATGGGGAGCTGGGAGGGGACACAGTCGGGACAGCTGACCCAGACTGGCCAAAGAGATATTCCCTATCATCTGATGTCATGCCCAGTACATAAACTGGAGTTGGCCGGGGGGTGGAAATCGCTGCTCGGGGACGGGCTGTCGATCACTGCGTGGTGAGCAATCGCTGTATTGGGCATCACTTGTTCTTGTACATTCCTTTGTTGGTATTATCATTGTTGTTTCCTTCTTTCTTTCTGTCCTATTAAACTGTGTTTATCTCAACCCAAGAGGTTTTTTTTTCCTAATTCTCTCCCCTGTCCCACTGCGGGGGGGGGAGTGAGTGAGCAGCTGCGTGGTGCTTAGTTGCTGGCTGGGGCTAAACCATGACAGTCCTTTTTGGCGCCCAACGTGGGGCACGAGGCTCGATATAATAACAGTTGCAGGTCACAATATCAGTTTATTTGATTTGCATCATGCTCTCGTCTTTGCTGTACATGTTAAGGATGTTAACTGGCCAACTCCAGCTGAGGGAACTGGGGTTGCTTAGCCTGCAGAAAAGGAGACTGAGAGGAGACCTTATCGCTCTCTACAATTACGCTCTACTACAAAAGGAGAGTGTAGTGAGGTGGGTGTTGGACTCCCAAGTAACAAGGAATAGGACAAGAGGAAATGGCCTCAAGTTGTGCCAGGGGAGGTTTAGATTGCGCATTAGGAAAAATATCTTGACCGAAAGGGTTGTCAAGCACTGGAACAGGCTGCCTGGGCAAGTGGTTGCATCACCATCCCTGGAGGTGTTTAAAAGATTGTGTAGACATGATGCTTAAGGACATGGTTTAGTGGACTTGGCAGTGCTAGGTTAATGGTTGGGCTGGATTATCTTAAAGGTCTTTTCCAACCTAAATGATTCTACGATTCTTCCTAATTTTAGGGTTGTAGTGAAGAGGCATATCTATTAACATTTGGCAGGGGAAAAAAAAAAAAACTTGCTGCGCAGTACACTGTAGGTTAGCCCTTGCTGCTCTTGAATACTTTGTGCCGAGTTATCAGTGGTGAAACGGAGTCATCACTTTGGGCTGGCTTACACTGTGGACCGTTTTTGCAGTCAATGGGTCTCTCTGCAAACGCTTGTTCCTGCCCAGATTCAGCAATTGCAGGGCTAAAACCGAGTTTAATATAAAATGTGCTGGTTATGGAAGACTTTTCACTAGGATGAGGCTGTCTATTGCCAATCCCATTATCAAGTTATGTCAGAAAAATTGTCCTTGTTTTAAAGACGCATGTTTTGATGATTCATCTTAAGTTAACTTATATTGGTGGGAATGCTGTCCCGAGTACCACTAGTGATTTATCAGGAGTGCTACCACAACATGGCTGAAGGCAAGGTGTATATACTTCAGCCTCACTTTGGAACTACTCTAGCTTGTTCTCTGCAAAGCTGTTCTTTGTGCAGCTGTTTTCTTCTGTGGAAAGTGTTAGATAGCAACTTTGCTTCTTACCCTTAGTATCTTTCTTACCTAGTTTTCTTTAAATTAAATCTGTATGTCTTGCAGAGTATAAAAACCTGCTTGTAATCTGCAATGTAGATCTATGGTGAGATCAATGTGCCCATTTCATATTTTCATGAAAGAACTAACTTTGTTTGAAATGCTGTTACTTAAATAGTTTTAAAAATATTACACTGTTTTTCATAGGCTAAAGATATATCACTTGGCAATGTGTCTCTCATAAGCCACATTACTTTTGGTGACTGTACTGGGACAAGATTGCAGAGAGCTAAAAGGCAGAGCTGATGCACCACCTGTATGTGAAGGAGTCCTTGTACCTTTCCTGAGGTTACCAGTTTGTCAGCGTATCTGCTCTGACAAGCCAGAGCACATATCTGTGAAAAGTGCTTATTCTTGTAGGAATGGGAACCTCAATGCCTATAGGCAGGACAGTACATGAAAGTTGCCAGGGTACACATTTGGAGAAGATGGATATGGGCAACTGTCCCACATAACTTTCTGGGCTAGAATTAATGTAGAATCACTGACACTGGTGTATAAGAAACATGCCTTTAATATGCTGTGGTATTAGTTTTGCTAAATGCAGTGGAACAAGAATAACATCACACTGTTAAGACGCAAGGAATGAGAATGGTGCACCAAAAGGTCGTCTTAAAGGGCACAGTACCCAGGAAATATTAGACCCCAGCAGGTAATGGAAAATAGGAACTAGTTTCAGCTAACATGCACCTGTACACTACTCAATTTTTTCAAAATCATTATAAAGCGTAGGTGCTTTCAAAAATCATTTCTCTGCCATTTCTTACTAACACCCATCCAAAGATACCACATATTAAAATCTCCTGAAATATATACAAAGTCCTCTAACAGTTAATGTTTCTTCTTCAGGACTTGATGTAGCTAGTTAGATGCTCTGGAAGCCTTTACCCAACTTGGAACAAAGGTAGTTGGAAATGCTGGAAGGATGATGATTTGGACCTGTAGCTCGGCTACTTGGTACTTCAGCCTGTTCCTTTTAGCACCCTTTTCAGAGCTACTATGTTGATGTCAAGGTGGTATCCCATCCAGTAGCATTTGCAAAGCTGTCTTGTAGAAAATATGCTCCTTAAGTCCTGTTTTAAATCATGTGCAGTTATGTTAATGTGGACTAAAAAATGCCTCTGGTTTATGAACTGTCTAGTCACATGGGTGTGTTCAACACTTGTCCTGCATCAGCAGAGAGAGACTGGGGGAGTGGGCATAAGCTATGAATGAGCAGACTGACCATACCTGTGCAAGGCAATGTGGAAGCATTGGGACATGTGGGATAAATGTTAAGGAAAAACCCCATCTCTCAGCCACTGAAACATCTACAACTGGCCTACTCCATCATTGGAAAGGATCCTGAGTGAAGGGAAACATGTTTTGCTGCCCTGTCAGCCAGTTGAACGTTTGAGTAACTGGCAAGGGTGTAAGCATTCTCCAAAGGACATCCCTCCCAGGATCATCTCAATCATTCTGCTTCTTCTGTAGGCAGACTGGTTCCTGAAATGTAGCTTGTTCAGATGCCTTAGCTCTAGCCACAAAATTTGTGGCCAAAGGATGAAAATTCCAGCTGATTTGTGTCTTAACACTACTTAAATGCTTTGGAAGTGTGGGACCCTCTGTGAAACTTAACTGTACAAAATGTACTATTTACAGTCTAAAAGTCACTCCAGTCTTTTACTGATCTGTTTAGTCTGAGTCTTCACTCTTAAATGACAGCTATGCTATTTGAGATTTTGTCAGAAGCTGACTTCTAGTTTTTCCTCATACAGTCTTTACGCATTACCTTCTAGATAGACCAGCAATGTTGAAGTTAATGTGACATATTTCCCTTTTCTAATCCATGTATTTACATTTTTATACAATATTTCCCTTAAACAGATGATAACAAGCTATGACCTAACCCAGCTGACTGGCACCCAAAATGAATCCTTGTTTAGTTTTTCTAACACAGTTTTCAGCTGATTACATGCACTCTGGAGATCTTCTTTCACCAGTACAGTGTCAATTAAATGGCCATACTGCTCTTCAATGAATGCTGCTGAATTAATAATTTCCTGCTGTTCTTCATCCTGCTGATCAACATGAGAAGATGGTATGAAATTTACTGCATATCTTTTTAATTACTAGCATTTTAAAGAATATTAGCACTTTAAAGTAATTAGTCATTACTTTGAAAGGAAATGAAATGAGCTGCTACCATTAGGAAAGGTTATGTAATGTAAGATATTACAGTTGAGATCAAGGAGGGGTATGGTACAGCTGAAATTTGGAAGGCTGTTTCAAGAATTCAAGAGGTGATAGGGAGGTGGAAAAAACATGTTACAGGAGGGACATAAGATGGTGACGCTGCATGTTATGAAGTTAGAGTCACTGCCTAACCTAACACCTGAAATTCATACTCCTCAAAAGTTGAAAAGGACTGCTGGACCCACTGTGCCCAAGTTCAATAATTTTAAGGGCTTACATGAAAACTTACCCAGTGAACTAAGTTCTGTTAGGTATGAATTCAAGCTCAGGTCACCCAACGTAATGACGTTACGGCACTCTCAGTATTACTGTTCACATTTACGTGTCACCAGTTTGCAGTTGGACTAGGTTTGATCCTTGCAAGACATCCACATGCTGCATTTTGTGTGTCCATGCACTAACAGCCTGGGTGGATGTCACTCTGGAGGTATCAGGACTAGGTGGCTACCCTTACCATTTCATGGGACTGCTCAGAAATGTAAAATGATTATTAGTTTATCTGAGTTCAGTAGCAGCTTCCTGTGCTGCAGCCTTGACTGATGTACACAGATCTACATGCAAGATGAAGCAAAGTGCACGTTACTTACATAGTCAAGTTTTAAGGAAGTCAAAGATCTCATTCTAAAGTTCCAGCTGAAAGGCTGTATGTGCACAGGACCCACTTAGTGCCCCATTCTGACTCTCACTGTCATGGAAGGGGAACTCTTCCATATCATAGAAATGCTAGCCCAAATACTTCTTTCACATCTAATAAGAAGAGATTAACATTAGAATACTTACAAGGGGGGCTGAGATTTCTTCTGACATGGGAGATTTTAGGACACATTTTTTCTTTTCTGGAATGAGAGGCTTCACAAAGATAACATAAGGCTTAAACTCAGGAGTCCTCAAGTGCTTTACCGCCTGCAAACAGATGTCTTTTGTTACACCATTTAAAAAATTTTTTTGGTGTACTATGTGTCAACAATGTACTCGAGCTGCATTCAACAGTTTCACTAGTATACTATACAGATGTATAGTACACAGGACTATATAGTCCTGTGTACTATACATCTGACCATGGTAACCTTTTGCTCCTCAGAAAAAAAGGTTAATGTCAGTGCCCCGGCTAGCTTACAAGAATACCTGAGCTTCCTGGAACATGTTTCAACTGCAGACCTGCCTTGCTATGCCTTGCGATACCAGGAACAAGGATCTGGCAAAAGATACTGAGCAAAGTACAAAAAAAAAAAAATTGACTTGACAGGCAAGTTACAATTTGCTTTGCTTAAGAGGCCAAACACTGGAAATTTTAAACCTGGAATTCATCTGAGGTAGTATTACAAGTCTTTTCCTAGCCCAGTTACAAAATCTGAATCAAAATTTCAAAGATTAACTCCCAGCACAGTGGGACTGAGAGCATACTGGCATTGGTTACACCACTAGCAACACTTCAGAGGCAAAAGGGACGAACAAGAATGAAAAACCCATCCATGCTCTAAGTATTCTCTCTAAGACTTGAACAGGCTAGGACAGTGATGCACATTTCTCCCACAGCAAGGGAGAAATCCCACAGTGAGAACTGGTAAAGTGTCATCTAGGATATATCAACTAGACATCTAGGAACTGTAAACACTGCACTGCTTTCTAAAGAGCCCTGTTCCTCTTAGCTAGTGGTCAGACCACCTGTTAGAAATGTAAGTTCTGAGGGCATCATTGTTCTTTGCAGAGCAAGTAGCCACAAATGGTATAAACATCAGTTACTTATGCTGGCAGCCTAATAAGAAATACTTGCTTTCTTTTAAAATAAGCTGCGGAACTTACCTCAGGTACCACATCTACCAAACAAACCTTCTTTTTGGCTATCACAGACCGGATTGCCTCAAGACTTGTACCATACAGATTTTCTTTGTATTCTCCATGTTCCACAAATCTAAAAAAATCAATACAGTTTTAAATGCCATCCACAAAGAGTATTTAACTTGCAACATTTGCTGACTGTTTCCTGAAGTCACAGTAGTCAAATGGGGTAGGGGAGGAGGGAGGGAAGGGTTTCTTCTTTCTGATTTTTTTTTCCCCCCTTCTGGTTGCTTAGTAGCAATAGTCATCTTCACATGTCACTAATAGCTAATCAGCACTACCAACAAATAAGGAAAAAAGTGCATTAATTCATCTGACTGATGTGCAAGCCTGACAGAAGAAACAGGATGCTTTTCACAGAAAGTAGAGCAAAGCTGGCAAGGAAATGGACTCCAATTCTTTCACCTTCTAGGAGACCAGCCGAAAATCCGTACTTTCAGGAAACACAATCTTACAGAAAGTCCTTTACATCCATGGATTCTGCCTATGACACACTTTAAAGTGAATAAAATTTGTTACCCATCATATTAAATGTAGAATAAGTAGGCCCAACTAACTATCTGTTACTTTTACTAGATTAAATTCTGGCCAATCGTACTACTTGCGATACGGAGCCTTAACTTAACGTACTAACTTACGATCCTCCTACTGGTCCTATGTTTTTTCTAAATTGCTTCTCACTAAATTTCTGAGTTCATGCTAACAGTCCAGACTGAATGAAGAGCTTTTCATTTGGAAAGCTGAACCCTTCTAATACAGCTCGTCCAACTTTACACCTGATTTTGGTATTCATATGATGTAAGATTTAACTAGCAATGTTTTTAAAATACAATTACGCCAGTATTTTAAAATTAACTTACTTGTTTTCCTGCACATCTGTCTCAAATGATTGCTTAGAGACAAAATTGTATTCTACTCCCTCTTTCTCATGACTTTTCTTTGACCTGGTTGTATCTGGAAGAGAATGGAAGCAAGACACAGGAAACATATCAGCCTTTGCAAACAACTATATTTTCTTGTTTAGTTCCAGTCATGTTTTCATGACCTCAAACAAGATAGTTAAACACTGGCAACTTAAATAATAATATAAAATATAAATCAAACATCATAATTTTGTTTTAATCTCAAAAATTCTAAGACCAAAACTGAAGTTGCTTTTTCCCCCAAGTGTGCTATAACTAACACAAAAACTAGAAGGCACACTTCTTACACCTGGTAGAAGCAGCAGAGTGTATCTTACAGAAAACAGTATCTCTTAACTGTTCGGAGAACTGGACTCTCATTTTCTTTGAAAATTAAAAATAAGAAATACAAGTCCTATTACGTTGTCTCTGAATTTAAAGAATATCCCTGGCTGTTTTCCCATGCTACTGTAAAACTTACGTAATCATGTGTGTACCCTTACCTTTGATGTCGTAATTTCTTTTAATAATTGTTATTACTGTGGGAGAAACTTTGGTGATCATTTTACAAATGTATGCCTGGCCACAGAAGTGGTCTGCTATTTTTTTGTGTACATGTTTAAATTCAAGTAAAAATTACCCATGAGTTCGACTGCTAACTAATTTAATGCCTGCCTGACAGAGTTTTATTGAAAGTCTTAAATAGCATATAAACAGTGCCCTCAATGTTAATTTTTTGGTTTGCAAAATCAGCTTGTTGGGAAATCCAAATATTGATGGATTTTTTTTTTTGGCCTTTTTTTTTTTTTTTAATAATCCTGAAAAAATTTTCAGTATAACTCCAGCCACAAACCCATGCAGCAGAATCACTAATTTCTCTACCACTGTGACTGGCTTGTTTGAGCAGCCTAGATATACTAATCAGCAATTTAAAGTCTTGTAAAAATTTTGACTTGGTTTATTGCTGTCTACTTTTTAATTTATTAATATATTTAATTTATTTTAAACTTTGGCTGGTATGATACTCTGAAGAAAAATCATCCTCTTTTAAACCCACATAATGTTTTGGCTGAATCTTAAGATACTGTTTTTTCACACTAGTTCTTTTTGCAATTTACAATCTTATTTTTTCTTCCTGAACTCAGTTTCTCATTCTTTTAATCAGCTGAGTTGACAGAATGCCAAAGTGTATATGTGCCAAGTTATGCAGTGATCTATTCAGCTATTAAGGGCAAACACAGTATATTAAATGAGAAAAATAATTTGAAGTACTTCTGAAATATGCATATAATCAATAGTCAGAACACAAATTACCATTCATCAATGCAGCTAGTACTACACTATTAGACAGCATTTATAGAATAAAGTAGCGATGCACAAAAATCAGTAAATTTTACTCACGTGGAACTGCAACACCATACTCCTGTGGGTTCTCTGACACAACCTTCTGCTTGAGCTCACTTAATTTGGCCCCCAAACAACCTAATAAAATAGAAATGACTAACAGATTTGTGTGTGGAATGACATACTGCAGAGAGTAAATAATACCAATTTCACACAAATAATAAGATACAGGAGCATGCTCGAAGAAACCTGTACATGAGAGACTTCACGACCCACCACATTCCCCTTTGAAGAACATCATCAGGAACAAACTGAATTCTTTGAACAGCTGTTGGACAAGCATTTGTCAGTCACTAAGTCAGAAAATGTGTAATCTTAGCAGTCAGTTATATGAGATACCCTTGGTTTCTGTGACATTCTGGGAAACTCGCCTAACACAAAGCTATTAAGCACACTGAATTAAAATTGCATGCAAAATTTTGTTTGTTAGGTAATTCTAACATCTATCTTTCCATCAATTGCTCTGACAACATAAGTATGCACATGTTTGAGTGAGAACCAATGCAAAGCTAATCACAAAAATGAGAAATGGTCCTGCATCATTATTTTGAGAAGGGGTGGGTTGGGGTTTTTTTTTGGTTTATTTTTTAAATGTCATTTAAAAGAAGAAAACAACTTCTGACCAAAACCAGAAAAGCCTTTCAAAAACCCCACAAGAACCACAAAAACCAACACCAAACACCTAAAGGAAGCCTCTTGGAGTGCAGGTGATAAGGGAAGAAGGAGATAAGTGAAAAATTTTGAACCGATTGTGTATCTTACCAATCAAAACTACCAGCCTCTGCTGTTCACCAGGATGATGCTGATATTTTGTGACTTCTTCGTATGTTAGGAACTCTGCTGTGTCTGCCTGCTCTGCTTGCTTGCCTTCACTCAGATTGTTCTCCTTCTCTTTACGACTCAATCTAAAGCTCCTGCGTAAGCCAGCTGTAGAAGAAAACAAAAGATATATTAAACCATGTCTCCACTTCCCTCAACTTTCAAGCTTGTTCAGCTAGAAGTTACTCTGTCTTTGAATGAGTTACTCTCACAATTTTTTTTAATAATCAAATCAGTGCACATATGCTAATCTTATAGATGAAAAATTTGTGTATCAGGGAAGAAACCAAGCACCCAATCTATACTAAAAACCCCTCATATCACCTTGAATTGCCAAGTGTTGGCTATGCCAAAGTCCAATTATGCCTCTACACAGAGATAATCTAGTTTATGAATATAGGGAAAATTAATTCTAAGGTAAATAAGCTAGTCTTTCTTCTTTTCATGGTGTTTTTTGAGGGTGTGTGTTTGTTGCGGGGGGAAGGATGTTAGGAAACAGATTTTGGTTTCTCACCTATGTACTGTCCATTGAAATATCCTTCGCAGTCACAGTCCTCTGTAAATTAAAAAGCCGGGGGGTGGGATGGGGTAGGTGAGGGCACAGGGGAGAGGAAAGTGAGAGGGGAGGAGGGAAATACCTTAAACAGTGCTTGCGATACAAGTCCGGCTTACTGGTGAGGGAAGGAGAAGTTTTATATCCTGCATTATATGCACACACTTAGTTCTAACACAAATATTAATGATACAAAAAATGATGTGCCTTGCCTAGTGGTTTACATTTAAACAAATTCTTGATGTCGATATTGCACAAGAGAATTTTACATCTCGGTATTTATGGTTCACAGAATTTATGCTCTTCAGCATTCATTACATTTGATCAGTGCTGCTGCTGAAAGTATAATATTCAGACCTGGGTGGGCGGGTGGGGGGGTGGGGAAGACTCCACAAATACAGAGCTCTTTTTTTTAAATGTATGACTTTATAAGTGAGTATTGTGTAAGAATATTGCCTTTCCTGACATTTCAATATCATTTGGGCTTGAAAAAAGGGAATTGGAGTTGACTGAAATACGAGCTCTAAACACCTTCATTTTGACTAAGCTAAATCATCATTATTAAAAAGGTAAAGATTTGATGCTTTTGTCACATGCATATATCTAAAACAATATGCAAATTTATGTTAAAAAAGCCAACCTATGCCTCCTCAAACTATGACCACCCCGAAGGCCCCTAAAAGTATTCAAAATAAAACCAAGATACTTAGCTGCAAAACACTATACTGCAATCCTAAAATAAATACCGAGTTCTCATACTTCCTGAAAGAGGGCTACCTGACTTGTTAAAATTTAGGCACCTATGCCCTGCAATATCTACAGAACTCTACTCATTTGAAGGAGGTGGTGTATGGTTCTGGGACAAGACCACCCATAGGCAAAAATATATACAGCTTAAACCTTTAATAAAATGTGCCAATCCAGAGAAAGAGCTTTGGTTTTTAATGAATAGTTGCATGCAGATATGTAATCAAGTAATGCAAATGTGTACTTATGCCTACATTAACAGAAGATACTAGTAGCAACATACGCCTATCCATAGCTATCTTCTGTTGTTGCAGGTAGGCTCTAGTTTCACACTCGCACTTCAACAGGGTATACCAGTCACGGTGAGCTAATTATGATTAGTACTTTCACCAAAGTTGATGGAATACCAATACTTGGAATATTATTCTCAAGAAGCAAGTGTAATGTGAAAAATAAAAATCACAGCATGCATAACTAAACCGAAAATACCTGATATTTGGAAAGGTGTGTGATAGGGACGTATAAACTGCGTGAGCCCACCACAGTTGCTCATAATGACGCAGTGGCTCATAATGAAAATAACAAAGAAAACAGTCCAAATGAACAGTGAAGAAAAATAAATTTGGATTGATGCAGGTGCACTAAAATGTTAAACCCAAATATTTCATTATTTAGAAAAAAAAATACCAGCTATAAAGACTGCATTTAATTTGCAGCTCTATCAATCTTATTCTGAAACCTACAGAACATGTAAATGCACATCAGAAGACACAAATCTCTTGAATCAGGGAGTAAATTTGGAAGTTATCATTACCTAAGTAACCAATCCAAATTAAATTAAATAACAACTTAAATAAGACACTGCTGTAGGAACAAGCTAGATCTACTATGCCCTTTTCCTGAGGGCTTAGCAGGTATTTTAGAAAATGCATTGGTTGTTTATATTCAGACAGCCTGTGAGTTAGGAGAGTACCTACCTTTATCAGAAGACTGATCATCTGTAGTTAGCATGAAAGGCAAAGTTGGTATGATATTAAAAGACTGGCAAATGATTGAGTAAAATTAGAGGGAACGGAAAGGAAAGTTATTCTGGTCTGATACGCTTAACAGACTTTTCTATCTTAAAAAGAAAAATGCAGTAATGTACCCTTACCAACTGATTAAAGACGTTTTGGCTAAAATTTAGTAGTATAACTAGTTATCAGCTTAATTGTTGTGAGAACGTCTGACACAAAGTCTAAGTAGCAATCCTCATTACATGCCTCCTAACACTGAATGTAACAAAACTAATTTGGAAAAGGTTCATTTAAATCAGTAATGCTATTTTATAATTTGGTTAAGCATCCTCCCTCCTCTTTGTAGCATAAGAGTGCCTGTATCTCCATACCTGTATCTCTTCGTGAGCTGTGCCATGCACCACAGGCCAGACGTTCACTTATATCACTGAAGATGGACAATTTCCAGATTACTAGTCTACATAGGGCGGCACTCCTAGCACAATGTCTAGCTTCACACAGTCACAGGGCTGCCCCACACATCAATAATAGCTGTGCTGAAGTACCCAAGAGCAACAGGAACATTAATTTCTGGTATAATACAGAATGTCTTCTGCCTGTCATCACTGACTAGCAATTTCATCACAAGTAGCAGTTTTTGTGTGAATAATTCACTGACAGAGGCTTCAGAGCTGTAAACAAGAATCACTTTAAAGTCTAGTTAAGAGCAGCTCTGTAATGCTAAGCCTGAAATGCAGATGGTATTGCCAGCTCTAATGATTTTTATCCTCCTTAAAGCTACAGTTTCTTTTCATACGAGCTTAGAGTAATTTCATGCGCTTATGTAAGAATTTCAAGAAGTGTGCATTGGGTTACTTTTGCAGCTCTCAAGTTTCACATCACAGAAAAAATGTGAACACTAGCAAATTTTAAAGCATGCAAACAATATGTAAGGCCTCATGTTCTTGAAAGTAGGATGAGATGGACAGCCGTGTTTTTTTGAAAACACTAGGCACCAGCAACACTAGATAAAGCTCAAACCCATATCCTCTCGCGTGGCAGCTTGTATCCATGCAAATCAATCAATGACAGATCACACAAAATATATTCAAACACATCATTACTGAAGTAACAGAGAAATACTGAGAAGTTGGTATCAACTAAGACATTGCTGAAGGAACAGAACAGACTTACATAATGGTTTCTTCACAGTTCTGGGATTCTGCAGAGTGCCGATTGTCCTTCTGTAAGTCAATCGTCTAAATAGAAAATAACTGTACTTTAGCCATGTAAGCTCAGAATTATAAAGAATTTATAGCATGTTATACGTATAGCATTGAAAATAAAGAACGAAATAGTGCTTTTCCTTGAAAAATATAAAACGTCTCTGATTCAACATTTTAAAAGATTTTTTCTTTAAAACTATGATGGTCCCAGATTGCTACTGGTAAGTGACAGAGAGAAGATTCTAAAACATTTTAGGCTTTCATACATCTGAGCACAGAAATCAATAGCATGTTACTTTTATCAATGTCATTTTTTTTCTATTTCCTTTTCCCCACCCAATCTTTTTTGAAAGAGTAAGAAAACAACTATTCCATTCTATTCTATTCCATTCCATTCCTGCTGAGAATCCAACATCTATTTGCCATTTTTACAAAGGATGGACAGAATTCCTGTCTGCCACAATCCTAAAACTAACAACCTCAAAGAGAACTCAACAGTAGATAACCTTTGTTCAAAATGACCACTACAGCTATGCATACTCAGAAATTATCTATTGCCTTCCAGATCAGTTTGGAATTCTCTGCTATTTACTAGTAAACAAACCAAGCTTGTGTGAAAACGTAAGAACAGGGTATCAAGTGAGATTATCTGAAGTGTTAAAATCATGAACCAGAGCTCAATTCCCTATCTCCAGGTCTTCAATTTGCTCAAAAAAACCCACCTCTGCCACCCCAAAAACCCAATACCAAAAAAACCAAACAAAGCAAACAAAAATCCAACCCCCAAGAAACCTCTCACTGTTGGTAAAGGAAACTATACTTTCTTCCCAAGTGTTTGGTTTTTTTTTTTTTTCAACAGACCAACGTTTGTAACAGACTAAAGAAAATGCTCAGGCATTTACAGAGTCACTCGGGGTTTAACAATCAGCGAGGCAATTTCTATATCCTTGCATACATTGAAATGTAGTTTACATCTGAAAAAAAGCAGACTGCAGTGCAGCAGCATCTGTTGATACATATGCATGCACACAGAGAGAGGCAGCTGTTCAGGCAGTCTGCCTAGTATTTCCAAGGAGCATTCATACAGTGGAACAAAGTCCTTTATTAGAAACCTTATGAAAATCTTAAGAGGCCAGCGATAGAATCAGACCTGCTTAATTCGTAGATACCTCACCTTTGTAACACCTACAATCCAAAGATGACACATCCAGTACTTCAAGAATCACACAATGAAACCAGTGGCCTAAATCAGATTCCTTCTTAAACATAAGACTTTTGTACTGTAAATACAAGACTTGAGGGATATTTTTGCTTTAGAATATACAGATATCTTGCTGTAAAAAGAGAGAAACTTCAAGTTCTAGAAAGTATCCAGATCCAAGCTAAATACTGTCTTAGAAGCCAGAAGAGAGATCAGGTATGCTTTTTTTACTACTACTACTACATGCATAAATTCAAAATTGTTACAATAAATCAGCATTTCCTCTTATACTATGGAAGTACAAGTCTGAAATCCAGTGTCTCCATAAGCCAAGAGAGGTCAAGAAACTGATATTCCACATTTAATTTCATACATGTTTGTTTAGCAAGTGTTTCTGTCCTCATGCTACAAAACATAAGTCAATGGCAAACTAGCCAAGGAAAGCTAGGAACTTTATTATATAATTCAAGAAGATGAAGCTTTTCAACACTTTCCTCTAAGCATCTGGTATGATCTCTGCCCTTCATTTACTGTGAAAAAAAGTATCATAAAATCAGTGTGATGCTGTATGTGTGAAAAAAATTCTGTAATCTTCATTGACAAACCTTTCTTGGAACTGTTTTGAGGGGATCAAGCCTGCTCTGAGGTTTGTATCTCCAACACGCTTTGCTTGCCACCATGTGGGATCATCTTGGCTTACAACTTCTAGGATGTGTCGTCTCTTAAATGGCAGCCCAGCCTCCTGGCAGGGAATCGCTCTGTCTTCTTTGGGATTGTAGCAGAAAAGCGCCCTCATGAACACCTTTAAAAGAAAGTAACACATCCTTTCTTCTTGTCCTATTTGGAATTTCAGACTACCTTTAAAAGGCTTCCCCAATGCTTACACTGCTCACTATATATACATTTCATCTCTCCTTTATGCCTTACAGTACTCAAAAATACTGAAACCTAGTAAGCTGCATCTGTATTTTGACTTACTTCGGCAGAAAAATAAACTATCTTTCAAGCACATACACAGTCATTAAATATAGACATTGTGGAACACGAAACTCGAAGTCCCCAGAAACGCAGTCTACGTCAGTACAAAGTGTAACAAAGAAAAAAAATGAAGGAGAGGGAGAAAACAGTAAAACAGGATTTATGGCAAAGTTGCCTGATTATAAAGACTGTCCATAAAATGTTCTTCTAATCCATCAAAATCTACTATTCAACTTTGGATTTGTATCTTACCACTATTTAAACACATCACTTTTGAAAGTGATTTGTGGGGCTTCAAGGAAAAATTTGGCAACTGAGAGCAGGGAAGCAGAGATAGAGGTAAGTCATTGCTGATCAACGGGGGCAAATGAAGCACTCTGAGAGACGTGTTGATATTTGCAGTGGGCTAATGGGGGTCAAATGATGAATGCAGCTCTGTTTGCACATAGGTCTGTTTTGACTCAAGCAAGTGGCAAAATGCCCAGAGACAATGGACAGATAGCAGCTGTCATGGTAAGAGGAGACTGGCAGGAACTCCAATTTTAATTACATGAACAAAAACAAGAGGTTAGATTTCAGAAATGCTATGAAAGAACATGTGCCAAGATGATGAAAAAGAGAAGTCATCTAAGTAGTTCTACTGATTAAAAGGGCACCACTGCATTTTACAACAAGAAACCGCTCTACTATCTTTTTAGTTCAATTATGGGTCTGTGACACTCCTCACTGAAACAGCAGGAATCTTGCATTTACAGAGAGGCCACCATTGCGTAAATATGAAAACACGTGCTTCAGTAGTTCACTAAGTTGCGTACCTTGCTGTCTTTTAGACGATCTTCTTCTTTGATGGCTGGAATTATTTTTAACGTTATTGATCCCTGAGACTGAGCCTGAGAAAGACAGAAATGCTTTTTACTTTGAAAGCAGGACAAGGACACAATGCAGACTACGCAAATTCCAGTTTAGGAGCTAGCGTCTGTCTCTGCTTCTCAGAACTTTAATACGCCAAACTAATATGCTATTTAACTTCATTACAGAGACTATCATGATGTTCCATGAATCCTCCACAACAGTGTCTTCCCCCTGGAGACATCCACAGTAACTACCTGGCTAGAACATATTAAAACCTGCATTACAATTCTTTCATTTGCTTTTAACAACTTCATGAATTTCTGGATTACAGTTCACAGGGCATTAAATACTTCTATGGCTTTTAGTACGACACTAACTTAAGATTTGCAGACTAACCATTTTAAAGTGCTGCTTTGAAAAATATTGCTGTATTTTCCCACACAGTGGCTAACTCACTAGGGTGAAAGGTAAACATCTACAAAACAAACATCTACTTTCACTCTAAAAATCTTTGCTAGTAAATATCAATTATTAGTTATAGTTAAAAAAAAAAAAAAGCACTTCTAGGTGCTTTGGAAACCTACAATAGGTTTATCTGTTCTATTTTAGATGCCTTATTTTGGATGAGATGAACGGTGTCCTAGAGAAGCCTGCGATTCTTCACAGATTAAAAAGGAAACACGGACAATCAGCTTGGACAAACATTTGTAGCTCTTCCTCAAAAAATAAACTGTGAATAGAAAACTATTATGTTGCAGGCATTTAAAATGGGACAGAAGAATAGCATCCCAGGGTCCCCACAAATAAAACTTTACACAGTATTTCAAAATATGATTTTGACCTGCCTCCCTCCCTGCCCCCCACCCCCCTCCCATTTAAAAGCAGTCATTCTCCTTAGTCAGGATTATTTTGATCTAAATTTAAATTAGGTGATGGAACCAATGGCAGATACTTCGGTCTCCTAGTGTTGGTATTCTTGTTACTGTGTCCCTAACTCTACTCCACACCAAGACAAGGGGGAACCAAGCCACAAGAGGGGAGTCAGACATGAATAAGCATGAGAGCTATGACATTTTCTGCAACACAGCAGGCTGACCACAGATGTGGAGGTTTAGAAAGAGTTACAAAGATTCGTGGGCATTAAAGAAGCTTGAAGCAAGAATTTGCTAACTTTGCAAGGAATCTGCTGGCAAATAACAGACTGACAGCTCTATTGGACACACAGCATAGACTTTCTTCAGCTTCCTAACATATCATATTATGAATAAACTGCTTATCTTCTAGGAACTCACTTTTAATTTGCAATTTGCTTGTCATAAACAAAGCATGAAAGAGAAGTTCTTGACAGAACAATGTGTAACTTTCTATTTTTATCTTACTTGGTACCGATTCAGTTCACAGAAGTTTCTGAAGTCAAAAAGAGAAGACTAATCCACTGTGAGAAACAAATGTCCTAATGCAAAGACAAGCAGGGATTGCATCTTTTTGCTCTATATGTATTTTAAACTCATAGTTAAATTTAATCATCGATTGCAATTACTAGATCACTCAACAGAAAACATCTTGAAATGAAAATCAGTGCAGACCAAAATCTGACTTATTTCTTCCGGTCGTTTGTGAAGCACAGTAATACCATTGACTTCTCTTAGTTCATCTCCAACATGGACAAGACCTGAAAAGATGGTAAGTAAATTAAAGTAAGCCTACAGACTGGAAAGCACCACTCCTCTGATGTCCGACCTAAGTCAATAGCATGTACCTCCTTTCCTCCCTCCCCCAGCTTAATGGATTTCCTATGACAGGCAAGTGACCTCTGTTGGCAATGTGCTCTGAAGTTTCCCACCCTTATTCCAAATGGCACTTGTTTAAATGCAGCACAGTCTCATAGGAGAGCAGCGTGGAGATACACAACATGTGGCAAGATACTCTATAAAATCACCATCACTGTATTTGGATAAGCATTAAGAATGCAAAACTGGAATCGTTGCATAGGGATGATCAAATCTTGTGGAGTCAGGAGACACGTTGCTGACTATAAAGGCAGGAATGACATGGCCGTCAACTGACACATCAACACTACACAGTCCCAGAAAGAATGCTGGACTATTTTTCTTCAACAAGCCATGAAGAGGCCCTAACAAGTTTTAGGTTTGTTTATCCAGTTCAGCAAGAAATGCTGTACTTGTGTTATATAACTACTGTTAACTGACATGAAAGAATTTCTCAGTACCACAAACGGAAAACACCACGATACACTGAATAAACCAAGATACTAGATTAAAGGTAAAAACCATTCTTTTCTTTTCTTTTCTTTCTTCTAAAGCTTAGACCTACTTCTCCCATCTCTGTTGGCATTTTTCCTAGTGGCTATTTTAAAGAAAAACGTATCTAATTAATTTAATAGATTACTGACAAAATACAGAAATGCTAGGTGCATGCTCTAGCAGTCAGTTCACATTACATTTATTAGATTACATTGATTTGAAGAATGATAACTATCAAGAAGAAAGCTGTAATTAGCTAATATTTTTTCATCACAGTAATTCATTAATTTTTGGATTGCAGTACTTGTGTATTAGAAGTGTATTAGAAAATACTTGTGTATTAGAAAAAGTGCATGAGCCTTGCAGTCTATAAATCTCATATAAGGCCAATTCAGCCTATTTAATAAAATCTGGGTGATCACCTTCTAGAAAAGGGAAGGTCAAACCATGTACGAATTAACCCTGTAGATCCTGAATGCATGCTGAATGACAGCCTACAAGCAGAAGTCTCTCCTGCCATTAGACACCTGAAATTCAGTTATCAAGTGAGCTTACCATATGTAGGCTCCCTTTATAGTCAACAGGGAAGAAAGGCATGACCTATCCCATTCTTAAGCTCATAAGGATTTGTTCTCCATCAGCATCCATCTCCCTTCACTGACTGCACAGAGAGTCTACATGCTAGTTCAGACTTGACATCTAACAGTTGCCTATTAAGATTTCAATAGGCTGTCATCTTTTTTTTTAATACAAAATAGTCTATGCATATATTAAATACACGTCTCCAACGGACTGGTTTTAGAATGAATAACCATCAGACTTAGAGATTATCGCTCTAGGTATGTGTGTACAGTACGCGCACGCGTGTGTGTGCATAATTCTGGAAATTTTAAAGCAGTTTACAAATGCAAATCTAAATCTCCTTTTCTTCAGAAATTTACCACTGCGATCAGCTGCACCACCTCTCATGATCCTTGCTACAATAACAGCTCCTGTATGCTCATCTCTTCTGATGGTAGCTCCCTGAAATAAAACATACCCCGCCCCCCCCCCCCCAAGAAACCATCATAAGAAATTTGCTTAGAATACAGTGAGCAGTGAAATAACATGTAAACTAATGTGTCCTTTTTAACTGGAATTAATTTGTTCTATAAATTTTGTCTTCCCTCTTGACAATTTTCATCATTCAACTTTTGCCTGTGACCATGTCATATGACTGTGGGAAGGTGCACACACCTTCCTTTCTGCCATCTTTGCCGAGTGCTTACACTACCTATATTATTGTGGCAATCAAAGTCACTCAAGTGTGCAAAACAGAATTTCTTACAAGAAGCTTTCTCCATGTGCCTTCTTAATCTGTGTAGAATACAGCCAGCATTTTTACATACAAGAGCAAGGAAAGCCAAGTAATTAGATCCCCCCCTCCCCCGGCAATATAAAGCTTTAATGAGGAATTAAGCCACTGTTCTCTTCTACTACCTACTGTCATATACAAAAAGCACTTTAGCAGATTTCTTCCCTGATGCAATTGATCTTCTTAGGAAATCAATTCTTCCCCTTCCATTTGTATAAAATCAGTACCTTGTCAATATAATGTTTACATACAGCTATCAAACATACTCTTACAATACATTACTGACTTTCATGCAAATGAAAAAGGTATTAATTCATTGAATGTTAGCTACAATATGAAAAGAACTATTAATAAGCCTAATTGCTTCAATATACACCGTTTCCTCAGAGATTGTGTTCCCTGCATTAACTGGCACTACAAACCCATGTCCATAAAGCGTCTCACACAAAATTGCGAAGGTGTATTTACCAAAGTTTTCTTTTTATGTTATTTTACTAGCTTAAGAACACTACTAGTTTTTGCAGACTATTTGACGACATCTTCAAGTATCTCCTCCATACTCACAATAACGCTTTTGCACTACAGAGTTTTATGACTAGAGATGGGTTATTTATATGTACCAGAGGTTCTTTATTTTTCACTAGCCGAACAATTTTCACTGATTCCTCATCAAAATCATCATCAAAGTTATCAGGTAGAGGTGGAAGGACTGGGTCAAAGTTCTTCTGTGCTACAGTGTCATGTACTACAAGCATTGCCTGCATAAAGGAAATAAGAAACAGTAATGTAATGGGGTAATATTACAGCTTCCGCTACTTCAGCGAACCTAAACCTCCTGCTTCCCATCCTCACCATAAATCCCCTCAAAGAGATTCAGCAATTATCTTACCCATCATGTAAACTATATGTTGGCATATGTCGATATTTAAAGTAAATCCAGGCAATAACAAAGCTCAGCCTAAAGAAACTTACAGAACGAAGGTGGACTACAGAAAGCAAAAACTTGAGAAATGGCATCCTTTTCTTTTCTGCTCCCTCAGAAAATATTAAGGAGGGGAGGGAAGGCAACATGGTGCATTACGCACGAAAGGTCTACGCTGTGTCTTCTCAATCCCCTTTGCATCCTAAAGCCTGTACAGGAAATCACAGTGGAACAGAACTACAGATTGTAGGAGGTTTTCCTTTCTCTTAGGGACCCTCCACTGTAACTTTTCCATTACAAAATGTTCTACTGGTATTCTCCAAAGGAATTGCATTAAGGTCTCTGGCGTGTAGTTTTTTTTTACCCTGAGATGTGGTGTTGACAACAGCTGAAGTAGCTCTTTCTCTTCATTATTCACTGGTGCGGTCTGCAATTCTTCTATTACCTTTAAAATAAAAATTAGCAGCCTCAAAATAAAAAGGGATTCCATCAAACAAGATCATACATTTGCAACTGAGTGTTTCTGGTGAGTGTTTGCTAACTTCTATCATCCTTCAAAGTAGTGTGCACAGATCAAAACCGACCCAAATCAACTGTGCACGAATCCTAAAAGAAATGAAAGCTTCTTCATCTCTCTTATTTTTATTAGATAGTGCAGGAAGACTTCATCAGAAATAAGGATCCTAGCCCCTAAACATATATTTTAATTATATTGGCAGTGATTCCACCAATGTAATTTCAGGAACAACTTCTGAAATTTTAAATTCAGAATCCGTAAGTGGTATGTGAAACAAAACTCTTGTGCTTGTACTATGACAAAGGAGTTTAATCCTCTCTGTAACCGGGTAGCATTATCAATGTGGAACAAGTTTCCTTGTTGCTCTGCGAAGCCTTGATACCAAAATATCCTCTGGAGTCTCAGGTCTTCCAAACAAAAAATCAGAGAAATAATGGAAGCACTTCTGCACTAGGCTGGGTGGGTGGAAAGATAAGCGGGGGAGGGAAGAGGAAGGGAAAAAGGGGTTGAGGCAAGAGAGATTTCCTTTCCCTGTAAAGGGTTCTAGATAGGGAAGTCGTATGGTCCTGTACAAAACTTGTCCACCACTGTTTAGAAGATGGTAATTTTGTATGACTTGACAGGCAGCAGTGTCAAAACTTTTATGGAGGCAGCAGGCAATTTGTGGGAAAAGGGGAGCGGGCGTATGCTGCCGGTAAAGATGGGGCAGTGGGGTCTCCTGGCTTTGCAAAGGGAAGAATTCTAGCTCCCAAACCTTCCGCAGCTCTTTGCTGCGCTTTGGAAAGAAACAGGCACAAGCCACTTGTAAAAAGCTGTCAAAGGCAGCATAAATTTCACTTCTTCAGGCACGCAGCACGTTTCAAACAAATCTAAGATAAATCTTTGCTCTGTGAACAGACTGGGGGATGAACTGATTGAAAGCAGCCCTGTGGAGGAGGACTTGGGGATACCGGTGGATGAAAAATCAGATACGCGACAGCAATGTGCACTTGCAGCCCAGAAAACCAATCGTATCCCAGGCTGTGTAAAGAGAAGCATGTCAGGGGAAGTGATTCTCCCCCTCAACTGAAGCGATTGATTTCACTTCAATCATGAGTGAAACTAGCCAACAGATTCAAAAACAGCTGGGAAGATGAGAAATATGTACACATATAGCTCAACTGCAAAGCTTTGACTTGTTAGAAAAGCAGACTTAAATAATAGGAAAATAAGGAGACAAGAATATTTACTCACATCTTCAACTAATCCTGCTGCACTGTGTAAAACAGGAGTTGGACTCTGTCTTTCATAATGACGGAGTTTTTCATGAATCTGAAAAAGATTATTCAGGTGTATTACTACAGACAGATACAAAACTTCCTAAATATACCTACACTGGAATACTTTTATATTTAAGGAATATAATTTTCCTGAGATAATGTGTGAGAAGAATAACCTCTCTTGGGGTTATTTTTATTTTGTTTAGGAGTCTTAGTTTTCTTTTTGCTCATGCTAGTTTCACAGACAGAAAATCTGTTAAGACTTCAGCAGTATAAGGAAAAAACAAAGCCATCTCACACTGCTTTTTAGTGATGGGGCACTGTATCTGCATTTTGGCAATCAAGGCAGAAATGTTTTTTCTGAACAAAACATGTTAACTGCCAATGAATGTTCCTATGTGCTTAAATAAATACATACTTTCGTCATAATCTAGAATGCTACAAAAAAAAAAAAAAAGAAAAGCTTTGACAAAGTAAACGATTGATCAATCAAAGGAACAGAGAATAAGTAACCCGTAAGAAAAATGTACATTCATAAATGAACTTTTACCTTCATCAGATAGCTGAGACTCTTTTCACTGAAGACATCTCTAAGGAATCCCATCTCCTCTTTATGATTTGAATCAGGTCTTAGTTGAGATGTCAAAAGGGCCAAAGTTTCATGCAATCCTAAATTTAAATTCAAGGCAGAATAAAAGCTTTGTAAAGAGCATGTCTCACAGGATCTTCTATTGCAGACTTAACATCAACTACATTTACTTGGGTACCATCTTGGTGATCATTAAGTTTGCAGAGAAATTCGTGCTTATCTTCCACTCATTTTATAATACTCTCTTAAGTGGCAAACACAGCTTAAGATATAACATATATCATATTAAGGCAAAAGCTACCAAAGCAATATATATTTTTAAAGGCATTAGTTTTGAAGTTTCACCCTTCACATTAATTACCCTTTGTTTCTAACAAACTTTCAGTTATTAGAATGCCACAGCTGACTCGCAAAATGACTGAATTAACTCCTTTGTTGCACAGCTACCAGCTCTACTTCCTGAGCAACTTTGCTCACAAATGCTATCCTGCCCTTTCTACCTCTGAAGCACCTGTGTAGAAGTCAGGTCTGACCAGAGGAGGAAAGGACTGGCGTACATTTCCACTGCAATGGAAGCAAAGCCTGTGGCTAGTTTACTAAAAAGTGCTAAAATCATCAATATCACAATTTTGCAGTGCGCAGGGCCAGACAAACGTTAGGTTTTTCCTGATGGACCATGACCAGCAAAACAAACAAAAACCCAACAAAAAACCCCACAAACCAACCAACCCACCCTGCCCGCCCCAAGCCAATTAAAAACAAACAAACAAACAAACAGAGGGGTATGCTAAAATTTACTTTTACTATTCTCTCTGTGAACTTTAGAGTGTATTTGGATCCAGGAACACTCAAAACTCACTTCTGCTTTAGAACTCAGTATCACTAGTGTATACTACTTCACCCTCGGTAGCATACTGGAGAAGCTGGTTAGAGAGCCTTCAATGGAATCACTGGTTTTTATGTCAAAATGAAGAATATTAACAAAGCTTACCAACACCTATTCAGAAAATTTTCAGAAGTGGCACAGCAAGCAGAAGAGATTTAAGGGCTGACCTTTAATAAGCATGCATAGAAGCCACTGTTTATACTGAGAGGCCCAAAATTATCCACAGGAGCCTGTCTACCAGCATATATTCAAGGGCTCTAGGATTCTTATGAAACTAGGTGTTTCCTGAAATCTGATTAACCGTATTAATTTCCACCTTTTATACTCCACCTTCCCTGTCTGCTTTTAGGTAATTGCTAAGAAATCTAGCTAAACTATCTTAATTCTACTTTATTTAACTCCAATTTGAATTCATTTCCTGTGTGAAACACATACTCTTAAGATTTCAGTCACTGGTCTGTTGAAAGCATGCAGATTAGTTACCTGAGTCTTCCGAAAGCACTGGCATGGCTTTGTTCTTAATCTTAAAGACAAATGTTCAACTTAAATCAACACGATTGTTTCTTCTTTCTGGACTGCGATTCAGAGGCAGTCCTGAAATGAGCAAAGATAATACCTAAGCTCAAGCATGTGAGGAAAAAATGGCAATCATATAAAAATAGTATGTTCCTAGTACATTCTTCTCTCAAGTCTTCAGTTTAACCTGAATCAGGCAAAGTCCTGCAGTTATTCTGCTACGCAAGTAACATGAAAAATATTATGTTCTATAATAACCATATGGTAACTTGGATAAAGCTGATGCTGAAGAGAACAGATGCTTCCCTACTCTATTCTGAAGATAGATGGTTTTAGAAGGCCTAAGTAACTGTCTGAAAAGACAGAAAAGAAGAAGGCATGCCACACCAATAACTGTCTAAAAGCACCAATAAACACCATCGGCACAGAAAGAGAGCATGCAGGAAGATGCCGTCATAACAAGTAGTTCTGGGGCTTCCTAAAAGCACACCTCAAAGGAATCTACATTCCCCTGGCATTCTGATGCAGACAACATTACAATTACATGCAACTCATTAAAGCTAGCAGGAGTGTCACTCCATCAACCTTGGTCACAGGTACTAAGAATGCTACAACAAATAAGGCTACTTCCATTGCTCAAAAATTCCACTAAATGCTTTTATTGCCGATTTTTCTCATCACTGACAGCAAGTGACTCCACAGCAAATTCATTTCAAACCACAAACTAAATCTCCGCTTATAAATGCCAGTCCAAGATGAAAAACTTGGTGTGTTCCAGAGCATTCAAAATCTGATTCATGCTCATAAAATTAGTCAGACTAATGCTTGCAGAAAAATAGAGTCATAATAGCACGCAAAAAGGATTAGAAAGAAATGTGGGATACTCCAACTCTTTGCTAAATGCAATAAAGGATGCCTCTTGGGTTTCTATTTGTAGATGAATCTCTGATATTTTGATCACATCACACAAGTTTTATGGTTTTCTGATTCAACTTTATTTTGATTAGCTGCCTGAAAATACCGCAGTACTGCATGGCAAATTAGCATATACCAGTTTAGCATTTCTTAGACTCCTAAGTTTCTCTACAACATACTGAAATGTTAAGCTCGTAGTCACCTGTGTTTTGCACCCCGTATTTTCTACTGCTACACTTAATTAGTTCACCTGGGTATCAAAACGTAACTGAGTTCTCCAAGCAAGTGAATTGAGTGTTGAGATTTCACTCTAATCCATGGATTGTACTCAAGTGTATTACGTATACTATACATTTATTTATTTAACTTTCAAAAGCATTTTTATTACCTATTGCTTTGAAGACATAAACATTTCACACACACCCCCCCTCCCACTTCATACCAAAAGAAACGTATACGCAATTCATTCAACTGCCCCGGTTCCTTGACTATTGCATTTCATTTGGCACGTATTTAAAATACTCTCTAGTTATGAAGAAAGGGAACTTTGATTGCGTGCTCTGTCTTTGTAAGAACGGGTGCTTCCTACAGTCAGACTTATTTAGACCAAAACCCAAGAAACCCGAGTTATTTTCCAGAATCCTTGCAAAAAAGCATCCTACATAGGAATCTTCAAAACGTATGTTTTAACACCTCAAAAACCTGACGGCAAACTCAGGAGCACCAGAATTAGATGAGTTACGCACAGCAATCAAAATGGAGGCTTCCCCTAGAGGCATACCCCATGCTCTATAAAAATCCTGTTAGCCAGGACTGATTGGAATAAACAAGTCTCTTCGTCCGAGCCCCCACAGCAGGCTCGCAACTCCACGGGCCCGCGCTCGGGACGCGAGGCCGCCCGTGGCCAGCGGTCTGGACTCAGCCGGGCGCTCCTCAGGCGACCGGGGGGTTTGGCGGGAACCCGAGGGGCGGAGCACGGCGAGGCGGACCAGCTAGTCCGGCACCACCGTTCAGAACTCTCCCACCCCGGAGAGAGCTTTGTATACGCTCCGCCGAGCTCGGACACCGATGACACTGCCGGCGGCAAGGCTAGCGCGGCCGACCTTCCTGAAGGCCCAGCCGCGAGCCCAATGTGTACAGAGTGAGGTGACGCCCCGGACCGGACTTCCCACACGCCGGCAGCGAGACGTCGTCTTTCAGACCTGCTTTCCCAGCCGCGAGGCCAGGCTCTGCGAGCGCCTCTCTGGCACCACCTCCGCCACCCAGAGGATTCCGCAGGGCTTCTGCCAGGCCCGGCCCCGAGTCCTCAGGCTCGGCCACAGTCCGCCAGGCAAACCCCAGCGGAGCCGCGCGGAGCCCGCGCCCCGAAGGCGCCTTTAGGGATCGGCCCGGCGCGGCCCGGCTAGGCCCCGCCGACTGCAAAATGGCGTCGCCCTCGCCCCCTCTGCAGGTACAGAGCCGAGCAGCGCCTCAGGAGCAATGCTGCCGCCGGGCGACCGTTACCTGCGGGTGCGGGCGCGGGCCCGGGCGGCGATAGTTGACTGCCCCGGCGCGCCGCAGAGCAACTCCCCGGCAGTCGCGTCCCCGTAGCCCGCTGCGCACCTCGCCCATGCGCCCTTAGAGTCGTTCTACGCACCGCCCTCCTCCCTCCCCCAACGTGCCCGGGGCTGGGCGGGCGACCGAGCCGGGACCGGGGGAGGCTGCAGCTTGCCTGGGGAGTCGTGCACCGCTGGGGATTCGCCGCGAAACCGCAGCGTAGAGTCGAGGCGGCAGCGCACCGTCAAGACTAGCGGCTGCGAGCTGCAGCCCCAGCTTTCGCCCCAGAAGTGGCGGCGCCGGACGCGACTTTCCCGTGAAGAGCCCCACACGCTTCTGGGGAAGCTTATGAGGCCTCCGGGGCGCCGGACGGACGTGGGCCGTTGCCGCGACCTGGCCCTGCTTTGTGCCAGCCGGGCTGCAGAGTGCCCTTTTCTGGTCACCCTTGGGGAGTGACTGTCGATGATGATGAGCGTAGCCGCCTAGTCCCGTAGCTAGCAGCTGTCAGGCGTGCTATGGTATTGGGAGACTTGAAAGAGGACAATGCAGTGGCTTTCTGGATTTTTTTATAGGGGGATTCATCCAACGAGGGGAGACGCGGCATTGGAGCACGCACAAAAATGCTGGGAGGCAAATCGTGCTGGCGGAGGTTTGGTGGCCAGCCATCAAGGGAGGAGAAGCTCGCAGGCTGACCGCATAGGACAGCGGTCGGGGCATGCACAAGATGCCACTCAGGTCTTAAAGGTAAAGACAAAAAGCTATATTCAGTGACGTAAAATGGATAGACAATGGAGAGACAAAAACAGAGGCTCGATGAAAATCACAGCAGTATGGCAGAAGATCCACTAGGCTCTACAGAGGTATCTGTTTTTTTTTTTTTCCTAGGAAAAACAATGGTATTATTTGGGAGATAGGGCGGCTAGGAACAGATGAATTTTAGCTTGCAGAGTCCTCTCTGTAGCTCTTCAATCCTTAAAAGGCCTTAGCAGTTAGGACAGGACAATCTATTAGCCAGTTATCATATGCAATACTAAGTAATAATTTAGGAGTATAGCTTCCTTGGTTAGTCAAGCTCTTAGGAGTAAAACATCCATTTAAAATATATTTTAGAATGTGTATGAAGGCTAGTCTGCAGCACAGAACATTACTCTGGAAAGAATAACCAAGCTACTTATCAAAGTATTTACTAAAGAGTCATGATAATTTTATGCTTTATAGAATTGAATGTATAATTAAATACTAATTTCTCCAAAGCTATTCATTAGTGATACGTCATTACGGTGACAAATGGCATTATTTAAAGACAAAGTAGAAATGCTTCCCAGTATTCTCCTAAGGTTCACCTGAACAAAGAATAATGTGAGAGAAAATCACATTTCCCCTCTTCCAAGGCACAGTACAAACAGCAGTGCTTCCATCTGCAGCGATCACTACTGTTATTGTAAACTTCTAAAATTTGTCAAAATAGAGTGAGAAAGGCATGTAGAGACTCATCAGCAGGCTGTTTTGATCATTGTTAAATAAGTTTTCGTTTGATTTGTAAAAATGTGTACGTTAATACAGTGTCTTTATTCAGGTCACACTTACATAAGTAATTGCCAAATCTGTTCTACTTCTTTACAGTTAGTCCTTCACTGCAGATGGTTTAAGGATTTACTCAGTGTGGGTTTGCAGATACGATGGCAGCAATATGACTAAATGCATACAGGAACAGCTGGTTTCTTCAAATATAAGTTAATCATTACAGGAACAGCTCATAATACTTTACCAGTCTGCTGCAGTTACCAGGTGAAAAAAAAAATCAAATTGCCGTTTCTTGTATCCTTGGACTTTTTTTATTGAAGCAACATTCACTTATTTTAAAAGAGAACAAGAAAAGATGACAAAAAAGAAACACCAAAAAGAAGGAAAATCCCATGAAATGCAAAAACCTACAAACCAGTTTTCAGTTCTGTGCAGTTGCAGGAGATTTAAACTTACACTACTGTGCTACAATTGCATCACTGAATGCAAACATGATTCTGAAATACTGTAGACTATTGTGTGACAGTTGGAGGGTTTTCTTTTAAACAGCACTTTATTTTGCACAGATTTTATGGATTTAGTAACTACTTTTTTTTAGATGGAAGCATTGTGCAGGGAGATAAGAAACCCGTATTAAAAAACATCTCGCTAGTGGGGTACCGTTTCTGTGATTTGTCAGTCATGCAGAATGACTGTCTATTTTCTTACAAAAATGGAGAACTTAAGATTTTGAAGGTGAATGTGTTGCCCTTTTAAAGACTGTTCTTTCTCCCGACAGTGGCTCTTTGAAGCAGAAAGTAAGCAAATATTTCCAAGATGAAAGTATGTCTTTTGTCTGCTCGTAATAAAATAATGAAGTGACAAATTCCAGTTTCTGAAGGAAAGCCTGTCTAAAATCTCAGAGATAAAAATCTCTGAACTTCAGCTGATTGTGTTTTCAAACACTAGTGTCAGGCTGAAAACAGTCTGAAAAAGATCCACAGTTCACAATCGGAAAGATTTTCCTTTGACTAGAATTAGAAGAGCATGGAAGAGAAAAGAAGAGAAAAGTTCTATCTGCCATTTTGCTTTTTTCAGCAGCAACAGAGTCAGATTGAAATATTGCTAAGGTGCCCGCAGAACTGGCCTACATCATACCCGCTTTAGTTATGGATAACATCTTTTCCTGTGCATGCTATCAAAATGTGTTAAAAAAGCAAAATTATTTGGAAAATGCAGTCAGGGTTATTCAGTTCGTGAACAGTCATTTGCAGAAATTTTTTTATGTCTAGTCTAGCCTTGAAAGATGAAGTTTCTCCCTGCTTGTGAAGTATGTTGCTATGCAAGTAACATAAAATAAGAAAAACATTCTATAAGATTATTTTTTGACAAATGAAGGCTACCAACTGGAATTCTTAGGTACAAACCATCCTTACCAGCACTTGAGGCATAAGTCAGTAACTTGTTTGCAGCAGATCACTGAACAGAAATGATTCTACTGACTGTCAGGAATAGTTAGTTGGTTGTTTTTGGGTTTTTTTTTTAGTATGTCATGAAAGATATATTTCCAGACAGTGGAGCTCTTCTCAGTCAGACTGAGTTTAGCAGGTTTGGTCTTTCAGTAGGAACACGATTCCTTCTGTTTTGGAAGACCAGCACATTAGTAATGTATACTCAAGCCCCATGATACGCATCTACGTTATCCCAAGGCGCAACTCTGCATGTCACTACTGGCCTTGTATTTTATCTACAAATTCCATCTGGACTGGCAGTTAAGCAACACAGGAGTTTGTCCAGGAAGAGCCAAGCCCCTACTTTCTACCTGACATTATGAAAAGCAGATAATACAGTTGAAGGCTAGGAACTATCCACACGATTAATATGTGCAACCTGGGAGGGGGATCAGGAGGGGGAAATCAGAGGAAGGTGCTCCCATGATGGGCATACTTTCTTCTGTGAACAAAAGAGTGTCAGGTCACCCCACAACTGAAGATGGTGTCTGCAGGCAAGCAGTGTGGGTCTTCTGCTAATTAACCTCGAATGTACCCCGAGCTACTTGTTTACACAGCAGTACAGACAGAACTCCAGCTGTTTTGTAATACAGCTTTACCACTGCAGACAGCAGTAATGCTACTACCTGTAGTGGTAAACAGAAATTCATATTGAGCATATTACTGTTTGTATAGGCTAAGATGTGCCAGATTTGCACGGTGCAAGTAGCCAGTTTGCTGAGCAGTGCGCTTCCCTAGCAAGCTGAGGATTTACATTAAAGGGAGTTCAAACTACATTTCTGCCCTGGCTGAGCACTTGGAAGAAACATAGCACTCCTGTTTCATATTCCCTTCTGTGTGAGACTGAGACCCTTACATCAGGTTTGTGAGTGACCATGGGAAGTGCACATTGCAGTGGGAGCAAGGCACCTGTTTATTCAATAGGGGGCAAGATGCAGAAGCGTTCTTCAAAAACCTGAGTGCCTCCAGAACGGGCAGGGAGCTATGCAGGCATTTTTAAAGATCCAAGTTTCAACTTTGGTACCTTATGGCCTTTTATTATGAATGTAACCCATAATCTCTAGGTAAACTCCATCAGCTCTCTGTTCAGTGTGTCTATAAGGAGTCTAGTTAAGCTGAGGTTTATGCCACTGACAGCAAATAAAACCCAAAATATTGCCCCCTCTCCATGTATTTGTCCTCTTAATTTTAGATATAGCATGCAAAGAATGAGGAAGAGTTAAAGAATGGATGACAAGGAAGAGGAGTTACATCAATAATGTCCAGTGCATACTGATATAGCCGAGCATATGTCTTAAGAATCATTAAACCTTCATAGCTGATGTGTTTAGTTCTTGTGGATTATTCTGGAAATGATTGGTTGAGGGCATTCGAGAGGTTTGGGGGCTTGCTTTTTTTTTTTCTACTTTAAGGAGATGGATGAGTGAGGACAGGGCAGTGGAAAATGTCGCACAGTTAGAGAACAATAAAAGAAATGCAGACATTATTCCCCGGGAGTGGAGTAGGATTTAAAAATCAGGCATGTGCTGTGCAACTAGCGAAGTCTGAACTGGCTCCAGAATGGGAGCTTAACTGTGTTACTGTGGTACTACATACAGACTAATGAGCCCTGCTGAGAGCCAGTGAGCTGCAGCATCTGTACGGTGCTGAACCCGCCATGCTGAAACACTGATGTGAGCTGTGTATTCTTTCCACCTTACTGCACTGTGCAGCATGTGAAATCGCATGACAAGAGCCATCAAGCACTTCTCAGTTGGCGGTAAGGCTTGGCAGCATCCACTCAACCTGCAAGGAGAGAGGAGTGTAGAATTACCAAACCTGGATATTTGTGTCCCGTACAGCTGGGTAATCAAATTTCTCTTCAGCGTGTGTTAGCAAACTTCCCTCTAAAAGACACAATATATGCTTCTAACAATTAATGTAGAGTTAGAAGGTGGACTCTTCTGTTATTGTCTCCTACTTCTGAGTATTAAGAAACTGTCCAACCACCATGCACGTACCTGGAGATACATGATTATTGTTGGACCATTAAAAAATAAATGAAAGACCTTTATCCACATCTTGGATGATGCCTTCTCACCGACTCCACTGCTGTAGTCCTTCTTTTGCAAGAAATATAAAAAGTATATATATCTTCTGGTAATGGATACTTAGGGACAAGGAAATATTTTGATAAAGTTTGGTTGACCAGGGAAATTAATGTCAAATAGTTCAGCCCATCTGATAGTTGCTTTACGTATTTGCAGTGAAAATGACGTGCTTGATTTGTGAGGAAATTAGAGGGAAAGGAACTGTGATCCTCTTGAGTTCTGGCAAATACGGCTCCTGAAATACCACAAAGCACCTACTGCAGCTAGGCATGGAGCCTTCTTGGAAAGTATTAATGAAGTAATGTCAAGACTGATAATGTGAACATCTTAAAAATACTTGTTTATGCTTTATAATTTGGTGAAAATACTGAAATTAAACTTCAGACAGACCAATAGTTTATTCAGTTCCCAGTCTAGAACTGAAGCAAAACGCAATTGCCAGTTATTGCAGACTTACTTCCTAAAAACTCAGTAACTGTGGGCGATGGTTTTGTAATGACAATGCTTTGCCGAAAATGAGGTGTTGAAATGACTGACCTGAATGATAGTACTGTTCTTATATAACTGAGAATTAAATTCAAATACTGATTATTTTTGAGAAACAACATTAAAAATAGCAAGGGCGGTGGGGGGGAAGTCAATAGCATAGCTCCGCTTTGAGCTTCTCATGCCATTAGTAATCAACACTGCTGATTTCAGATCTTTTCTGTCCATCAAAACCACGAGAGCTGCATTGAAATCGCTTAAGCTTCTAGGGAACCGTCTTTCGAACAGCTTCCTGCTAGTTCGGCAATAAGCAGCACCTCTGATGGACTAGGCCTCGTTAACTTGGAATATTTAAGTTTCTTTCACATGCGGACCGAGGATTAGCATATTCACATTCCTTTGTTTAAGAGCTGACCTGTCTCACTATTTCCTTTTAAATTCCCTAGTGCGCCGGCAGCACGGCCTCTGAGCGGATGACTCGGTGCTGCTCACATTAATTATTTGAATCTCCGGCATCCTGAACTCTGCTACCAGGGTGTTACGGTGCAATGACATTTGTAAAGTAATCACTCGTCCTCGCTCGAGGGTCTCTGAGCGCGGAACGAGGCGCTGAGTGCAAACGGCTTGGAGCAAAAAGACGTCGGCGCCTTACCGCCCAGCCCGCTGTCGGCACTCCTCGCTCCGCTGCCTTCGCGGTCCGCCACCGCTGACCGCCAGACCCCGCGCAGCCGCAGGCCGCCCAGCGGGGCTCAGCGAGCCGACCACGGCTCTGCTCCGCCCCGGTCCCCGGCGAGCTCCGCCCTGCCTCCGCTCACCGGTCCAACTCACCCGCCGGCTGCGCAGTCCTGCCCGCGTGTTCTGGGTCTCGTCGCGGCTGCTCTGTCCGATCTTCCACCCGCGGTGCCGGCGAGCGGGCAGCGCTGGCGGCGGCTGACTCCCGCTCCGCGGTCATCCGGGCGCGTCCCGTTCGCCGGGGACCGGCGCAGCACTCGGCGGCTGCTGCGCGCCGGCAGCGAGGTGCCGCCGCCCCCCCCCGCCCTGGCACATCCTTGCCGCGCTCGCGGAGGGCCTCGAGAGCCGCCAGCATGTCTGCCGTGCGCAGGAAGTTTGGGGACGAGTACCAAGTGGTAGGCCCGGCTTGCAGCAGCACTCGCAGAGAGCGGCAGCGCTTCGTGGACAAGAACGGGCGCTGCAACGTGCAGCACGGGAACCTGGGTGGTGAGAGCAGCCGCTACCTCTCTGACCTCTTCACCACGCTGGTGGACCTCAAGTGGCGCTGGAACCTGCTCATCTTCCTGCTGACCTACACAGTCGCCTGGCTGATCATGGCCTCGATGTGGTGGGGCATCGCTTACCTGCGAGGTGACCTGCACCGGGCGCATGACGACACCTACAGTCCGTGCGTGGCCAACGTGTACAACTTTCCCTCCGCCTTCCTCTTCTTCATAGAGACCGAGGCCACCATTGGCTACGGGCACCGCTACATTACCGAGCGCTGCCCTGAGGGCATCGTGCTCTTCCTCTTCCAGTCGCTGCTGGGCTCCATCGTCGATGCATTCCTGATTGGCTGCATGTTCATCAAGATGTCCCAGCCCAAGAAGCGAGCTGAGACCCTCATGTTCAGCCGTGCTGCAGTTGTCTCACAGCGGGATGGCAAGCTCTGCCTCATGTTCCGTGTCGGCAACCTCCGCAACAGCCACATGGTGTCTGCCCAGATCCGCTGCAAGCTGATCAAGGTGAGGCCTGGCGTGACAGCGGGCGGGATGGGGCGCCTGTATTGTGATGGGCGACGTGGGCAGGGTGCAGGCCAAGTGCAACCACGTGCCCATGGTGTGAGTAGCATGGGGCTTTCCCTGCCCTGCCCCAGGAGCAGCTGCCTTGTCCCTTGGCATGCGGGCAAGAGGATGTGTCTGGAGTGGTATGAAGGGCTTCAGAAAAGTTTGCCGTGCCTGCCCATAGTGGGAGCCGCAAAAGAACCGAGCATGCGTAGGGGAAAAGACAGTCTCATCAGAGAGCTCCTGGGGCATTCCATGGGTTGTGAGGCTGGCGGGAAGCCGATTTGGTCGGGAAGGATGGATGTCTCAGGGTGCAGGATAGCTGCAGGGAGGGATACTACAGCATGTCGCTTAGCAGGTGACAGCTGGGAATAAGAAATTGATTATACCCATTTTGTGGTGACATTAAATTCGGACAAAGGTCAACCTTGACCTCCATTTCCCCTTGGGGAAACTTGGGGAGCTTTAACTTGCGATTCCTTACCCCATGTTTCCAGCCAGTAGCCTCCAAGCATTTCAGAGGGATTGTGCAGGTTGCTTTAGTGGAAAGGCCCTTTGATTGTCACCAATAGCTATTTATTAATCACTGACAGTGGTCAGTGTAATTCAGAATGCAAGAAAACTGGAATTTAAAGGAGATCATAACCAAAAAAAAAAAGAAATCATCAGGAGACAGTAGAGTTTGGCAGGCCCCTCGGGCAGGAGTAGAATGGAAGGGAAGAGCTGCGTGTGGCATGCCGAGACAAAGCAACATAGCCGCTCATAGCAGCTATGTCTCGTCACAGGAGCAGGCTTGATGGGGAGCATCAGAAGCTGGATGCCAGTGATGATGTTAATTTCGGAATATCATACTTGAATGGCGTAAATGTTCTGTATTCTCTATGGTAATCCTTTCTTTGGAGCAACTGTTTGGCCTTTTAATAATTTGCAGAAACAAGCATGATATGGTTGGTGAGGGGCCAGCGGTAAATCAGAAAGGCCGTTTTCCTTCTGTGCAGAACGCTTGACTGAGCTGTTAATTTTTATTGCTGCAGAATACCATTTAAAATGGAGAGTCTGCTAAGAGTCAAAAAAGCAGTTGGGAGATATATATGGGAACAAGCTGTCAGGAGTTAACAATGGAGCAATTTCTGTAGGAGTCAGCAAGCCAGCTAAACCATGATTTTTGTTGACCTCTAACTGCTAAAAATTAGCAGAAAGCCTCCTCTAAAATAGTTAATTCTGTCCATCACCCAAGTCAAACTAATGCAAGTCAAAGTGGAACAAAAGCAGTGTCACAGTTGTGTTTTTACAGCGATAGTAATCCGTTATAAACTTCTTTTGAAATAAGACACCGAACATACAACCTGGTGCGCTTTCTGCTGATAATTCTACTGCTACACAATGCTGGTATGCAGACGATTGGGACAGAAAACACAAGGACATGTGATGGACCTGCTTGACCAATTTGTCTTATGATAGCTGTTTCATAGACTAGACAATGAATCAGTGAGTAATACTTGATTGCTTTCGAATGATCATCATGCCTGTGACTTGTCTTCAAGCTGCTTTGCGACCTTTGGCAAATAAAAGCTATGGACACAGGAAGGTTTAAAAGTGAATGCTTGTGTAGTAGGTGCCCGCTCAGTCCTCATTACAAGGTGTGGTATTAGTTCCCATGTCTTTCTGTAAATTCTCCTCAGTTCGTTGAGGTGCCCCTTGAATGGGATGCACCATTCCAGCAGTCATAGCGGCCGTTCTGGCAGCTCGTGAATTTACATCAGCTGCTGTGAAATAGCTTTGTGTGTCCTGTAAACTTACGGTGAATGTGCCAGAACTCACTCGCATTTATCTTTGGCGAGTTCTGCCTTTTTGTGATGTGCGCTCTTTCTGCTGCGCTTCATGCAGTGCTGTTGACAGCTGTCTTGCTACACTTCTCCTGCACACAATTAGATAGCTTGATTTTTTTTTACTTGTGTCACAGTGAAAGAATGTGAAGAAATGTGTCTTATCACACTTTGTACTTGAGATAGGAGCCATATTTAGTAGTGAACATAGTGTTTCAGTGGGACCAATGGAGCCCTGACGATTTACACTTGTAAGAAAAGTACACCAATCTAAGTCTGTCTGAATGGCATTTACTGAAAAGTGTGATATATGCCCTAGGCTATTTGGTAGATTACAGTGGTGCCACTGCACCATGCTTGCTTTTTTTTTTTTGTTCCAGGGGACTGCCCAGAAGCATGGTGTAGTGATGTCACGGAAAAATCTGGGGCCCTTCTTGGAGTGAGTTGTGGAGAGTTTGGAAAACAGAGTTACAAGACTAAGCGTGCATGTTTCAGCAAAAACTTTTCCAGAAACCCGAGTCCTTCTAATTGACATTGAATGCTCTAGAAGCAGGAAAAAGCAAACTCCTGGGGCAAGAAATAGAAAGAAGCTGGTTGGAACTAACAGCTGAAAATGCACATTTCCAGGTTCTGGCCTTTTCAGCGTCACAGTGAACTGTATTTTTCTGCCTGTTAATTTCTGGACCTCACTAGTGCACCTGAGTGATCTGGTGATAGCAGCAGCAGCAACCAGCATCCACCATATGGTGATCAGTATTGATTTTTTTAAAATTAGTTACAATACCTATTTTTATCTTCTCTTGATGGGACTACATATGTCACCGATGAACGTGATAGTGTTGGTGTGTAAAGTGGTCCGTAAAGTGTTTCAGCTAGTAGTGTAGGACATTTTGATTTAGAAAGCCAAGGAATGTAAAATCATCATAGCCGGTTTTCAGCACGTGCTAATCAATAGTTTTAAAAATAGAATTGTGAAGCATAGTAGCCACAGAGCCAGTGCAATTTGGGTTATGACCAGCAGGCACCTCTTTTTTGAGCTGTGCTAATTAACAGCTTTGAATAAGCTGAAAGCAAACAAAAGGGTAACAGAAAGTTCCCGGATGGCAAATGAAAGGCATTGCAAGTAAGTAAGAAGACCCATTATATTGTGATCTCAGCAACTCGATAAGCAGGGCATGTGCAGAAAGTGCAAACGGTGTGTTTTTTAATGTCACAGAATCATTCAGATTGGAAGGGACCTCGAGAGGTCTCTAGTCCAACCTCTTGCTCAAAGCGTGGTGAGCTAGGAAGTCAGACCAAATTGTTTTGGGCTTTCTCCAGTCTGGTTTTGGAAACCTCTCAGGACAAAGACTGCACGGCCTTGCTGGGCAAGCTCTTCTGCTGCTTAACTGTCCTCATGATGGAAAAGCTTTTCTTCAGTCCAGTCTGAACTTCTTTTGTTTCAGCTTAACAGCTGTTGTGTCTCTTGCTCCCCACTATGCACTGCTGTGAAGAGCCTGTCTCTACTTTCTTGATTACCTTCCTCTTAGATTTTGGGAGGTTGCTATTAGATCCCCCTCTATGTTTTCTCTTCTCTGGTCTGAACAAGCTAGGCTCACTCACACTGCATTTATAGCTTGGGGCAACTAGTAGCAGTCATCCCGTGAATTATCTAAGCTAGAGCTCCAGGTATAGTGTCGCTACCAAAATCCCATATGATTCTTTAACAGCAGTATCAAAATAACAAGTTCATATTATTTCAGTAATGTAATATATAATAAATGTTCTTGCACGCTGCTAGTCTAACGGTGGGACAGAAGTGCAGATAGGTGAGATCAGGGTTTTTCGTCACAAATACCAGAACAGAAAATACCGTAGTATTGTATGGCAAATTAGCACATACCAGTTTAGCATTTTCTAGATTGCCGAGTTTCTCTACGATGTACTGCAATATTAAGCTTGATGGTTGACTGTCTTTTGCATCCTGCATTTTCTACTCTGATGATTAATTAGTCCACCTGGGTATCAAAACATAAATTATGTGAGTTCTGTAAATGAGTGAACTGAAAGAGGGTTAATAGTAATAAAACTGCATTGTGTCCAGTTAAAGAAGGATGTGCACAAACAACAGGGTTTAGAAAAGCGTCGAGAATGAGTAAAGGATAGGAACGAAGACCCGAAGGGCATGAAAAAGATGTGTCAGACACAAAACCAGACCAAGTGATGATGCAATGGCAGTCTGCTTAGTAATAAGAAACAAAACAAAGGTCCAGTGGCAGAAAGTTAACGGTGGAAAAATCTGGACATAGGTGGAGTCTTCTTTTTTTTCTTAGCTGCAAGGCAATTAACCTTTGGAGCAACTTACCTAGATCTTTGGATTCTCCATCTCTGGCCCCATTTAAACTGAGAGCTGGGGCATTTCTAAGTAATCGTGCCCTTGTTCCAGCATGTATTAATCTGCGGAATTTATTTGGCTTCATGTTATGCGGCTGGTCAAAATAAAGAATCACAAGTGTTCCTTCCAAACTTATTGCTGACAGTTTATAGCGCTCTGCCCTGTTTTGCAATCCTTTGAGTAAAGCTATATATATGCAATAAAGGTTGCTGGCTAGGAGTCTTAAAATACTGCGGCTATTAAGCTATCTTAATTCAGGTTAATTTTATTTAACATAGTTTTTTTTTAAAAATTCTTCGTGCCCTGCATAAATCAGTCCTGTATTTAAGATACCAAATACCTCAGACTCAACCTTTTGCTTTCTCCCAGATCTGTTACCTCTAATCATCCTCGCTGGGTTTGTTTACTATTGAGTGTATTTGATTGAAGACTTCCACAGAGAAAAATGGTTTGCAGATGAAACAGTTCTTAAGTCATTCAGGCAGCAATTTGTGCAAATATGCACATCTTTGTCTAGGCAATTGTATTTGATAAAACTTTGGGAAAATTTGAAGTTTAGATGTTGGTTCATACAGCTCATGTTGAGCCTTGTTACCTTGGAGCAAAGATCATACGTTGCCAACCAATTTGTGCACCCGCTGAAAGAACCCGCTGCCAGGCAACAAAAGCAGTGGCGTAGTCAGCGGCTTAGTTCTGCAGGTTCCCTCAGGAAAACAGAAGGGACATTTTTGCAGTTCTTTGATTACACCTTTGAGTGTAAAAAAGGCTGTCGTGATTGCTACGTAGTAGTGGTTTTGATCACTTTTATTTTATAGCACTGTCTTACCTTTCAAAGCACAAATAATCTGTGAGAATGCTTTTACAAGCAATCGGCTGGTATTTTCTCTGTCCTCATCAGTAGTGGAGAAACTGACTCTTGTGTAAGGGAAAACTTGGTTATTTAGATAGGAAGACCTTTTTTTTTTCCTCATCAGAAAAACAGACACATAGCACGTAAGTGAAAGAATGCATTGTATCTAATAAGGAGCTGTACTCTATCAGCTACCTAACTGGTTATGTAGTCACCAGTAAATACCAGGCAGTTAAAAATTCAGCATTTTTAAGATACAGGTGAAGCGGAGATACAATCTGAAGGTACACTAGTTACCTAGGGATTTTGTTTAAAAACAGAAAGTTTCTTAAAAGAATACCAGTCAGATTGAAGTCAATGGCAGAACTGCTAGCTTCGGCTTGCTCTCAGGACTAATGGATGGAGTTTCCAAGCAACGGAACCAATAAATTTGTCAATACCAATACAACACAGTTTAAACTATTTAGTAACTATGGAATAATCTATCATTTATAATCCATAGTTGGCTTCTTAAAGAGTTATATGCTTTCTAAACAAGCAATAAGCAGAACGGATTTTAAATAGGCTCTGCAAAGCTCTCAATTTTAATGGGAAATTTCCACCAGAGACCTTTAAAGCCATCAGCTGAGGAGCTGCCTGGCCAACTGATGTAATTTCTAGTTATCCTTTGAACACCAGGAAAATTTAGGGGAACACTACAGGGCGGGGGGGAAGCTATCACATCAGTGTTTTTATGGGACCTGTGAAATGATGTCAATAAAAACAGGGCACTTAGCTTAATAATGATAATAAGTTCATTATTAAGATCAACATACAGTAGGTGGTACATGCAAATTGGCAAGGGATGATAGCATTGTTAATACCGATTCAGATGGTTTTGTGGAAATGTCACTTACCAGACATACTTTACAATTACCGTGATGCTTACCTTTAAGGTAGTACATCACAGCGTTTGCCAAACGAAAACTAGTAACATACAAAAATAATGAAACATTACGTCAGGCAATGGATTAAAATATGCCTGTCTTGTAGATTTTGTTCTCATTAACGGGAACGCTTGCCGCAGGATGTTCATGGCGAACATCCATTATAAGGCATGTAGGGTGGTATCCGACGTTGTTGTCAAAATATACATATATATATGATAGTAAAGTTTGTAGATGATGTTGAGATCTAGTGGCATGATAAGAAAAGTCAAAATTGGTCATATATAGTAGCCTTACAGTATTTAACATTACTTGTACCTTCATTATGAAGACCCCAGACCAAATATGTAGATGATAATGTTATGAAAGAGGTAGGTTTGAAGTTCATTGCATTGCTTTTCATGTTTTGCCTCACACGGCGATTACTAAATCATCTTTTCATCTTTAGTCCCGACAGACACCGGAGGGAGAATTTCTGCCGCTAGACCAGTGTGAACTGGATGTTGGATTTGGAACTGGAGCTGACCAGCTGTTTTTAGTTTCCCCATTAACCATCTGTCATGAAATTAACTCAAAAAGCCCCTTTTTTTGTCTCTCACAAAGATCACTAAGAAGTGAGCAATTTGAAATAGTTGTCATCCTTGAAGGAATCGTCGAGACTACTGGTAAGATTAAGAATAATATGCATGCTCTAATTTTTAGTCTTTGTTTTCAGTCCTGATATTATTAGCGAGGCAGACGTTAATCCTTTCAGGATGGTGATCCTGAATGCTCCAGAATATCCTACCATGTGCTACAGAGCTTCAGTGGCCTTTACCAGCCAACAGGAGACCTTCCTTCCCCATAGGGTTCTGCATTACTGATGCCCAAAGTGGCCAATATGTCCAAGAAGAGATTCAGCCTGCTAGTCTTTGAGTATGGCATGTAGAGGAATACAATACCCTTATGAGCCTCCTGTTTTAAGGACCACCACTCCGAAAGAACGTTGAACTTTAAAAGTTGCCAGTGCTGGAAAATCACTTTCAGCCTAGCTTGCATTAAATTGAGTGCAAAATAACAAATCCAGTTTTACAGTACAAACGCAGACCACATAGTCGCAAAGATTGTAGGAATGTGTGGTTATCGGCAAATATGAGCAGGGCGCTTTTTTTTTTTTTTTTTTTTTTAAATTCTGATACGGCATTGTCCAGATGACAGCTGACTTTGTGGCCTTGTCTTTTGAGGACTTCATTCTTTTATGAATGCTGTGACAATGCGCTGTGATTACATAAGCAGCTCTGCGTCGAGGATCCATGCATACTGTTAAAGTCCAGATCATTCAGTAGGTTCATCGATATTCCGATCTTCCTCTCCCTTCTTTTGAGGATTTGTTAAACTTTGATTAATCGAGGAGCATTTTCATCCTTCTTTCAAAAAGATTACCGGTTGCCCGGTTCCTGCCTTAGAAACAGTAATGACCTTTTGGTGCAGCCAAGTGCAGTTATCTCATGCTGGACAGGAAACAGGACTGACCTATTATTATCCACATGCTGGACTGAGCCCTAAACAAATACACAATCAACCGGGACAGAACACTCTTTCACATTAAGCGCGGCAGTCTTTAGACCCCCGCAGAAGCCTCTTCTCATCACGCAACTGAACCACGTATCTTAGATAAGCATGCATTCATAACCGCACTTAATGCAATTACCTAACAACGGTGTCGCAAGGGAAACATTTTATGCTTGTCTGAGAATGAATGTAGCAGTAACTAGAGAGCAAATCAGAGTTTGGGCTTACTGACTGCTAATTCTGCCTCTGAAGAGTACCATGACAGGAAGTCTTAAAATTTCTACTCACCTAGGATATGTGTATTAATTATCATCAGCACAGTTGTGCTGACGAGAATGTAACAGATTTGTTGGCTTGGTTAGAACACATTTTTATCTGTCAGTTCACACATATAAATACTGCCAATGATGTATGTTTGCACTAAGAGGAACAAATTTTTCTACAAGCTCTACAGCGGTACTTGTGTCTTAGCGTGGAAGACAGCTGCAGTGTCTCTGCACGGCTTTTGTCTTGACGTACTATTTGGAGAAAAAGTAGCCTAGCCTAGAGGGAATGGGAAGATTAAATTTTTCATTTAGCTTTGGCTTCCCCCCATGCCTGATCTTTGCCAGAGAATTCTGTAAGCCCACGCCAAGCAATGGTTCTTTCTCCCAAGGTGACTTCCCAGAAACAGTATTACATACAAACTATAAGAATCTTGTTGCTAGTGAGCTAATACTGTCTTAAATTTATGTTTTGCTCTTGTCAAAAGCCCAGTGTGAGTCTGCAATATTTAATCCAATATTTGCATAAAAATCTAGTTAATCAAGTAGAGGCACTCCATTCCCTGTCAGGAGATTGACGAGGAACAATTAGCTCCATTTTATAATCTATAGATTTGTTAGTTTACAGGCTGCAATTGATTTTTACCCGTCAGCCTTACCTTGTATTTTTTGTTCCGTATGCTGGTCTACTTGCTCGCATCAGAATGTCACGCTCTTGTCTCTTGTTTCCGTAGGAATGACGTGTCAAGCTAGGACCTCGTATACAGAAGATGAAGTTCTTTGGGGTCACCGATTCCTCCCGGTAATGTCCCTAGAAGATGGCTTTTTCCGTGTCGATTATTCCCAGTTTCATGCTACGTTTGAAGTCCCCACTCCTCCTTGCAGTGTTAAAGAGCAAGAAGAAAACCTGTCCCTGTCATCTCCTGTGAATAGTCCCATCGATAATAACAAAACCAGAAGAGAACAGGTTTGTTCACTTGACTGTCTTGATATTGCAGGAGAGAAAAAGCGCAAGCTCCCTTTTAAACTTCAGAAGATTAGTTTGAGAAAGGAAGACCTTCCAAAAAGAGCCCTGAAAATGAGTTCCAGTAACATAGAGAAGACTTGCAGTACTGGAGATGTCTTGAAAACTCAAGAGCTAAGTCCCATCTCTGGCAGTGAAGATAGTGATGACAGGATACAGCTGAAAGCCTTAAAAATAAATGCCGAGGCTTTGACTCAGTCTACCGGTGATGTCGAGCTACAGAAGAACCCTCCAAGTATTTATGCTTTAGAGATGAAATTGGAAGATAATTTCCTGCCAAACTTTGAAAAATGAACTCTGATTGCCTCTCTTAAGGGCAGAAGCAACAGGAGTTGTTGCTGATAAACTGCGTTCCAGACTGCTGGCCTGAAAGAGTTGTCTTACAGTGAAGTCACAATTTGTTTTTGCCACTTTCAGGAAGAATGGTCCTTTTTGAATAGTTGTTCTGTACAGATCCAACTTAGGTAGCATAATAGGACCTTGAGGGCCAGTAAGGTTAGACTGTCGTGCCAGAGAGATCGCTGCCCTGATGATGTTTATCGGCATGCTCATTGCAATTCTACATTGTCTTCCATATACGCAGATGCTTTTTCACGAAGCAAGAACCAGATCCTTAGTTGCAGAGTGAAATGTTCAGAGGTTGACCAAAAAGGGTGTAAAACCAGCTGAAACACAATTTTGAGCAGCTGAGATCTTGGACTGTTCCTGATGTATAGAACAGCAGAACACAGGAAGAATATGTGATGCTGTTCGGTCATAGTCCAGTTCTCTCAGTGACCCCATTGGAAGGTGGCTTTCCTGTGCAGCCTAGTGGCACGCATCCTTCTTTCTCAATGATTTTGGCACGCCAACTTTGTGCCCTCAGAATCTCGTTCATTGTCATTGAAGTAAAGGAAGTGGTTTGCAATAGCCATTTGTGTCGTGTGACTCACACGAACTCTTATAAGCACAAGGGTCATTTATTCTGTCCAAAATCATACTGTTTGCCTTACTGATCATCACGAAATGGTGAGAACTAGACTCTGACTTTCTTGGATTTCCTGGGGTTTTACACTTCAGAATAATCGCATTAACTATTCAGCTATTCTGCTGTCCATCTCGTCTGTGAAAGAGGTCTTTTTTTTCTGGTTGGTAGCGAGCAAGCATAATCAGAACTTGCTATTTTGTAAAATGCGATGTTTGGTAGCTCAGCATATAGGGTGCCTATCACTAGCAGAGCACTCCCAAACAGAAGGATCAAATTGTGCTCTTGTTATGTGGACAGAATTCGGTCAAATTTAAAGGGGCTTGCTGTAGCCATACCAATTGGCAACACATGCCTTGAGGACTAGAACGGAGAGGTAAAGTAATATATCCAAGCCAGGGGTGGCTAGGCTTGCATAAATAGCTATTCCTTGCTTTTGATCTCCTGCCAACAGTGTGAAACTGGAAAATGGTATTTTGCACAGAGGTGGGATTTGCTTCTTGTTGTTCTTGTTTGTTTTCAACATGTATTTCAACATTATATATGTGCTGAAATCTGTATTTTCATTTATTAAACATATTAGTATGGGATATTTAGATGATGGCTTGAAGTCTTGATGGATGATGACTCTCCCCACTCTTCAGAACAGCCAGAATTAGTTTAAAATAAAATTACATCCACCTTGGGTCTCAAGCATTCTTGCGAGTCAGTCAGCTCGGATTGCATTTCTAATAGACACAGAAACAATGAGCAAAAGTACCCCGTATCTGCTTTTCCAAATAGTTAGGTGGAAGGCTGTTCAGCACATCTTATGTGACTGCCAGACGTGTAAAGCAGTAGTATTCTGTGCTGTGCATTCTGGAGGATGGTCCTAAGCTATTTTCAGTTTTCGCAGTTCTGGGCTGCTCCTGTAGCTGCAGAGTAGATTTAGTTGTGGCCTCCCAGGATTTTCCTGTAGACCAGTCTCAGCGCTAAGCAGAATCTTTATGCTCTAAAATGTATTATGAGAGCTGGCAAGCTGTGTGGTGGTTTTCTGTGATGCCAGCGGTAACAAAAGTACTTCTGGGAACCCTATGGTAACTCTGTTCCTACTGCATGAAGCAGAAGGATGTCTTCCTGAGGCTGAGGGCTCCAGTACACACCTCATAATACTATTGCTGTTGCTCCTCGAGGAGCGTATTTGCTCTGGAAGAGACTAAGGGTGAAGGAGTAGGAAGGCAAACTCTTACAAGCAAAATGACACAGTGGGGTACCCAGAGATACAGGAGGGCAAGGAGGAAAAACGTAGCCAGCTTTGTATGGCCCCAGGAGGACACCGAGGGCCCCTAGCGACCGCAGCGCCGTGTGTGACTGAGGGGTCACCAGCGCCGCTACCAGGAGGCTGGGTCGGGGCAGATCAGGCCCCAAACTGGAAATGGGGTGGGAGCAAACTGCCCCCCAGCTCCGGGATCGCGCAGGACGGGCCGAGAAGGAGCAGGGAGTGGTACGTGCTCTCACTTTCTTGGCGGGCAGCTCAGCTCTGAGTCCGCTCTGCAGCTACGAATACAGCCTGCAGCCTGGGGGTCTGGCAGAACGTGCCACACCAGCACAGCAAGCGTTGGGGGATGCCTACTGGTGCGAACAGCCAACTCAGACACACACACGTTTCAGCCACCCACCGGCTGCCACCTGACGTTTGGAGCTGGGTGATGCAGGCAGTCAAGATCATGACACAAACTTTCCCCTGTGCCACCCCGCGTTCAGTTCTGTGCTCTGATTTGAGGTCTGGGTTTGGTGCTGTGCAGGCACGACGCATCGTGCCAGACAGGTGAGGTGGCGGGGAGCCAAGAGGTATGAAATGTGCTTTCAGGCTGCTAAGGGTGAGGTGGAAGCACAGACAGGCGTGCTCAGGTTTTTTCCTCTCAAATACCAGAAATTAACTCTATCCCTAAAGGAAAAAGCTTGAGGGACAACGAAAAATGCTTGGTGGTTTGCCACATCAAGGGCACAGGCAGGAGCTGACACTTCTCCTCCAGACTGATGAACGCCAGGCCAGTAGCAACTGTTCAGGTTTCACAGAAGGGGAAAGTATAATGGCATCAAGCGCTGTGGAAGTCTCAGTCCAAAGTGGTGTTTATGTGTGATAAATGATTGGTTTACTCTTGGTACTCATGGCTGTGGCTCCTACAGTCCCATTGACTCGGTAAGCATCTGTGACAGTGCCTGAGGGAAGGATGTTACCTTTTGTGTCCGAGGAGTGGGAGGTGGTCCTAAGATTTCTCGGACGCCTTTGGGATCACTGGGGGTTCTCAGGCAGCCCCAGTGCTGTTCATAGGGATGTGGGTGATTTTCCCTGCATTGCCAGGGACGCTTGGGGCTGTTGGTAGCATTGCCATCATCCAGGGGCCAGACAAGGCCCCTCCAGGGCTACGTGAGGACCCCAAGCTGCTCCCGGTTGCTGTCAGCACCCTGAGGTGCCCTGGGTACATCTGGGGTCAGGAGTAGGGATCAGTGCGAGCGGTGCTGGGAGATGGATTTTGCACAGGGTCTGGTGATGGCTGTAAACCACTTCCCATCAAGCACACTGAGCCCCATAGCATGCTATATGGCCCTTTTGGTGGGCATCAAGGCCCTTTATTTGTATTCGGGTATGCCCTGGAGCCCTCTGAACTCCTGAACTTGTATTTCAGTTTGCCACCGAGTCCTTCTGTGTGGCCCAAGGCCCTGTGTTTGCATTGCAGCACACCACAATGTTTCCGGTTTAGCTTGCTCCCATCCCAGAGTTTTCCCAGTGCTTTTCTGGTGTGCTGTAGGGCCATCTGTTTTCCTTTCTGTGTGGCCCAGGTCATGCCCTGCCCCCCACCTTTGCCTTTTCTGTGCTCCCAGAGTCTTAGTTTTCCATCTCGCTTGCTAATGTTTTCCTTCTTCCCGCCCCCCCCCCCCCCCGTTCATTGCACCCCAGAGCTCTCCCTCTGTTCTCCTCCATTTTCCTTTCTGTGCACCCCAGAGCCCTTTAGCTTTTGGCAAGCTGCTCTCAGTAGCTGGGGCACACCTCTGTTGCCCTGGCAGCCACAGCTGTCCTCAACGGGGCTGATGGCAGCAGCCCACATTCTTTATGAGCTGCAGCTGTAAGCCAAGGGCTGGGGCTAGGAGAAGCGTCAGGTATACCTGGTGGGGCAGACGGTAATGGACCCTCTGCAGCTCATAGCGGCAGGGGCTTTTGGGCTGGGTTGCTGCCATAGGTGTGGGGTTCACACTGCCACACGCACCTGGGCCCATCCCGAACAGAGACATTGCACACTGAGACTGTTACAGCAGAACAGGTGAACGGGACTGGTGGGGGATATCCCTGCAACCGGGAATGTCCCACTAAATGTGACCAAATGCAGGGAAGGGGCGGGTAGGGCGAAGCGGGCTCACCGAGACAGTGTCCAGGGAGAACCAAACTAGGGCCAAGGAGGGCAGGGTGCAGTGCCAGGGTCGTGGATGGTTTGGGGCTGAAGGAGGGGGGGCGTGCATAGGGATGTGGGGCTGCCTGAGTGCTGGGGATCACTCTGGGGTCAGGTCAGGCCCATGCTAAAGGTGAGTCCCAGGGAAAGCCCTGACAAGGGACATGCTGGGGTGGAGGGTAGCGGTGTGCAGGGGGACACATAAGCTGGGGTGCTTCGAGGCTGTGGCAAGGCATGGGCAGTGTCAGAGGTGTGCAGGGTGGGAGCATCAGACCTGAACCGCGGCCAGTCACAGTGCTGGGAATCCTGGCGCTCTGATCTGAGCTCTGTGGGAGCATCTGGGTCTCTTGGGTGAAGGGGTAGGACGAAAGGGGACGGGAGGGTGTCCCCATAGAGTTAAACCTCTCAGAAGGCAGCATTCCTTCAGAAGGCGGCATGCTAGGACATGTAGCCCTCTGGCACCTGGCATCTGGTTGGCCACGTGGGGCCTCCGTGGCATGCCGGGAGTCACGGTCTTCTGGCACTGGGCTTCCGCTTGGTCTGTGGGTTTTTTGTTTTTTGGGGTTTTTTTTTTTGTGTCTGCTATGCATGCTGGGAGCTGAACTCTTCCAGCCCGCCACATTGGTCTGTGCAGCATACCAGGATGCATAATTTTCCCATACTGCCTTTGATGTGCCCTGTGACATGCTGAGGCTCATAGTTCTTTGCCAGCAGGGAATGAGCTTGGCTGTGTTGCACTCTGTGGTAGGCTGGGAGCTATAGTTCCAGCTACCACTGCCTCCTCTGCCCTGTGGTGGTCAATCTGCTTGTCCGTTCCATAGTGCACTTGTGTCACTCCTATGCCAGCCCATGTAAGTCATCAGAGGGACAGAGGTTTCCCCATTTTTCCCCCCATAGTGTGGGGCAAGTGGTGTTTCTCAGTTCTGGAAGGGAATCAGTAGGGCTGTAACCAGGGGCTCTCAAAGCTGTCAAAGGCCAAAGGGGTCAGGGGTCTAAAGTCAGAGGTCAGGGACCATAGGCGATAGATAATGGGTCTAGGGTCAGAGGTCAAGGATCATATGTCAAGGTCAAAGGTAGAAGGTCAGGGTCAAGGGTCATAGTTGATGGTCAAAGGTCATATGTCATAGGTCAAAGCTACTTTGGTGTTATTAGGCTGCTTTATACAGTTTCTGATACATTTCTTGTATTTCTATTTTTTTGGGTATCTTCTGTCGTTTGGGACTCATCTATTTCTGTTAAGGGAGTCAATCGGGGAGGCCATCAAGGTGACTGAATTGTCGGTGACTTACAGTAAACAATTTGTTTTGCAACTGGAGATAGCTTTGAGAATGGATTCTTACGGGATCTAGTTCTGTTTTATCGTTCGGTCCTATCCAGAACATAGTTCTGATAGAAGTTAGGTAGCATGCGTGGTCTTTCAAGAAATGAAGCATAATCCCATAGCCTTTTGGATTTCCTACAGGAAACTAAAGCACATGACTTTATAATAATATTATTTTCTTTAACAAACTAATTCTTTACATAGCTAAGACATTGATCTTCTGCTATCTATGCCCCAGAAAAATGAAGTTCAATTACTTACCCAGTCACATGTCTGATGTAATAAATGTAGCTGTAGAGAGCAGGTATCAGTGTTTCCAGTAAAGGTTGCTTTCTCTGTTCAGTGCTTATACATGCTGTAAACTTAAAGCAGGTAAAGAAGCTTTCTGCCGCTCCTCGGGCCGCCTTTATACCTTCCCGTGGTTGTCGTGTCCTGTCTGGTGTCGTCCCCCCCACCCCGCGCCGATTGTGGGAAGGGCGGTGGGCGGGGCCCAAGAATGGTGGGCGGGGCCCGGGGTATATGAGCCGCAGCTTTAATCACGGAGCTGATCTGTTCCTGGGCTTCTCTGGGTTCAGTGCTCAGCTATTCTTTCAGTCAAATGTAGCTTTGAGCTGGCTTAGCTACTTGGTGCAGATGTGTTTTGACTCTTTGAGAAGCAGAGGCACCTGAGGTAAGAACATCAGGACTAGCCAAGGTAAAGCAGTATATGTAGTGCAAAGTACAATTCTATACAGCTTTTTTTTTTTTTTTCTTCTTCAGGTTGGTAATTTTGTATTGAGTGTTCAGAGATATGTAAGATAGCTTAATAGCACTTTGGTGGGGTTTTTTTTATTCTAGGTGTATTGCGTTTTCCTGGAATTCCTGACTTTATTGAAGATGGAACCTTGTTGTCTTTACCAGTTTTGCTACACACTATGTAAATTGCTAATATAATCCCTTTTAACAGGATTGATGGTGAGACTATGTAGCAGGGGCTAGGGTGAGTGTCTTGTATGCATCTGTATATGTAGCTTTAGTATTTGTCAAGGAAGCGGCAGGAACATGAGGCATAGTGTGTTTCAGGCTATGGGACAGCTTTCTGCTTTTCCCGATTTGCTCACGTTGTCCCTAGAACCTTGGCAGCTTGGCAGCAGGCCCCTTGCAGATTATAAGCATCAGGACTTCACTTATTTTGTGTGCCTGTAGCAGAGTCTGTGGGAAGACTGGAGGTGCCTGCAGAATGTAGGGCACAGTTCAGAAGAGCAGCTCCTGAGGAGCAGCTGATGCAGGGGGTTCAGGGAATACGAGCATAGGGAAGGAGCTGTTGGGAAGGAGTGGGCTTCCTTGCCTGACAGTTCAGGAGAAGAGAAGGGTTTTCTAAAGCTTTGGGACTAGGATATGGTTGGGAAAGGGATGACGGCCCATCAACCCTTCTCAGATTGGTTTTGCAGTTGGATTTGGGTGTTGGTGAGGCCTGTTCTGTTTTAGTCTCTATGCAGCTGATGAGAGGTATGACAAAGTCATGGGAGATGCAGCATAAACCATACAGGCATCCGTGTAGCAATATGTGGGGTTGAACGTCAGATGAGTCATCCTGGAAAGCATTTAGGTACATGAAATTATGCCCCCCAGGACTCTGAGGTCTTTGCTGCTCTGTGCCTTTTACTTACTTCATTCCTGACTTAATTTTGGCATCCATCCATTCTCTACCCATCAGGATGTCGCAGTCAATGTTACTTAGAGGCATTGACTAGGCACTTATTTCCCATGCAAGTTTGTCACTGTCTTCCCTGTGATTTCTTGGAGAGCAGGATGTGTATTATTTGTGCTTATAACAATCTCCAGCCAGGGTTGTGTCTTATTGCAGTCCTGGGCATGCAGCTTTTCTATTATTCCAGTTTTGCCTTTTTCCTTAAGTGTCCGGTGAGGTTTGCTGTAGTATCGGCCATGGCACTTATGTTTTCTTGTTCTTTGTCTGTTGTGTTTTTAGCACTGTTTTCTGTAGTTGTAAGGCATGCATTTTAGATCTTTGAGTCACCATGACATGCCATTGTGGTTTTTCCATTGGCTGACTGCCACTATAATTCCCTAAGCAGCTTTGTAGGTAAGGAAGTAGTTTGTGTCTTCTGTTTTCCGTGCGAGATATTGTATGTTAATTGGGTCTTGATGTTCCCATTGGTTCTTTTTTGTGCTTGGTGGGCACATCAGTAGCCTACCGAGGGTCTCATGTGCCTCAACTCATCAGCAGAATGCTGAGTGCTTCATGTCTTGCATTAGATGCTCAATGCACAGATCTGTCTTGTGTTTCTTGTGTCTGAGAAGTCTATGGACTGTGTTCTCTCATGGCAGTGACTCAGGATGCATCAGTTGAGCTGTCTGTTTTCATGGAGCCCTCTTTTTGGGACTACTCCTCTGTATCCTTTTGGTCTTGGGTCTTAGATCCTGGCTTCTTGTGCATCTATCGTTGCAGTTGTGGCCATATCTTTTTGTGATGGGCTGCAGAGTTTGACTTTTGGGGCAGCTGTAGGTTCTTCATTGCAGCCCCCGAGGTCTTCTCATCTAAAGGCGTTTTCTCTCTGGGAGTAATTCTTCTTGCTGAGAGTCATCTCTTTGTCTTTGGGTCAAGTCACTTGTGCAGACTGACACTGCACACAAACAAGACGTGTCTGAGTTGGAGCTGCTCTGCCCAGGGACATAGCAATGTTAGTCGGGGGGAAGACTAACAACAAGAGTCTATAATTAATGTTGATATGCCTAGACTGTTTATTTAGCAGTGGGAAACAGGAACTGCTGCAGGCAGGCTGTGGTTTTGGGCAGCATTTCAGCATGTGCTTTCTGTTTTGTTTTATGCAGTCGAGGCATGCAGTCTCAGTGGGGGTGTAAAGCCACGTGCTGGCAGTGGTCTGAGAAGCTGAGCCAGCTGTTGTTGGGTTTGGTGCCTAATAGCACAGTATTATGTGGCAACTTGGTTAAGGATTTACCATTTGGTTTTGCAGGTGCTGTGCAGGCCACCTTTTGGTGGTGGATAAGCATTTGAGGTGAGTAGGGGTGTAGTCCTGAGGAGGAGCATGGGGCTGGGGATTTCTTCTAAGTGCAACAGTAATTTTGTCTTTTGGGATCTTGGATACCACATGTGATGGCCACAATGTTCATCTTCTGAATGAGCAGGTGGGTGGAACATCACAGTGCTTCTAAGCTAAGGGGGGCGGGGTGTGCTATAGAAGAGGTTGGTGTTGGCCAATGTGATGTTTACTGCTGGTAGTGTTGATTTTTATTGCAGATGAGAGAGGAACATGGCAACTGCAGGAAGATCCCAGTTAGCCAATGTGTGAGTCTGTGTTGTTGTTCCTTTTGTGGTTTTTTTTGGTGGTTTTTTTTTTTCTGAGGATGGATTCAGACATCCAGCCCTCAAGATAAACTGAGGGACTGGGGCTGGGATGAGGGGACAAGGTTGGGAATTGCAGGGAGGGGTTTTAAAGTTAGTGTAGGGGAGAGGGCTGTCCAGGAACAGTCACCTCTGGGTAGGCAAAGAGAGCAGGTTACTTTTCAGCACGATGCTAGCATGTGCTGGGCAGGGCAGTTCCAGCCTGTGTCAGTGTTATATAGTTTGTCTAGTCTATCTTCTGTGTCTTAGACCTTCCTCAGGTCTTGATGTCCTCTGTGCTCAAGGGGCACAGCATGCATCTTGGGTGCCATTGCTAGGGTCTCGAATGCCCGTACTCATCAACATAGCGCCAACTGGGTACTGCTTTTCTTGAGTAATAAGCTTAAACGTGTGTTGGTCCTGCATCTCAGAAGTTTCTGCTCAGTCCTCTTTTGCGGCAGCCTTCCAGGCTGGGTGAGCTGCTCTGCTCTCTAGGCATCCCCTTTCACGGACTGGGACTTCTTCCCTGCATCCTTATGCTCTTGGGTCTTGAAGGCAGGCTTCTTGGGCATCGGTCGTCTCAGTCTTGACAGGAACGTCTTGTGATGGGCCATTACGTTTGATTCTTTTTCTGGGGTTGCTGTAGAGCCTCCTCAGTCATCTTGCCCGACAGTACCTCTGGTTGAGGAATACGATTCTTGCTGAGAGCTGTCTCATCTTTGAGTTGCACTTTTTGTGGTGGTCTGTGTCGTTCTGTGCTGTGTGTGTGCTTTTTGGCATGGAGCTGCTCTGCCTGGGGCGTAGAGTCAGGGGTACATGCAGTAGCAATAAAAATCTATGGTTAGTATGTCGATATGCCTCAACCGTTTAGGCAAAGGTTGTCCAGTCAGCTTGAAACAATTAGCCATTGGCAGGCTGAGTGGACAGTCGTTTCAATAGAGTTTTATGGAGGCGATAGGAGCCTTCTGGGGCGACTGTTCAACAGTGGTGAAGCAAATTGAATCTCAAAGGTGTTAAACCCCACACATATGAGCCTTAATGTTTGGCCTAATATTTTTTTAAAGGGCATCTGTAGCTGGACTCTAGATAGCATTCCTAAACAGAAACAAGACTTCTGGAATAGGGAAGTTTTAGCTCTGCATCTGGGTGACTTGATTAATAATTTGTTTTCAGAGGCAGAGGGACAAGATGCGCACCAAGGAGCAATGGAGGTGATAAATGCAGTGCTGTGAGAAGGTGGGTTGGCACATGGTGTCAGAGGGAAGCTGTGATTGGTGGCAATGTGACTACATTAAGGTTTGTAGTCGTCTTATTTCGCAGGTGTAAAGCGATGATCAAAGCAGTATATTGGCTCAGGCAAGGTGAGCAATGACTATTGACCAGCCCACAGATACTTCAGCCCATCTTTGTCTCTGTAGGCTGTGGTGTTCTTGCATGGCAGGCCATGCTGGCATTTCCGTGCCCTGCATCCTTGGCACTGTTATGCTTACTGTCAGGCTGTGTCTTTTGGCCTGGCATTAAGTGTGCCCTGTGTGGTACTCTAGCACCTGTAGGTAATGTTTGTAGGGTGTATGTACATGTGTGTGCATCTGAGGTGGAGCTGCATTGCCTGCTTGTGGCAATTCTTGTCGGGATGGAAGAGTCAAAGCGTGGGTGAGTAATCTGTTGATTAGCAGGGCCTGTTTAGGTGGAGGTTGTACGGCCTCGTTTTGGGGATAGCCAATAGCTATCGGCAAGCAGGCCGTAGAATCTCTTGCATAGTGTTTGTCAGGTGCCACAGGGCGATGTGAATCCTTGAGCGACTTGTGCCACAGCGTACCATTCCAAGTGAAGAGGAGCGGGAACATGTGGCGGAGCATCTTCCTCGGCTTCCAGTTATGAAGGCTGAAGCTATGGCATCAGGTGGAGCGGTGACATTGAGGCATATGGTGAGGCAGTTCTGGGGACGGCTCTAGAATTGGGGTGATCTGCCATTGTGGCAGGCGGGTGGTGAAATGGATGTGTTCTGAGTGAGGGGTGGAATGAGTGGATGTTGAATGAGTGTTAGTTTCTGAATGAGTCTAACCTTGTAAGTGTGTATTTTTTATTTTGGGTGATATTTAAGGTAGAGGTAGGAAATTACTTTTTTTACTCTAATAAAAAAACCCATTTGGGAGGTTTTTTCCCCTGGTCCTGGCCACTCTGTGAGGAAACATTCATCGCCAATGTTTGGATGCAGGTTGGGCTCGGGCTGGGGTTTTTGCAGGCAGGGTGGTATTTTGAGGCCCCTGGGAATGGCATTCTAGAGGAGCTGCATAGAAGTGGGGTGACAGCTCACTGCAGCAGGCAGCAGAACAGATGAGTCAAGAGTGAGGGGTGGTTTGTGTGGTAGCTGAAAGAGCTGTGTGTTTTGAATGTGTCTAACCCTGTAGGATTTGTGTTTGTATATTTTTTCTTTTTATTTGTCTTTGTAGCTTGCAAGTGGAAGTAAGATTATTTTTTTAGACATTTAAAAAATAAAGTAAAACTAAGGAAAACACAGCTGAGGGAAATCTGTTTTGGGCTCAGGCTGGGGTTTTTGCAGGCAGGGTGACTTTTTTGAGGCCCCTCGGAAGGCCATTCCTGGGGAGTGTTCCCCAGGAATGTGCCAGTTGCCTGTCATTGCAGGAGAGTATGTTTTTAAGCCGATGGTCATGGGTCTTGCAGTTGCCAGGGGTCTGACTAGATGGCCATTGTTGAGGAGGACTGGATTGTGAAGCAGGTGGGCCTGTGTCTTGCATTAGTAGGGTTGTAAAATCTTATGATGAGTGTTGCAGTTTGTGATGTAATGTCATCTTTCAATTGTTATTTTTGTGTACACATGTGGAAGTCAAGAGCCTGTTGATGAGCAGAACTCACTTGCTTTCTGTCCAGGAATACCAATTGCAGAAACTGTCATCTCGAAGAGGAAAACCGCCATGTGTAAAGTGATAGATTGAGTTCCTAGTGGGAATGAGAACTGCAGAAGAGACTGTAGTCACTACATAAAGAATTGAGCACTAAATAGTTGAAACTACTATTAAGGTAATGATGAATTTTTAGAGGTTAAATGTATGTATAGAAAACGTGAGTAGAAAGTGAGTAAATGTAAGGGTATCAATTACTTGAATGATGAGGAATAGTATTTTTATCATGATTGTACAAGCATATTGTTGAAGTGTAAATGAAGTTGTTAGACTTACCAGGAGTTAGTAATGGACTAATTAAAACATTTTTAAAAAAAAAATCACTACAGGTGGTAATGATCCCAGTCAAAATCACTGAAGTAACTGAAAAAGCAAATGAAAGTACAGAGCTAAGGAGGTATCTTTCATGCCCATAGGTAAACAGAGCTGTTGGAAACAAAACCAAAGGAGAAATTTTACAGGCATAGTCAGCTCTCACTTGGGACTATAAAAGAAATTAAAGTAAATTTTGTAAATGATCATTGAAATGGAATAGGCATCTGGGAGAGCTGTCAATATCTATAGGTACATGTAACTGACAGCTTAAGAGAAAGCATGTGCCTTACTGGCTCTGAAGTAGACCTAAAGTAGCTGTGTAAAGGGGTTGTTTGAGAAAGGTGAGTAGGTTTAAAGAAATGTAGACTACTACTTGAGCATAAGTGGTGTCCCAAGAAAACAGTGATGTTAGACAATAGTGGGCATGAATTATGTCAGAGTAGTATAAGGAAAATAACATTCAATCTTCATTGCTTAGCTTGATAACACGGATGCGTGAAGTTACCTGCTGCAAGAGCTAGTTATGGTAGTTGAAGTACTCCTCCTTGGGGGCCAAAGGTATGTAGGAAAACATTGATGACTTAAAGCTTTAATAAAGATTATTCTGCTCTTGTGTTTTGCTGTCTGTCTTTCAATTTTTTCCTGTGTGTATGTTTTGTCTCAGAGGCAGAGTTTCCTTTGTTGGTCTCTGGGTTTCTTTTGTCTATCACTTTGATTTTCTTTTTGGTCTCTGTCAGTGTGGGTTTACCTGGTTTTTTTGTCTTGGATTTTAGTTTTTGTGTGTATGCCTTGCATTTTTGTTACTGCTGTCTGGCTCAAATGTTACTTAGCAGCAGTAGAAAATGGTATCTCCCTGGGAGTAATTATTCACTTACATTTAAGAAAAATGCAACAAATTGCTCACAGGGTATGTGCCATTTTCTACTGCTGCATCAGACTTTTATATTTATGCAATGTGTAATATACCACATGTACAGTAATACGTATTGTAATCGTGAGTAATCTGCAACTGAAACAGACCAGTGTAGTCATGCATTACTCCCGGTTAGAATGCCAATCAAATTATTATGCAAATTATTCAGTTATGCAAATGAGGCACAATTTTTTCCCGTCACACATAACCACTGTCAACTCTAAAATGCTAAAACAAAACACACCAAACAAAAACAATGCATATGGCCCACAAAACCAAATTAACTATCACTAAAAAAACCCATTAAAATCCACTTGCACCACCACCACACAACATCTGGACCATTCCCTCTACTTCACATCTTTTAATGCTGGATGATAGACTATAATCTCCATTGTATGCAAGGCCTACGACATCACCAGAAACAGAGCACTATGATCCATACATGAATCTCCATGCTCCTGGAGTCATCCTGCAACTGGAAGTGACCAGAAATACTTCTCTAGGACCAAAATGCCACTCCAGTGGTCCTGGAGGTATGTCTCCATGAGCGCCTGGAACACCATCTCTATGATCAGAACACCACTCTAGCTGACTGGAGGTAGGTATCCATGATCCAGGGGGACTTCTGGGATCAGAGGGGACTCTAGCTGCTGGAAGACTGAAAATTCAGCTCTCGCCTGGTCAAGGTATGTTTCCATGACCCAGGAGGACTTCTAGGATAGGAGGGGACTCCCTAGCTGCTCAAACACAGTCGTTATGACTGGAAAGCCACTCTAGCCGTCCCGGATGGAACTTCTCTGTGATGCGGGAGACACTCCAGTCTCCCACTGCTTTTCAGCACCCACTTTTTCCTGGCCTAAATTGCCCTCCAGCCTCTCACTAATTTTCAGCCTCCATGTTTTTCTAGCCTGTCCTTGCCCTCTGGCCTCCCACATCTTTGCGGCCTACAGTACATGTTCAGCCTCCACTTATTTCTGGCTTCTACATCCCCTTTGACCTCCCATCCTTTTGTGGCCTCCACTCATCTGTGGCTTCTACTTTGATTAAGGCCTCCCTCGCTGTATGTGGTTTCCCCCTTCCTTATGTGGCTGTGATAAATGATTGAGTCCCAAACAGGATTCCAATTTAAGTTTACAATTTATTAAGCGAATAGAGGCAAGCAAACAGCGCTGGGTGCGCCGGGAGTCTCCGCTCCACCAAGACGCATGCAGTACAGCTCCTGTTCTTGGTTTATATCCTGTCTGCTAATACATATTCATGAATAGGTGTGTCTTCTTCGGCGCATGCCCTCCTCTCCTTCTAGAGTCTTCTCGAATCTTCCTCAGTGTGATTCTGTCTGCTAATACATATTCATGAATAGGCGTGTCTGCTAATACATATTCATGAATAGGCATGTCGTCTTTGGTGCATGCCCTCCTCTCCTCCTAGAGTCTTCTTGAATCTTCCTCAGCGTGCCCCCAGGATGACCCCAAACTTTATGCATGCACTTTACAAGTTTCTCTTTACACAATACTATGCGGTCAGTGGTCAAACTGGTTTGAGCTGATATATCAGCAAAGTAGTTTACTCGAATCTCCTGTAAAATACCCCTTTTTATGGTGCAGGAGAAATCCATAAAAGTACAGAAGGTTACACTTCATCACACGAATCAGATGAACGTATTTCACATGGCCTCCTGCCGTATTCAGCCTCACACCACTTTTTGGCCTCCAAATTTTTCTGGCCTCTACCTCCCCTCCAGCCTCCAAAAAGTTTGTGGCCTACCGCCCCTTTTTGGTCTCCACATTTTCTGGCCAGTCCCACCCCTTTGTGGCCTCTCACTCCTTTGTGGCCTCTACCTCCCCTCCAGCCTCCCATGCCTTTGCGGCCTCCCACCCCTTTTTGGCCTCCATTTTTTTCTGGCCACTACCTTCTCTCCAGCCTCCCACAACTTTGTGGCCTGCCGCCCCTTTTTGGTCTCCACATTTTCTGGCCTCTACTTCCCCTCCACCCTGCCACCCCTTTTTTGGCCTGCCACCCCTTTTTGGCCTCCACGTTTTTCTGGCTTCTACCTCCCCTTTGCGGCCTCCCACCCCTTTGTGGCCTCTGCTTTTTTTCAGGCATCTACCACCCCTCTGGCCTCCCACCCATTTTCGGCCTCCACTTTTTTCTGGCCTCTACCTCCCCTGTGGCCTCCCACCCCTTTTCGGCCTCCGATTTTTCTGGCCTCTACCGCCCCAACGGCCTCCCACCCCTCTTCGGCCTCCGTTGTTTTTCTGGCCTCTACCTCCCCTCTGGCCTCCCAAACCTTTGCGGCCTCCCAGACTTTTTCGGCCTCCGCTTTTTTTTGGCCTCTACCTCCCGTCCGGCCTCCCACCCCTTTGCAGCCTCCGCTTTCTTCGGGCCTCTACCTCCCCTCCGGCCTCCCACCCCTTTTCGGCCTCTGCTTTTTTCTGGCCTCTACCTCTGCTCCAGCCTCCCACCCTTTTTCGGCCTCTGCTTTTTCTGGCCCCTACCTCCCCTCCGGCCTCCCAACTGTTTGCGGCCGCCCACACTTTTTTGGCCTCCACTTTTTTCTGGCCTCTACCTCCCCTCCGGCCTCCCACCCCTTTGCAGCCTCCCACCCCTTTTCGGCCTCTGCTTATTTCTGGCCTCTACCTCCTCTCCGGCCTCCCACCCCTTTTCGGCCTCCGCTTTTTTCTGGCCTCTACCTCCCCTCCGGCCTCCCACCCTTTTTCGGCCTCTGCTTTTTCTGGCCTCTACCTAGCCTCCAGCCTCCCACCCCTTTGCGGCCTCCCACCCCTTTGTGGCTTCCTATCCACTCTCTCTCATGCGGAAGGAAAGCTGTCTTTGGAGGGGAGTCTCTATCTGCCCGAACACAGCCTGTATGACCGCAACGCCAGTCTAGCTTTTCTGGAGGTATTTCTCCATGACATGGGAGGTCTTCCAGGACTGGAGGGGATTCTATAGCTGCTGGAACACCGTCTCCATGGCTGGAGTTGCACTCTGGCTGTCCTGGACGTATATGCCCGTGATGCGGGAGGACTTCTGGGGTCAGCAGCTACTATCTAACTGTGGGAAAACCACCTCTATGCTGGGAATGCCACCCCAGCTGTCCTGGTGGTATGCCTTCAGGATCTGGGAGGGCTTCCGGGATCACTTTCAACTCTCCAACCGTGGGGAAAATCATCCCTAAGGTCCAGAATACTAGCCTAGCTGCCCCAAAGGTACGTCTCCGCGATCCAGGAGAGTTTCTGGGATCAGAGGTGACGGTCTAGTTGCGGGACCTCCAGCTCTACGACCAGAATGCCACTTGAGCCATTCAGCAGGTATGTCTCCATGATGCAGGAGGACTTCTAGGATCGGGGGTGACTCTCTGGCCACAGGAATACCACCCGTGTGACCGGAATGCCACTGTAGCCCTCCTGGACGTATGTCTCCGTGATCCGGGAGAACTTCCGGGTTTGGAACGGAGTTTCTAGGTGCGGGGACACATTCCATACAACTGGAATGACACTCTGGCTGTCTGGGAGGTATGTCTGTACGATCTGCTTGGACTTCTGGGATCGGAGGTGACTCTAGCTGTGGGAAGACCGTTACAATGATAAGAAGGCCTGTCTGGCCATCCTGGACTTAATGTCTCTAGGATCTGGGAGGACTTTGGGATGGGAGTGGCATCTCTATGTGCCGGAACAGCATCTCTAGGATCAGAATGCCAGTCTAGTCATCCCGGAGGTATATCTCCATGATCTGTAGGCCAGCTGGGATCAGAGGGGTCTCTCCGGGTGCCGGAACACCATCTCCGTGCCTGGGATGCCCCTGTAGCCATGTGGGAGGTATGTCTCTCTAATCCCGGAGGACTTGTGGGAGCAGCGGGCACTCTGTAGGTTCCAGAACAGCATTTCCACGACCGGAATGCCACTCTAGCCGTCCCGGATGGAACTTCTCTATGATGCGGGAGACACTCCAGTCTCCCACTGCTTTTCAGCACCCACTTTTTCCTGGCCTAAATTGCCCTCCAACCTCTCACTAATTTTCAGCCTCCATGTTTTTCTAGCCTGTCCTTGCCCTCTGGCCTCCCACCCCTTTTCGGCCTCCGCTTTTTTCTGGCCTCTACCTCCCCTCCGACCTCCCACCTCTTTTCGGCCTCCGCTTTTTTCTGGCCTCTAGCTCCCCTCCGACCTCCCACCCCTTTGCGGCCTCCCACCCCTTTGCGGCCTCCGCTTTTTTCTGGCCTCTACCTAGCCTCCAGCCTCCCACCCCTTTGTGGCTTCCTATCCACTCTCTCTCATGCGGAAGGAAAGCTGTCTTTGGAGGGGAGTCTCTATCTGCCCGAACACAGCCTGTATGACCGCAACGCCAGTCTAGCTTTTCTGGAGGTATTTCTCCATGACATGGGAGGTCTTCCAGGACTGGAGGGGTTTCTATAGCTGCTGGAACACTGTCTCCATGGCTGGAGTTGCACTCTGGCTGTCCTGGACGTATATCCCCGTGATGCGGGAGGGCTTCTGGGGTCAGCAGCTACTATCTAACTGTGGGAAAACCACCTCTATGCTGGGAATGCCACCCCAGCTGTCCTGGTGGTATGCCTTCAGGATCTGGGAGGGCTTCTGGGATCACTTTCAACTCTCCAACCGTGGGGAAAATCATCCCTAAGGTCCAGAATACTAGCCTAGCTGCCCCAAAGGTACGTCTCCGCGATCCAGGAGAGTTTCTGGGATCAGAGGTGACGGTCTAGTTGCGGGACCTCCAGCTCTACGACCAGAATGCCACTTGAGCCATTCAGCAGGTATGTCTCCATGATGCAGGAGGACTTCTAGGATCGGGGGTGACTCTCTGGCCACAGGAATACCACCCGTGTGACCGGAATGCCACTGTAGCCCTCCTGGACGTATGTCTCCGTGATCCGGGAGAACTTCCGGGTTTGGAACGGAGTTTCTAGGTGCGGGGACACATTCCATACAACTGGAATGACACTCTGGCTGTCTGGGAGGTATGTCTGTACGATCTGCTTGGACTTCTGGGATCGGAGGTGACTCTAGCTGTGGGAAGACCGTTACAATGATAAGAAGGCCTGTCTGGCCATCCTGGACTTAATGTCTCTAGGATCTGGGAGGACTTTGGGATGGGAGTGGCATCTCTGTGTGCCGGAACAGCATCTCTAGGATCAGAATGCCAGTCTAGTCATCCCGGAGGTATATCTCCATGATCTGTAGGCCAGCTGGGATCAGAGGGGTCTCTCCGGGTGCCGGAACACCATCTCCGTGCCTGGGATGCCCCTGTAGCCATGTGGGAGGTATGTCTCTCTAATCCCGGAGGACTTGTGGGAGCAGCGGGCACTCTGTAGGTTCCAGAACAGCATTTCCACGACCGGAATGCCACTCTAGCCGTCCCGGATGGAACTTCTCTATGATGCGGGAGACACTCCAGTCTCCCACTGCTTTTCAGCACCCACTTTTTCCTGGCCTAAATTGCCCTCCAACCTCTCACTAATTTTCAGCCTCCATGTTTTTCTAGCCTGTCCTTGCCCTCTGGCCTCCCACCCCTTTTCGGCCTCCGCTTTTTTCTGGCCTCTACCTCCCCTCCGACCTCCCACCTCTTTTCGGCCTCCGCTTTTTTCTGGCCTCTAGCTCCCCTCCGACCTCCCACCCCTTTGCGGCCTCCCACCCCTTTGCGGCCTCCGCTTTTTTCTGGCCTCTACCTAGCCTCCAGCCTCCCACCCCTTTGTGGCTTCCTATCCACTCTCTCTCATGCGGAAGGAAAGCTGTCTTTGGAGGGGAGTCTCTATCTGCCCGAACACAGCCTGTATGACCGCAACGCCAGTCTAGCTTTTCTGGAGGTATTTCTCCATGACATGGGAGGTCTTCCAGGACTGGAGGGGATTCTATAGCTGCTGGAACACTGTCTCCATGGCTGGAGTTGCACTCTGGCTGTCCTGGACGTATATCCCCGTGATGCGGGAGGGCTTCTGGGGTCAGCAGCTACTATCTAACTGTGGGAAAACCACCTCTATGCTGGGAATGCCACCCCAGCTGTCCTGGTGGTATGCCTTCAGGATCTGGGAGGGCTTCTGGGATCACTTTCAACTCTCCAACCGTGGGGAAAATCATCCCTAAGGTCCAGAATACTAGCCTAGCTGCCCCAAAGGTACGTCTCCGCGATCCAGGAGAGTTTCTGGGATCAGAGGTGACGGTCTAGTTGCGGGACCTCCAGCTCTACGACCAGAATGCCACTTGAGCCATTCAGCAGGTATGTCTCCATGATGCAGGAGGACTTCTAGGATCGGGGGTGACTCTCTGGCCACAGGAATACCACCCGTGTGACCGGAATGCCACTGTAGCCCTCCTGGACGTATGTCTCCGTGATCCGGGAGAACTTCCGGGTTTGGAACGGAGTTTCTAGGTGCGGGGGCACATTCCATACAACTGGAATGACACTCTGGCTGTCTGGGAGGTATGTCTGTATGATCTGCTTGGACTTCTGGGATCGGAGGTGACTCTAGCTGTGGGAAGACCGTTACAATGATAAGAAGGCCTGTCTGGCCATCCTGGACTTAATGTCTCTAGGATCTGGGAGGACTTTGGGATGGGAGTGGCATCTCTATGTGCCGGAACAGCATCTCTAGGATCAGAATGCCAGTCTAGTCATCCCGGAGGTATATCTCCATGATCTGTAGGCCAGCTGGGATCAGAGGGGTCTCTCCGGGTGCCGGAACACCATCTCCGTGCCTGGGATGCCCCTGTAGCCATGTGGGAGGTATGTCTCTCTAATCCCGGAGGACTTGTGGGAGCAGCGGGCACTCTGTAGGATCCAGAACAGCATTTCCACGACCGGAATGCCACTCTAGCCATCCCGGATGGAACTTCTCTATGATGCGGGAGACACTCCAGTCTCCCACTGCTTTTCAGCACCCACTTTTTCCTGGCCTAAATTGCCCTCCAACCTCTCACTAATTTTCAGCCTCCATTTTTTTCTAGCCTGTCCTTGCCCTCTGGCCTCCCACCCCTTTTCGGCCTCCGCTTTTTTCTGGCCTCTACCTCCCCTCCGACCTCCCACCTCTTTTCGGCCTCCGCTTTTTTCTGGCCTCTAGCTCCCCTCCGACCTCCCACCCCTTTGCGGCCTCCCACCCCTTTGCGGCCTCCGCTTTTTTCTGGCCTCTACCTACCCTCCAGCCTCCCACCCCTTTGTGGCTTCCTATCCACTCTCTCTCATGCGGAAGGAAAGCTGTCTTTGGAGGGGAGTCTCTATCTGCCCGAACACAGCCTTTATGTCCGCAACGCCAGTCTAGCTTTTCTGGAGGTATTTCTCCATGACATGGGAGGTCTTCCAGGACTGGAGGGGATTCTATAGCTGCTGGAACACTGTCTCCATGGCTGGAGTTGCACTCCGGCTGTCCTGGACGTATATCCCCGTGATGCGGGAGGGCTTCTGGGGTCAGCAGCTACTATCTAACTGTGGGAAAACCACCTCTATGCTGGGAATGCCACCCCAGCTGTCCTGGTGGTATGCCTTCAGGATCTGGGAGGGCTTCTGGGATCACTTTCAACTCTCCAACCGTGGGGAAAATCATCCCTAAGGTCCAGAATACTAGCCTAGCTGCCCCAAAGGTACGTCTCCGCGATCCAGGAGAGTTTCTGGGATCAGAGGTGACGGTCTAGTTGCGGGACCTCCAGCTCTACGACCAGAATGCCACTTGAGCCATTCAGCAGGTATGTCTCCATGATGCAGGAGGACTTCTAGGATCGGGGGTGACTCTCTGGCCACAGGAATACCACCCGTGTGACCGGAATGCCACTGTAGCCCTCCTGGACGTATGTCTCCGTGATCCGGGAGAACTTCCGGGTTTGGAACGGAGTTTCTAGGTGCGGGGACACATTCCATACAACTGGAATGACACTCTGGCTGTCTGGGAGGTATGTCTGTACGATCTGCTTGGACTTCTGGGATCGGAGGTGACTCTCTAGCTGTGGGAAGACCGTTACAATGATAAGAAGGCCTGTCTGGCCATCCTGGACTTAATGTCTCTAGGATCTGGGAGGACTTTGGGATGGGAGTGGCATCTCTGTGTGCCGGAACAGCATCTCTAGGATCAGAATGCCAGTCTAGTCATCCCGGAGGTATATCTCCATGATCTGTAGGCCAGCTGGGATCAGAGGGGTCTCTCCGGGTGCCGGAACACCATCTCCGTGCCTGGGATGCCCCTGTAGCCATGTGGGAGGTATGTCTCTCTAATCCCGGAGGACGTGTGGGAGCAGCGGGCACTCTGTAGGTTCCAGAACAGCATTTCCACGACCGGAATGCCACTCTAGCCGTCCCGGATGGAACTTCTCTATGATGCGGGAGACACTCCAGTCTCCCACTGCTTTTCAGCACCCACTTTTTCCTGGCCTAAATTGCCCTCCAACCTCTCACTAATTTTCAGCCTCCATGTTTTTCTAGCCTGTCCTTGCCCTCTGGCCTCCCACCCCTTTTCGGCCTCCGCTTTTTTCTGGCCTCTACCTCCCCTCCGACCTCCCACCTCTTTTCGGCCTCCGCTTTTTTCTGGCCTCTAGCTCCCCTCCGACCTCCCACCCCTTTGCGGCCTCCCACCCCTTTGCGGCCTCCGCTTTTTTCTGGCCTCTACCTAGCCTCCAGCCTCCCACCCCTTTGTGGCTTCCTATCCACTCTCTCTCATGCGGAAGGAAAGCTGTCTTTGGAGGGGAGTCTCTATCTGCCCGAACACAGCCTGTATGACCGCAACGCCAGTCTAGCTTTTCTGGAGGTATTTCTCCATGACATGGGAGGTCTTCCAGGACTGGAGGGGATTCTATAGCTGCTGGAACACTGTCTCCATGGCTGGAGTTGCACTCTGGCTGTCCTGGACGTATATCCCCGTGATGCGGGAGGGCTTCTGGGGTCAGCAGCTACTATCTAACTGTGGGAAAACCACCTCTATGCTGGGAATGCCACCCCAGCTGTCCTGGTGGTATGCCTTCAGGATCTGGGAGGGCTTCTGGGATCACTTTCAACTCTCCAACCGTGGGGAAAATCATCCCTAAGGTCCAGAATACTAGCCTAGCTGCCCCAAAGGTACGTCTCCGCGATCCAGGAGAGTTTCTGGGATCAGAGGTGACGGTCTAGTTGCGGGACCTCCAGCTCTACGACCAGAATGCCACTTGAGCCATTCAGCAGGTATGTCTCCATGATGCAGGAGGACTTCTAGGATCGGGGGTGACTCTCTGGCCACAGGAATACCACCCGTGTGACCGGAATGCCACTGTAGCCCTCCTGGACGTATGTCTCCGTGATCCGGGAGAACTTCCGGGTTTGGAACGGAGTTTCTAGGTGCGGGGGCACATTCCATACAACTGGAATGACACTCTGGCTGTCTGGGAGGTATGTCTGTATGATCTGCTTGGACTTCTGGGATCGGAGGTGACTCTAGCTGTGGGAAGACCGTTACAATGATAAGAAGGCCTGTCTGGCCATCCTGGACTTAATGTCTCTAGGATCTGGGAGGACTTTGGGATGGGAGTGGCATCTCTATGTGCCGGAACAGCATCTCTAGGATCAGAATGCCAGTCTAGTCATCCCGGAGGTATATCTCCATGATCTGTAGGCCAGCTGGGATCAGAGGGGTCTCTCCGGGTGCCGGAACACCATCTCCGTGCCTGGGATGCCCCTGTAGCCATGTGGGAGGTATGTCTCTCTAATCCCGGAGGACTTGTGGGAGCAGCGGGCACTCTGTAGGATCCAGAACAGCATTTCCACGACCGGAATGCCACTCTAGCCATCCCGGATGGAACTTCTCTATGATGCGGGAGACACTCCAGTCTCCCACTGCTTTTCAGCACCCACTTTTTCCTGGCCTAAATTGCCCTCCAAACTCACACTAATTTTCAGCCTCCATGTTTTTCTAGCCTGTCCTTGCCCTCTGGCCTCCCACCCCTTTTCGGCCTCCGCTTTTTTCTGGCCTCTACCTCCCCTCCGACCTCCGACCCCTTTGCGGCCTCCCACCCTTTTTCGGCCTCTGCTTTTTTCTGGCCTCTACCTAGCCTCCACCTCCCACCCCTTTGTGGCTTCCTATCCACTCTCTCTCATGCGGAAGGAAAGCTGTCTTTGGAGGGGAGTCTCTATCTGCCCGAACACAGCCTGTATGTCCGCAACGCCAGTCTAGCTTTTCTGGAGGTATTTCTCCATGACATGGGAAGTCTTCCAGGACTGGAGGGGATTCTATAGCTGCTGGAACACCGCCTCCATGGCTGGAGTTGCACTCTGGCTGTCCTGGACGTATATCCCCGTGATGCGGGAGGGCTTCTGGGGTCAGCAGCTACTATCTAACTGTGGGAAAACCACCTCTATGCTGGGAATGCCACCCCAGCTGTCCTGGTGGTATGCCTTCAGGATCTGGGAGGGCTTCTGGGATCACTTTCAACTCTCCAACCGTGGGGAAAATCATCCCTAAGGTCCAGAATACTAGCCTAGCTGCCCCAAAGGTACGTCTCCGCGATCCAGGAGAGTTTCTGGGATCAGAGGTGACGGTCTAGTTGCGGGACCTCCAGCTCTACGACCAGAATGCCACTTGAGCCATTCAGCAGGTATGTCTCCATGATGCAGGAGGACTTCTAGGATCGGGGGTGACTCTCTGGCCACAGGAATACCACCCGTGTGACCGGAATGCCACTGTAGCCCTCCTGGACGTATGTCTCCGTGATCCGGGAGAACTTCCGGGTTTGGAATGGAGTTTCTAGGTGCGGGGACACATTCCATACAACTGGAATGACACTCTGGCTGTCTGGGAGGTATGTCTGTACGATCTGCTTGGACTTCTGGGATCGGAGGTGACTCTCTAGCTGTGGGAAGACCGTTACAATGATAAGAAGGCCTGTCTGGCCATCCTGGACTTAATGTCTCTAGGATCTGGGAGGACTTTGGGATGGGAGTGGCATCTCTATGTGCCGGAACAGCATCTCTAGGATCAGAATGCCAGTCTAGTCATCCCGGAGGTATATCTCCATGATCTGTAGGCCAGCTGGGATCAGAGGGGTCTCTCCGGGTGCCGGAACACCATCTCCGTGCCTGGGATGCCCCTGTAGCCATGTGGGAGGTATGTCTCTCTAATCCCGGAGGACTTGTGGGAGCAGCGGGCACTCTGTAGGTTCCAGAACAGCATTTCCACGACCGGAATGCCACTCTAGCCGTCCCGGATGGAACTTCTCTATGATGCGGGAGACACTCCAGTCTCCCACTGCTTTTCAGCACCCACTTTTTCCTGGCCTAAATTGCCCTCCAACCTCTCACTAATTTTCAGCCTCCATTTTTTTCTAGCCTGTCCTTGCCCTCTGGCCTCCCACCCCTTTTCGGCCTCCGCTTTTTTCTGGCCTCTACCTCCCCTCCGACCTCCCACCTCTTTTCGGCCTCCGCTTTTTTCTGGCCTCTAGCTCCCCTCCGACCTCCCACCCCTTTGCGGCCTCCCACCCCTTTGCGGCCTCCCACCCCTTTGCGGCCTCCGCTTTTTTCTGGCCTCTACCTACCCTCCAGCCTCCCACCCCTTTGTGGCTTCCTATCCACTCTCTCTCATGCGGAAGGAAAGCTGTCTTTGGAGGGGAGTCTCTATCTGCCCGAACACAGCCTTTATGTCCGCAACGCCAGTCTAGCTTTTCTGGAGGTATTTCTCCATGACATGGGAGGTCTTCCAGGACTGGAGGGGATTCTATAGCTGCTGGAACACTGTCTCCATGGCTGGAGTTGCACTCCGGCTGTCCTGGACGTATATCCCCGTGATGCGGGAGGGCTTCTGGGGTCAGCAGCTACTATCTAACTGTGGGAAAACCACCTCTATGCTGGGAATGCCACCCCAGCTGTCCTGGTGGTATGCCTTCAGGATCTGGGAGGGCTTCTGGGATCACTTTCAACTCTCCAACCGTGGGGAAAATCATCCCTAAGGTCCAGAATACTAGCCTAGCTGCCCCAAAGGTACGTCTCCGCGATCCAGGAGAGTTTCTGGGATCAGAGGTGACGGTCTAGTTGCGGGACCTCCAGCTCTACGACCAGAATGCCACTTGAGCCATTCAGCAGGTATGTCTCCATGATGCAGGAGGACTTCTAGGATCGGGGGTGACTCTCTGGCCACAGGAATACCACCCGTGTGACCGGAATGCCACTGTAGCCCTCCTGGACGTATGTCTCCGTGATCCGGGAGAACTTCCGGGTTTGGAACGGAGTTTCTAGGTGCGGGGACACATTCCATACAACTGGAATGACACTCTGGCTGTCTGGGAGGTATGTCTGTACGATCTGCTTGGACTTCTGGGATCGGAGGTGACTCTCTAGCTGTGGGAAGACCGTTACAATGATAAGAAGGCCTGTCTGGCCATCCTGGACTTAATGTCTCTAGGATCTGGGAGGACTTTGGGATGGGAGTGGCATCTCTGTGTGCCGGAACAGCATCTCTAGGATCAGAATGCCAGTCTAGTCATCCCGGAGGTATATCTCCATGATCTGTAGGCCAGCTGGGATCAGAGGGGTCTCTCCGGGTGCCGGAACACCATCTCCGTGCCTGGGATGCCCCTGTAGCCATGTGGGAGGTATGTCTCTCTAATCCCGGAGGACGTGTGGGAGCAGCGGGCACTCTGTAGGTTCCAGAACAGCATTTCCACGACCGGAATGCCACTCTAGCCGTCCCGGATGGAACTTCTCTATGATGCGGGAGACACTCCAGTCTCCCACTGCTTTTCAGCACCCACTTTTTCCTGGCCTAAATTGCCCTCCAACCTCTCACTAATTTTCAGCCTCCATGTTTTTCTAGCCTGTCCTTGCCCTCTGGCCTCCCACCCCTTTTCGGCCTCCGCTTTTTTCTGGCCTCTACCTCCCCTCCGACCTCCCACCTCTTTTCGGCCTCCGCTTTTTTCTGGCCTCTAGCTCCCCTCCGACCTCCCACCCCTTTGCGGCCTCCCACCCCTTTGCGGCCTCCGCTTTTTTCTGGCCTCTACCTAGCCTCCAGCCTCCCACCCCTTTGTGGCTTCCTATCCACTCTCTCTCATGCGGAAGGAAAGCTGTCTTTGGAGGGGAGTCTCTATCTGCCCGAACACAGCCTGTATGACCGCAACGCCAGTCTAGCTTTTCTGGAGGTATTTCTCCATGACATGGGAGGTCTTCCAGGACTGGAGGGGTTTCTATAGCTGCTGGAACACTGTCTCCATGGCTGGAGTTGCACTCTGGCTGTCCTGGACGTATATCCCCGTGATGCGGGAGGGCTTCTGGGGTCAGCAGCTACTATCTAACTGTGGGAAAACCACCTCTATGCTGGGAATGCCACCCCAGCTGTCCTGGTGGTATGCCTTCAGGATCTGGGAGGGCTTCTGGGATCACTTTCAACTCTCCAACCGTGGGGAAAATCATCCCTAAGGTCCAGAATACTAGCCTAGCTGCCCCAAAGGTACGTCTCCGCGATCCAGGAGAGTTTCTGGGATCAGAGGTGACGGTCTAGTTGCGGGACCTCCAGCTCTACGACCAGAATGCCACTTGAGCCATTCAGCAGGTATGTCTCCATGATGCAGGAGGACTTCTAGGATCGGGGGTGACTCTCTGGCCACAGGAATACCACCCGTGTGACCGGAATGCCACTGTAGCCCTCCTGGACGTATGTCTCCGTGATCCGGGAGAACTTCCGGGTTTGGAACGGAGTTTCTAGGTGCGGGGGCACATTCCATACAACTGGAATGACACTCTGGCTGTCTGGGAGGTATGTCTGTATGATCTGCTTGGACTTCTGGGATCGGAGGTGACTCTAGCTGTGGGAAGACCGTTACAATGATAAGAAGGCCTGTCTGGCCATCCTGGACTTAATGTCTCTAGGATCTGGGAGGACTTTGGGATGGGAGTGGCATCTCTATGTGCCGGAACAGCATCTCTAGGATCAGAATGCCAGTCTAGTCATCCCGGAGGTATATCTCCATGATCTGTAGGCCAGCTGGGATCAGAGGGGTCTCTCTGGGTGCCGGAACACCATCTCCGTGCCTGGGATGCCCCTGTAGCCATGTGGGAGGTATGTCTCTCTAATCCCGGAGGACTTGTGGGAGCAGCGGGCACTCTGTAGGTTCCAGAACAGCATTTCCACGACCGGAATGCCACTCTAGCCATCCCGGATGGAACTTCTCTATGATGCGGGAGACACTCCAGTCTCCCACTGCTTTTCAGCACCCACTTTTTCCTGGCCTAAATTGCCCTCCAACCTCTCACTAATTTTCAGCCTCCATGTTTTTCTAGCCTGTCCTTGCCCTCTGGCCTCCCACCCCTTTTCGGCCTCCGCTTTTTTCTGGCCTCTACCTCCCCTCCAACCTCCCACCTCTTTTCGGCCTCCGCTTTTTTCTGGCCTCTAGCTCCCCTCCGACCTCCCACCCCTTTGCGGCCTCCCACCCCTTTGCGGCCTCCGCTTTTTTCTGGCCTCTACCTAGCCTCAAGCCTCCCACCCCTTTGTGGCTTCCTATCCACTCTCTCTCATGCGGAAGGAAAGCTGTCTTTGGAGGGGAGTCTCTATCTGCCCGAACACAGCCTTTATGTCCGCAACGCCAGTCTAGCTTTTCTGGAGGTATTTCTCCATGACATGGGAGGTCTTCCAGGACTGGAGGGGATTCTATAGCTGCTGGAACACTGTCTCCATGGCTGGAGTTGCACTCTGGCTGTCCTGGACGTATATCCCCGTGATGCGGGAGGGCTTCTGGGGTCAGCAGCTACTATCTAACTGTGGGAAAACCACCTCTATGCTGGGAATGCCACCCCAGCTGTCCTGGTGGTATGCCTTCAGGATCTGGGAGGGCTTCTGGGATCACTTTCAACTCTCCAACCGTGGGGAAAATCATCCCTAAGGTCCAGAATACTAGCCTAGCTGCCCCAAAGGTACGTCTCCGCGATCCAGGAGAGTTTCTGGGATCAGAGGTGACGGTCTAGTTGCGGGACCTCCAGCTCTACGACCAGAATGCCACTTGAGCCATTCAGCAGGTATGTCTCCATGATGCAGGAGGACTTCTAGGATCGGGGGTGACTCTCTGGCCACAGGAATACCACCCGTGTGACCGGAATGCCACTGTAGCCCTCCTGGACGTATGTCTCCGTGATCCGGGAGAACTTCCGGGTTTGGAACGGAGTTTCTAGGTGCGGGGACACATTCCATACAACTGGAATGACACTCTGGCTGTCTGGGAGGTATGTCTGTACGATCTGCTTGGACTTCTGGGATCGGAGGTGACTCTCTAGCTGTGGGAAGACCGTTACAATGATAAGAAGGCCTGTCTGGCCATCCTGGACTTAATGTCTCTAGGATCTGGGAGGACTTTGGGATGGGAGTGGCATCTCTATGTGCCGGAACAGCATCTCTAGGATCAGAATGCCAGTCTAGTCATCCCGGAGGTATATCTCCATGATCTGTAGGCCAGCTGGGATCAGAGGGGTCTCTCCGGGTGCCGGAACACCATCTCCGTGCCTGGGATGCCCCTGTAGCCATGTGGGAGGTATGTCTCTCTAATCCCGGAGGACTTGTGGGAGCAGCGGGCACTCTGTAGGATCCAGAACAGCATTTCCACGACCGGAATGCCACTCTAGCCGTCCCGGATGGAACTTCTCTATGATGCGGGAGACACTCCAGTCTCCCACTGCTTTTCAGCACCCACTTTTTCCTGGCCTAAATTGCCCTCCAAACTCACACTAATTTTCAGCCTCCATGTTTTTCTAGCCTGTCCTTGCCCTCTGGCCTCCCACCCCTTTTCGGCCTCCGCTTTTTTCTGGCCTCTACCTCCCCTCCGACCTCCGACCCCTTTGCGGCCTCCCACCCTTTTTCGGCCTCTGCTTTTTTCTGGCCTCTACCTAGCCTCCACCTCCCACCCCTTTGTGGCTTCCTATCCACTCTCTCTCATGCGGAAGGAAAGCTGTCTTTGGAGGGGAGTCTCTATCTGCCCGAACACAGCCTGTATGTCCGCAACGCCAGTCTAGCTTTTCTGGAGGTATTTCTCCATGACATGGGAAGTCTTCCAGGACTGGAGGGGATTCTATAGCTGCTGGAACACCGCCTCCATGGCTGGAGTTGCACTCTGGCTGTCCTGGACGTATATCCCCGTGATGCGGGAGGGCTTCTGGGGTCAGCAGCTACTATCTAACTGTGGGAAAACCACCTCTATGCTGGGAATGCCACCCCAGCTGTCCTGGTGGTATGCCTTCAGGATCTGGGAGGGCTTCTGGGATCACTTTCAACTCTCCAACCGTGGGGAAAATCATCCCTAAGGTCCAGAATACTAGCCTAGCTGCCCCAAAGGTACGTCTCCGCGATCCAGGAGAGTTTCTGGGATCAGAGGTGACGGTCTAGTTGCGGGACCTCCAGCTCTACGACCAGAATGCCACTTGAGCCATTCAGCAGGTATGTCTCCATGATGCAGGAGGACTTCTAGGATCGGGGGTGACTCTCTGGCCACAGGAATACCACCCGTGTGACCGGAATGCCACTGTAGCCCTCCTGGACGTATGTCTCCGTGATCCGGGAGAACTTCCGGGTTTGGAACGGAGTTTCTAGGTGCGGGGACACATTCCATACAACTGGAATGACACTCTGGCTGTCTGGGAGGTATATCTGTACGATCTGCTTGGACTTCTGGGATCGGAGGTGACTCTCTAGCTGTGGGAAGACCGTTACAATGATAAGAAGGCCTGTCTGGCCATCCTGGACTTAATGTCTCTAGGATCTGGGAGGACTTTGGGATGGGAGTGGCATCTCTATGTGCCGGAACAGCATCTCTAGGATCAGAATGCCAGTCTAGTCATCCCGGAGGTATATCTCCATGATCTGTAGGCCAGCTGGGATCAGAGGGGTCTCTCCGGGTGCCGGAACACCATCTCCGTGCCTGGGATGCCCCTGTAGCCATGTGGGAGGTATGTCTCTCTAATCCCGGAGGACTTGTGGGAGCAGCGGGCACTCTGTAGGTTCCAGAACAGCATTTCCACGACCGGAATGCCACTCTAGCCGTCCCGGATGGAACTTCTCTATGATGCGGGAGACACTCCAGTCTCCCACTGCTTTTCAGCACCCACTTTTTCCTGGCCTAAATTGCCCTCCAACCTCTCACTAATTTTCAGCCTCCATGTTTTTCTAGCCTGTCCTTGCCCTCTGGCCTCCCACCCCTTTTCGGCCTCCGCTTTTTTCTGGCCTCTACCTCCCCTCCGACCTCCCACCTCTTTTCGGCCTCCGCTTTTTTCTGGCCTCTAGCTCCCCTCCGACCTCCGACCCCTTTGCGGCCTCCCACCCCTTTGCGGCCTCCGCTTTTTTCTGGCCTCTACCTACCCTCCAGCCTCCCACCCCTTTGTGGCTTCCTATCCACTCTCTCTCATGCGGAAGGAAAGCTGTCTTTGGAGGGGAGTCTCTATCTGCCCGAACACAGCCTTTATGTCCGCAACGCCAGTCTAGCTTTTCTGGAGGTATTTCTCCATGACATGGGAGGTCTTCCAGGACTGGAGGGGATTCTATAGCTGCTGGAACACTGTCTCCATGGCTGGAGTTGCACTCCGGCTGTCCTGGACGTATATCCCCGTGATGCGGGAGGGCTTCTGGGGTCAGCAGCTACTATCTAACTGTGGGAAAACCACCTCTATGCTGGGAATGCCACCCCAGCTGTCCTGGTGGTATGCCTTCAGGATCTGGGAGGGCTTCTGGGATCACTTTCAACTCTCCAACCGTGGGGAAAATCATCCCTAAGGTCCAGAATACTAGCCTAGCTGCCCCAAAGGTACGTCTCCGCGATCCAGGAGAGTTTCTGGGATCAGAGGTGACGGTCTAGTTGCGGGACCTCCAGCTCTACGACCAGAATGCCACTTGAGCCATTCAGCAGGTATGTCTCCATGATGCAGGAGGACTTCTAGGATCGGGGGTGACTCTCTGGCCACAGGAATACCACCCGTGTGACCGGAATGCCACTGTAGCCCTCCTGGACGTATGTCTCCGTGATCCGGGAGAACTTCCGGGTTTGGAACGGAGTTTCTAGGTGCGGGGACACATTCCATACAACTGGAATGACACTCTGGCTGTCTGGGAGGTATGTCTGTACGATCTGCTTGGACTTCTGGGATCGGAGGTGACTCTCTAGCTGTGGGAAGACCGTTACAATGATAAGAAGGCCTGTCTGGCCATCCTGGACTTAATGTCTCTAGGATCTGGGAGGACTTTGGGATGGGAGTGGCATCTCTATGTGCCGGAACAGCATCTCTAGGATCAGAATGCCAGTCTAGTCATCCCGGAGGTATATCTCCATGATCTGTAGGCCAGCTGGGATCAGAGGGGTCTCTCCGGGTGCCGGAACACCATCTCCGTGCCTGGGATGCCCCTGTAGCCATGTGGGAGGTATGTCTCTCTAATCCCGGAGGACTTGTGGGAGCAGCGGGCACTCTGTAGGTTCCAGAACAGCATTTCCACGACCGGAATGCCACTCTAGCCATCCCGGATGGAACTTCTCTATGATGCGGGAGACACTCCAGTCTCCCACTGCTTTTCAGCACCCACTTTTTCCTGGCCTAAATTGCCCTCCAACCTCTCACTAATTTTCAGCCTCCATGTTTTTCTAGCCTGTCCTTGCCCTCTGGCCTCCCACCCCTTTTCGGCCTCCGCTTTTTTCTGGCCTCTACCTCCCCTCCGACCTCCCACCTCTTTTCGGCCTCCGCTTTTTTCTCGCCTCTAGCTCCCCTCCGACCTCCCACCCCTTTGCGGCCTCCCACCCCTTTGCGGCCTCCGCTTTTTTCTGGCCTCTACCTAGCCTCAAGCCTCCCACCCCTTTGTGGCTTCCTATCCACTCTCTCTCATGCGGAAGGAAAGCTGTCTTTGGAGGGGAGTCTCTATCTGCCCGAACACAGCCTTTATGTCCGCAACGCCAGTCTAGCTTTTCTGGAGGTATTTCTCCATGACATGGGAGGTCTTCCAGGACTGGAGGGGATTCTATAGCTGCTGGAACACTGTCTCCATGGCTGGAGTTGCACTCCGGCTGTCCTGGACGTTTATCCCCGTGATGCGGGAGGGCTTCTGGGGTCAGCAGCTACTATCTAACTGTGGGAAAACCACCTCTATGCTGGGAATGCCACCCCAGCTGTCCTGGTGGTATGCCTTCAGGATCTGGGAGGGCTTCCGGGATCACTTTCAACTCTCCAACCGTGGGGAAAATCATCCCTAAGGTCCAGAATACTAGCCTAGCTGCCCCAAAGGTACGTCTCCGCGATCCAGGGGAGTTTCTGGGATCAGAGGTGACGGTCTAGTTGCGGGACCTCCAGCTCTACGACCAGAATGCCACTTGAGCCATTCAGCAGGTATGTCTCCATGATGCAGGAGGACTTCTAGGATCGGGGGTGACTCTCTGGCCACAGGAATACCACCCGTGTGACCGGAATGCCACTGTAGCCCTCCTGGACGTATGTCTCCGTGATCCGGGAGAACTTCCGGGTTTGGAACGGAGTTTCTAGGTGCGGGGACACATTCCATACAACTGGAATGACACTCTGGCTGTCTGGGAGGTATGTCTGTACGATCTGCTTGGACTTCTGGGATCGGAGGTGACTCTCTAGCTGTGGGAAGACCGTTACAATGATAAGAAGGCCTGTCTGGCCATCCTGGACTTAATGTCTCTAGGATCTGGGAGGACTTTGGGATGGGAGTGGCATCTCTATGTGCCGGAACAGCATCTCTAGGATCAGAATGCCAGTCTAGTCATCCTGGAGGTATATCTCCATGATCTGTAGGCCAGCTGGGATCAGAGGGGTCTCTCCGGGTGCCGGAACACCATCTCCGTGCCTGGGATGCCCCTGTAGCCATGTGGGAGGTATGTCTCTCTAATCCCGGAGGACTTGTGGGAGCAGCGGGCACTCTGTAGGTTCCAGAACAGCATTTCCACGACCGGAATGCCACTCTAGCCGTCCCGGATGGAACTTCTCTATGATGCGGGAGACACTCCAGTCTCCCACTGCTTTTCAGCACCCACTTTTTCCTGGCCTAAATTGCCCTCCAACCTCTCACTAATTTTCAGCCTCCATGTTTTTCTAGCCTGTCCTTGCCCTCTGGCCTCCCACCCCTTTTCGGCCTCCGCTTTTTTCTGGCCTCTACCTCCCCTCCGACCTCCCACCTCTTTTCGGCCTCCGCTTTTTTCTGGCCTCTAGCTCCCCTCCGACCTCCGACACCTTTGCGGCCTCCCACCCTTTTTCGGCCTCTGCTTTTTTCTGGCCTCTAGCTAGCCTCCACCTCCCACCCCTTTGTGGCTTCCTATCCACTCTCTCTCATGCGGAAGGAAAGCTGTCTTTGGAGGGGAGTCTCTATCTGCCCGAACACAGCCTGTATGACCGCAACGCCAGTCTAGCTTTTCTGGAGGTATTTCTCCATGACATGGGAGGTCTTCCAGGACTGGAGGGGTTTTTATAGCTGCTGGAACACTGTCTCCATGGCTGGAGTTGCACTCTGGCTGTCCTGGACGTATATGCCCGTGATGCGGGAGGACTTCTGGGGTCAGTAGCTACTATCTAACTGTGGGAAAACCACCTCTATGCTGGGAATGCCACCCCAGCTGTCCTGGTGGTATGCCTTCAGGATCTGGGAGGGCTTCTGGGATCACTTTCAACTCTCCAACCGTGGGGAAAATCATCCCTAAGGTCCAGAATACTAGCCTAGCTGCCCCAAAGGTACGTCTCCGCGATCCAGGAGAGTTTCTGGGATCAGAGGTGACGGTCTAGTTGCGGGACCTCCAGCTCTACGACCAGAATGCCACTTGAGCCATTCAGCAGGTATGTCTCCATGATGCAGGAGGACTTCTAGGATCGGGGGTGACTCTCTGGCCACAGGAATACCACCCATGTGACCGGAATGCCACTGTAGCCCTCCTGGACGTATGTCTCCGTGATCCGGGAGAACTTCCGGGTTTGGAACGGAGTTTCTAGGTGCGGGGACACATTCCATACAACTGGAATGACACTCTGGCTGTCTGGGAGGTATGTCTTTACGATCTGCTTGGACTTCTGGGATCGGAGGTGACTCTCTAGCTGTGGGAAGACCGTTACAATGATAAGAAGGCCTGTCTGGCCATCCTGGACTTAATGTCTCTAGGATCTGGGAGGACTTTGGGATGGGAGTGGCACCTCTGTGTGCCGGAACAGCATCTCTAGGATCAGAATGCCAGTCTAGTCATCCCGGAGGTACATCTCCATGATCTGTAGGCCAGCTGGGATCAGAGGGGTCTCTCCGGGTGCCGGAACACCATCTCCGTGCCTGGGATGCCCCTGTAGCCATGTGGGAGGTATGTCTCTCTAATCCCGGAGGACTTGTGGGAGCAGCGGGCACTCTGTAGGTTCCAGAACAGCATTTCCACGACCGGAATGCCACTCTAGCCGTCCCGGATGGAACTTCTCTATGATGCGGGAGACACTCCAGTCTCCCACTGCTTTTCAGCACCCACTTTTTCCTGGCCTAAATTGCCCTCCAACCTCTCACTAATTTTCAGCCTCCATGTTTTTCTAGCCTGTCCTTGCCCTCTGGCCTCCCACCCCTTTTCGGCCTCCGCTTTTTTCTGGCCTCTACCTCCCCTCCGACCTCCCACCACTTTTCGGCCTCCGCTTTTTTCTGGCCTCTACCTCCCCTCCGGCCTCCCACCCCTTTGCGGCCTCCCACCCCTTTGCGGCCTCCGCTTTTTTCTCGCCTCTACCTCCCCTCCGACCTCCCACCCCTTTGCGGCCTCCCACCCTTTTTCGGCCACTGCTTTTTTCTGGCCTCTACCTCCCCTCCAGCCTCCCACCCCTTTGCGGCCTCCGCTTTTTTCTGGCCTCTACCTCCCCTCCGGCCTCCCACCCCTCTGCGGCCTCCCACCCTTTTCGGCCTCTGCTTTTTTCTGGCCTCTACCTCCCCTCCAGCCTCCCACCTGTTTTCGGCCTCCGCTTTTTTCTGGCCTCTACCTCCCCTCCGACCTCCCACCCCTTTGCGGCCTCCCACCCTTTTTCGGCCTCTGCTTTTTTCTGGCCTCTACCTCCCCTCCAGCCTCCCACCCCTTTGCGGCCTCCCACCCCTTTGTGGCTTCCTATCCACTCCTTGTCATGCGGAAGGAAAGCTGTCTTTGGAGGGGAGTCTCTATCTGCCCGAACACAGCCTGTATGTCCGCAACGCCAGTCTAGCTTTTCTGGAGGTATTTCTCCATGACATGGGAGGTCTTCCAGGACTGGAGGGGATTCTATAGCTGCTGGAACACCGTCTCCATGGCTGGAGTTGCACTCTGGCTGTCCTGGACGTATATCCCCGTGATGCGGGAGGGCTTCTGGGGTCAGCAGCTACTATCTAACTGTGGGAAAACCACCTCTATGCTGGGAATGCCACCCCAGCTGTCCTGGTGGTATGCCTTCAGGATCTGGGAGGGCTTCCGGGATCACTTTCAACTCTCCAACCGTGGGGAAAATCATCCCTAAGGTCCAGAATACTAGCCTAGCTGCCCCAAAGGTACGTCTCCGCGATCCAGGAGAGTTTCTGGGATCAGAGGTGACGGTCTAGTTGTGGGACCTCCAGCTCTACGACCAGAATGCCACTTGAGCCATTCAGCAGGTATGTCTCCATGATGCAGGAGGACTTCTAGGATCGGGGGTGACTCTCTGGCCACAGGAATACCACCCGTGTGACCGGAATGCCACTGTAGTCTTCCTGGACGTATGTCTCCGTGGTCCGGGAGAACTTCCGGGTTTGGAACGGAGTTTCTAGGTGCGGGGACACATTCCATACAACTGGAATGACACTCTGGCTGTCTGGGAGGTATGTCTGTATGATCTGCTTGGACTTCTGGGATCGGAGGTGACTCTAGCTGTGGGAAGACCGTTACAATGATAAGAAGGCCTGTCTGGCCATCCTGGACTTAATGTCTCTAGGATCTGGGAGGACTTTGGGATGGGAGTGGCATCTCTATGTGCCGGAACAGCATCTCTAGGATCAGAATGCCAGTCTAGTCATCCCGGAGGTATATCTCCATGATCTGTAGGCCAGCTGGGATCAGAGGGGTCTCTCCGGGTGCCGGAACACCATCTCCGTGCCTGGGATGCCCCTGTAGCCATGTGGGAGGTATGTCTCTCTAATCCCGGAGGACTTGTGGGAGCAGCGGGCACTCTGTAGGTTCCAGAACAGCATTTCCACCACCGGAATGCCACTCTAGCCGTCCCGGATGGAACTTCTCTATGATGCGGGAGACACTCCAGTCTCCCACTGCTTTTCAGCACCCACTTTTTCCTGGCCTAAATTGCCCTCCAACCTCTCACTAATTTTCAGCCTCCATGTTTTTCTAGCCTGTCCTTGCCCTCTGGCCTCCCACCCCTTTTCGGCCTCCGCTTTTTTCTGGCCTCTACCTCCCCTCCGACCTCCCACCTCTTTTCGGCCTCCGCTTTTTTCTGGCCTCTAGCTCCCCTCCGACCTCCGACACCTTTGCGGCCTCCCACCCTTTTTCGGCCTCTGCTTTTTTCTGGCCTCTAGCTAGCCTCCACCTCCCACCCCTTTGTGGCTTCCTATCCACTCTCTCTCATGCGGAAGGAAAGCTGTCTTTGGAGGGGAGTCTCTATCTGCCCGAACACAGCCTGTATGACCGCAACGCCAGTCTAGCTTTTCTGGAGGTATTTCTCCATGACATGGGAGGTCTTCCAGGACTGGAGGGGTTTTTATAGCTGCTGGAACACTGTCTCCATGGCTGGAGTTGCACTCTGGCTGTCCTGGACGTATATGCCCGTGATGCGGGAGGACTTCTGGGGTCAGTAGCTACTATCTAACTGTGGGAAAACCACCTCTATGCTGGGAATGCCACCCCAGCTGTCCTGGTGGTATGCCTTCAGGATCTGGGAGGGCTTCTGGGATCACTTTCAACTCTCCAACCGTGGGGAAAATCATCCCTAAGGTCCAGAATACTAGCCTAGCTGCCCCAAAGGTACGTCTCCGCGATCCAGGAGAGTTTCTGGGATCAGAGGTGACGGTCTAGTTGCGGGACCTCCAGCTCTACGACCAGAATGCCACTTGAGCCATTCAGCAGGTATGTCTCCATGATGCAGGAGGACTTCTAGGATCGGGGGTGACTCTCTGGCCACAGGAATACCACCCATGTGACCGGAATGCCACTGTAGCCCTCCTGGACGTATGTCTCCGTGATCCGGGAGAACTTCCGGGTTTGGAACGGAGTTTCTAGGTGCGGGGACACATTCCATACAACTGGAATGACACTCTGGCTGTCTGGGAGGTATGTCTTTACGATCTGCTTGGACTTCTGGGATCGGAGGTGACTCTCTAGCTGTGGGAAGACCGTTACAATGATAAGAAGGCCTGTCTGGCCATCCTGGACTTAATGTCTCTAGGATCTGGGAGGACTTTGGGATGGGAGTGGCACCTCTGTGTGCCGGAACAGCATCTCTAGGATCAGAATGCCAGTCTAGTCATCCCGGAGGTACATCTCCATGATCTGTAGGCCAGCTGGGATCAGAGGGGTCTCTCCGGGTGCCGGAACACCATCTCCGTGCCTGGGATGCCCCTGTAGCCATGTGGGAGGTATGTCTCTCTAATCCCGGAGGACTTGTGGGAGCAGCGGGCACTCTGTAGGTTCCAGAACAGCATTTCCACGACCGGAATGCCACTCTAGCCGTCCCGGATGGAACTTCTCTATGATGCGGGAGACACTCCAGTCTCCCACTGCTTTTCAGCACCCACTTTTTCCTGGCCTAAATTGCCCTCCAACCTCTCACTAATTTTCAGCCTCCATGTTTTTCTAGCCTGTCCTTGCCCTCTGGCCTCCCACCCCTTTTCGGCCTCCGCTTTTTTCTGGCCTCTACCTCCCCTCCGACCTCCCACCACTTTTCGGCCTCCGCTTTTTTCTGGCCTCTACCTCCCCTCCGGCCTCCCACCCCTTTGCGGCCTCCCACCCCTTTGCGGCCTCCGCTTTTTTCTCGCCTCTACCTCCCCTCCGACCTCCCACCCCTTTGCGGCCTCCCACCCTTTTTCGGCCACTGCTTTTTTCTGGCCTCTACCTCCCCTCCAGCCTCCCACCCCTTTGCGGCCTCCGCTTTTTTCTGGCCTCTACCTCCCCTCCGGCCTCCCACCCCTCTGCGGCCTCCCACCCTTTTCGGCCTCTGCTTTTTTCTGGCCTCTACCTCCCCTCCAGCCTCCCACCTGTTTTCGGCCTCCGCTTTTTTCTGGCCTCTACCTCCCCTCCGACCTCCCACCCCTTTGCGGCCTCCCACCCTTTTTCGGCCTCTGCTTTTTTCTGGCCTCTACCTCCCCTCCAGCCTCCCACCCCTTTGCGGCCTCCCACCCCTTTGTGGCTTCCTATCCACTCCTTGTCATGCGGAAGGAAAGCTGTCTTTGGAGGGGAGTCTCTATCTGCCCGAACACAGCCTGTATGTCCGCAACGCCAGTCTAGCTTTTCTGGAGGTATTTCTCCATGACATGGGAGGTCTTCCAGGACTGGAGGGGATTCTATAGCTGCTGGAACACCGTCTCCATGGCTGGAGTTGCACTCTGGCTGTCCTGGACGTATATCCCCGTGATGCGGGAGGGCTTCTGGGGTCAGCAGCTACTATCTAACTGTGGGAAAACCACCTCTATGCTGGGAATGCCACCCCAGCTGTCCTGGTGGTATGCCTTCAGGATCTGGGAGGGCTTCCGGGATCACTTTCAACTCTCCAACCGTGGGGAAAATCATCCCTAAGGTCCAGAATACTAGCCTAGCTGCCCCAAAGGTACGTCTCCGCGATCCAGGAGAGTTTCTGGGATCAGAGGTGACGGTCTAGTTGTGGGACCTCCAGCTCTACGACCAGAATGCCACTTGAGCCATTCAGCAGGTATGTCTCCATGATGCAGGAGGACTTCTAGGATCGGGGGTGACTCTCTGGCCACAGGAATACCACCCGTGTGACCGGAATGCCACTGTAGTCTTCCTGGACGTATGTCTCCGTGGTCCGGGAGAACTTCCGGGTTTGGAACGGAGTTTCTAGGTGCGGGGACACATTCCATACAACTGGAATGACACTCTGGCTGTCTGGGAGGTATGTCTGTATGATCTGCTTGGACTTCTGGGATCGGAGGTGACTCTAGCTGTGGGAAGACCGTTACAATGATAAGAAGGCCTGTCTGGCCATCCTGGACTTAATGTCTCTAGGATCTGGGAGGACTTTGGGATGGGAGTGGCATCTCTATGTGCCGGAACAGCATCTCTAGGATCAGAATGCCAGTCTAGTCATCCCGGAGGTATATCTCCATGATCTGTAGGCCAGCTGGGATCAGAGGGGTCTCTCCGGGTGCCGGAACACCATCTCCGTGCCTGGGATGCCCCTGTAGCCATGTGGGAGGTATGTCTCTCTAATCCCGGAGGACTTGTGGGAGCAGCGGGCACTCTGTAGGTTCCAGAACAGCATTTCCACCACCGGAATGCCACTCTAGCCGTCCCGGATGGAACTTCTCTATGATGCGGGAGACACTCCAGTCTCCCACTGCTTTTCAGCACCCACTTTTTCCTGGCCTAAATTGCCCTCCAACCTCTCACTAATTTTCAGCCTCCATGTTTTTCTAGCCTGTCCTTGCCCTCTGGCCTCCCACCCCTTTTCGGCCTCCGCTTTTTTCTGGCCTCTACCTCCCCTCCGACCTCCCACCTCTTTTCGGCCTCCGCTTTTTTCTGGCCTCTAGCTCCCCTCCGACCTCCGACACCTTTGCGGCCTCCCACCCTTTTTCGGCCTCTGCTTTTTTCTGGCCTCTAGCTAGCCTCCACCTCCCACCCCTTTGTGGCTTCCTATCCACTCTCTCTCATGCGGAAGGAAAGCTGTCTTTGGAGGGGAGTCTCTATCTGCCCGAACACAGCCTGTATGACCGCAACGCCAGTCTAGCTTTTCTGGAGGTATTTCTCCATGACATGGGAGGTCTTCCAGGACTGGAGGGGTTTTTATAGCTGCTGGAACACTGTCTCCATGGCTGGAGTTGCACTCTGGCTGTCCTGGACGTATATGCCCGTGATGCGGGAGGACTTCTGGGGTCAGTAGCTACTATCTAACTGTGGGAAAACCACCTCTATGCTGGGAATGCCACCCCAGCTGTCCTGGTGGTATGCCTTCAGGATCTGGGAGGGCTTCTGGGATCACTTTCAACTCTCCAACCGTGGGGAAAATCATCCCTAAGGTCCAGAATACTAGCCTAGCTGCCCCAAAGGTACGTCTCCGCGATCCAGGAGAGTTTCTGGGATCAGAGGTGACGGTCTAGTTGCGGGACCTCCAGCTCTACGACCAGAATGCCACTTGAGCCATTCAGCAGGTATGTCTCCATGATGCAGGAGGACTTCTAGGATCGGGGGTGACTCTCTGGCCACAGGAATACCACCCATGTGACCGGAATGCCACTGTAGCCCTCCTGGACGTATGTCTCCGTGATCCGGGAGAACTTCCGGGTTTGGAACGGAGTTTCTAGGTGCGGGGACACATTCCATACAACTGGAATGACACTCTGGCTGTCTGGGAGGTATGTCTTTACGATCTGCTTGGACTTCTGGGATCGGAGGTGACTCTCTAGCTGTGGGAAGACCGTTACAATGATAAGAAGGCCTGTCTGGCCATCCTGGACTTAATGTCTCTAGGATCTGGGAGGACTTTGGGATGGGAGTGGCACCTCTGTGTGCCGGAACAGCATCTCTAGGATCAGAATGCCAGTCTAGTCATCCCGGAGGTACATCTCCATGATCTGTAGGCCAGCTGGGATCAGAGGGGTCTCTCCGGGTGCCGGAACACCATCTCCGTGCCTGGGATGCCCCTGTAGCCATGTGGGAGGTATGTCTCTCTAATCCCGGAGGACTTGTGGGAGCAGCGGGCACTCTGTAGGTTCCAGAACAGCATTTCCACGACCGGAATGCCACTCTAGCCGTCCCGGATGGAACTTCTCTATGATGCGGGAGACACTCCAGTCTCCCACTGCTTTTCAGCACCCACTTTTTCCTGGCCTAAATTGCCCTCCAACCTCTCACTAATTTTCAGCCTCCATGTTTTTCTAGCCTGTCCTTGCCCTCTGGCCTCCCACCCCTTTTCGGCCTCCGCTTTTTTCTGGCCTCTACCTCCCCTCCGACCTCCCACCACTTTTCGGCCTCCGCTTTTTTCTGGCCTCTACCTCCCCTCCGGCCTCCCACCCCTTTGCGGCCTCCCACCCCTTTGCGGCCTCCGCTTTTTTCTCGCCTCTACCTCCCCTCCGACCTCCCACCCCTTTGCGGCCTCCCACCCTTTTTCGGCCACTGCTTTTTTCTGGCCTCTACCTCCCCTCCAGCCTCCCACCCCTTTGCGGCCTCCGCTTTTTTCTGGCCTCTACCTCCCCTCCGGCCTCCCACCCCTCTGCGGCCTCCCACCCTTTTCGGCCTCTGCTTTTTTCTGGCCTCTACCTCCCCTCCAGCCTCCCACCTGTTTTCGGCCTCCGCTTTTTTCTGGCCTCTACCTCCCCTCCGACCTCCCACCCCTTTGCGGCCTCCCACCCTTTTTCGGCCTCTGCTTTTTTCTGGCCTCTACCTCCCCTCCAGCCTCCCACCCCTTTGCGGCCTCCCACCCCTTTGTGGCTTCCTATCCACTCCTTGTCATGCGGAAGGAAAGCTGTCTTTGGAGGGGAGTCTCTATCTGCCCGAACACAGCCTGTATGTCCGCAACGCCAGTCTAGCTTTTCTGGAGGTATTTCTCCATGACATGGGAGGTCTTCCAGGACTGGAGGGGATTCTATAGCTGCTGGAACACCGTCTCCATGGCTGGAGTTGCACTCTGGCTGTCCTGGACGTATATCCCCGTGATGCGGGAGGGCTTCTGGGGTCAGCAGCTACTATCTAACTGTGGGAAAACCACCTCTATGCTGGGAATGCCACCCCAGCTGTCCTGGTGGTATGCCTTCAGGATCTGGGAGGGCTTCCGGGATCACTTTCAACTCTCCAACCGTGGGGAAAATCATCCCTAAGGTCCAGAATACTAGCCTAGCTGCCCCAAAGGTACGTCTCCGCGATCCAGGAGAGTTTCTGGGATCAGAGGTGACGGTCTAGTTGCGGGACCTCCAGCTCTACGACCAGAATGCCACTTGAGCCATTCAGCAGGTATGTCTCCATGATGCAGGAGGACTTCTAGGATCGGGGGTGACTCTCTGGCCACAGGAATACCACCCGTGTGACCGGAATGCCACTGTAGTCTTCCTGGACGTATGTCTCCGTGGTCCGGGAGAACTTCCGGGTTTGGAACGGAGTTTCTAGGTGCGGGGACACATTCCATACAACTGGAATGACACTCTGGCTGTCTGGGAGGTATGTCTGTATGATCTGCTTGGACTTCTGGGATCGGAGGTGACTCTAGCTGTGGGAAGACCGTTACAATGATAAGAAGGCCTGTCTGGCCATCCTGGACTTAATGTCTCTAGGATCTGGGAGGACTTTGGGATGGGAGTGGCATCTCTATGTGCCGGAACAGCATCTCTAGGATCAGAATGCCAGTCTAGTCATCCCGGAGGTATATCTCCATGATCTGTAGGCCAGCTGGGATCAGAGGGGTCTCTCCGGGTGCCGGAACACCATCTCCGTGCCTGGGATGCCCCTGTAGCCATGTGGGAGGTATGTCTCTCTAATCCCGGAGGACTTGTGGGAGCAGCGGGCACTCTGTAGGTTCCAGAACAGCATTTCCACCACCGGAATGCCACTCTAGCCGTCCCGGATGGAACTTCTCTATGATGCGGGAGACACTCCAGTCTCCCACTGCTTTTCAGCACCCACTTTTTCCTGGCCTAAATTGCCCTCCAACCTCTCACTAATTTTCAGCCTCCATGTTTTTCTAGCCTGTCCTTGCCCTCTGGCCTCCCACCCCTTTTCGGCCTCCGCTTTTTTCTGGCCTCTACCTCCCCTCCGACCTCCCACCACTTTTCGGCCTCCGCTTTTTTCTGGCCTCTACCTCCCCTCCGGCCTCCCACCCTTTTGCGGCCTCCCACCCCTTTGCGGCCTCCGCTTTTTTCTCGCCTCTACCTCCCCTCCGACCTCCCACCCCTTTGCGGCCTCCCACCCTTTTTCGGCCACTGCTTTTTTCTGGCCTCTACCTCCCCTCCAGCCTCCCACCCCTTTGCGGACTCCGCTTTTTTCTGGCCTCTACCTCCCCTCCGGCCTCCCACCCCTCTGCGGCCTCCCACCCTTTTCGGCCTCTGCTTTTTTCTGGCCTCTACCTCCCCTCCAGCCTCCCACCTGTTTTCGGCCTCCGCTTTTTTCTGGCCTCTACCTCCCCTCCGACCTCCCACCCCTTTGCGGCCTCCCACCCTTTTTCGGCCTCTGCTTTTTTCTGGCCTCTACCTCCCCTCCAGCCTCCCACCCCTTTGCGGCCTCCCACCCCTTTGTGGCTTCCTATCCACTCCTTGTCATGCGGAAGGAAAGCTGTCTTTGGAGGGGAGTCTCTATCTGCCCGAACACAGCCTGTATGTCCGCAACGCCAGTCTAGCTTTTCTGGAGGTATTTCTCCATGACATGGGAGGTCTTCCAGGACTGGAGGGGATTCTATAGCTGCTGGAACACCGTCTCCATGGCTGGAGTTGCACTCTGGCTGTCCTGGACGTATATCCCCGTGATGCGGGAGGGCTTCTGGGGTCAGCAGCTACTATCTAACTGTGGGAAAACCACCTCTATGCTGGGAATGCCACCCCAGCTGTCCTGGTGGTATGCCTTCAGGATCTGGGAGGGCTTCCGGGATCACTTTCAACTCTCCAACCGTGGGGAAAATCATCCCTAAGGTCCAGAATACTAGCCTAGCTGCCCCAAAGGTACGTCTCCGCGATCCAGGAGAGTTTCTGGGATCAGAGGTGACGGTCTAGTTGTGGGACCTCCAGCTCTACGACCAGAATGCCACTTGAGCCATTCAGCAGGTATGTCTCCATGATGCAGGAGGACTTCTAGGATCGGGGGTGACTCTCTGGCCACAGGAATACCACCCGTGTGACCGGAATGCCACTGTAGTCCTCCTGGACGTATGTCTCCGTGGTCCGGGAGAACTTCCGGGTTTGGAACGGAGTTTCTAGGTGCGGGGACACATTCCATACAACTGGAATGACACTCTGGCTGTCTGGGAGGTATATCTGTACGATCTGCTTGGACTTCTGGGATCGGAGGTGACTCTCTAGCTGTGGGAAGACCGTTACAATGATAAGAAGGCCTGTCTGGCCATCCTGGACTTAATGTCTCTAGGATCTGGGAGGACTTTGGGATGGGAGTGGCATCTCTATGTGCCGGAACAGCATCTCTAGGATCAGAATGCCAGTCTAGTCATCCCGGAGGTATATCTCCATGATCTGTAGGCCAGCTGGGATCAGAGGGGTCTCTCCGGGTGCCGGAACACCATCTCCGTGCCTGGGATGCCACTGTAGCCATGTGGGAGGTATGTCTCTCTAATCCCGGAGGACTTGCGGGAGCAGCGGGCACTCTGTAGGTTCCAGAACAGCATTTCCACGACCGGAATGCCACTCTAGCCGTCCCGGATGGAACTTCTCTATGATGCGGGAGACACTCCAGTCTCCCACTGCTTTTCAGCACCCACTTTTTCCTGGCCTAAATTGCCCTCCAACCTCTCACTAATTTTCAGCCTCCATGTTTTTCTAGCCTGTCCTTGCCCTCTGGCCTCCCACCCCTTTTCGGCCTCCGCTTTTTTCTGGCCTCTACCTCCCCTCCGACCTCCCACCTCTTTTCGGCCTCCGCTTTTTTCTCGCCTCTAGCTCCCCTCCGACCTCCCACCCCTTTGCGGCCTCCCACCCCTTTGCGGCCTCCGCTTTTTTCTGGCCTCTACCTAGCCTCAAGCCTCCCACCCCTTTGTGGCTTCCTATCCACTCTCTCTCATGCGGAAGGAAAGCTGTCTTTGGAGGGGAGTCTCTATCTGCCCGAACACAGCCTTTATGTCCGCAACGCCAGTCTAGCTTTTCTGGAGGTATTTCTCCATGACATGGGAGGTCTTCCAGGACTGGAGGGGATTCTATAGCTGCTGGAACACTGTCTCCATGGCTGGAGTTGCACTCCGGCTGTCCTGGACGTTTATCCCCGTGATGCGGGAGGGCTTCTGGGGTCAGCAGCTACTATCTAACTGTGGGAAAACCACCTCTATGCTGGGAATGCCACCCCAGCTGTCCTGGTGGTATGCCTTCAGGATCTGGGAGGGCTTCCGGGATCACTTTCAACTCTCCAACCGTGGGGAAAATCATCCCTAAGGTCCAGAATACTAGCCTAGCTGCCCCAAAGGTACGTCTCCGCGATCCAGGGGAGTTTCTGGGATCAGAGGTGACGGTCTAGTTGCGGGACCTCCAGCTCTACGACCAGAATGCCACTTGAGCCATTCAGCAGGTATGTCTCCATGATGCAGGAGGACTTCTAGGATCGGGGGTGACTCTCTGGCCACAGGAATACCACCCGTGTGACCGGAATGCCACTGTAGCCCTCCTGGACGTATGTCTCCGTGATCCGGGAGAACTTCCGGGTTTGGAACGGAGTTTCTAGGTGCGGGGACACATTCCATACAACTGGAATGACACTCTGGCTGTCTGGGAGGTATGTCTGTACGATCTGCTTGGACTTCTGGGATCGGAGGTGACTCTCTAGCTGTGGGAAGACCGTTACAATGATAAGAAGGCCTGTCTGGCCATCCTGGACTTAATGTCTCTAGGATCTGGGAGGACTTTGGGATGGGAGTGGCATCTCTATGTGCCGGAACAGCATCTCTAGGATCAGAATGCCAGTCTAGTCATCCTGGAGGTATATCTCCATGATCTGTAGGCCAGCTGGGATCAGAGGGGTCTCTCCGGGTGCCGGAACACCATCTCCGTGCCTGGGATGCCCCTGTAGCCATGTGGGAGGTATGTCTCTCTAATCCCGGAGGACTTGTGGGAGCAGCGGGCACTCTGTAGGTTCCAGAACAGCATTTCCACGACCGGAATGCCACTCTAGCCGTCCCGGATGGAACTTCTCTATGATGCGGGAGACACTCCAGTCTCCCACTGCTTTTCAGCACCCACTTTTTCCTGGCCTAAATTGCCCTCCAACCTCTCACTAATTTTCAGCCTCCATGTTTTTCTAGCCTGTCCTTGCCCTCTGGCCTCCCACCCCTTTTCGGCCTCCGCTTTTTTCTGGCCTCTACCTCCCCTCCGACCTCCCACCTCTTTTCGGCCTCCGCTTTTTTCTGGCCTCTAGCTCCCCTCCGACCTCCGACACCTTTGCGGCCTCCCACCCTTTTTCGGCCTCTGCTTTTTTCTGGCCTCTAGCTAGCCTCCACCTCCCACCCCTTTGTGGCTTCCTATCCACTCTCTCTCATGCGGAAGGAAAGCTGTCTTTGGAGGGGAGTCTCTATCTGCCCGAACACAGCCTGTATGACCGCAACGCCAGTCTAGCTTTTCTGGAGGTATTTCTCCATGACATGGGAGGTCTTCCAGGACTGGAGGGGTTTTTATAGCTGCTGGAACACTGTCTCCATGGCTGGAGTTGCACTCTGGCTGTCCTGGACGTATATGCCCGTGATGCGGGAGGACTTCTGGGGTCAGTAGCTACTATCTAACTGTGGGAAAACCACCTCTATGCTGGGAATGCCACCCCAGCTGTCCTGGTGGTATGCCTTCAGGATCTGGGAGGGCTTCTGGGATCACTTTCAACTCTCCAACCGTGGGGAAAATCATCCCTAAGGTCCAGAATACTAGCCTAGCTGCCCCAAAGGTACGTCTCCGCGATCCAGGAGAGTTTCTGGGATCAGAGGTGACGGTCTAGTTGCGGGACCTCCAGCTCTACGACCAGAATGCCACTTGAGCCATTCAGCAGGTATGTCTCCATGATGCAGGAGGACTTCTAGGATCGGGGGTGACTCTCTGGCCACAGGAATACCACCCATGTGACCGGAATGCCACTGTAGCCCTCCTGGACGTATGTCTCCGTGATCCGGGAGAACTTCCGGGTTTGGAACGGAGTTTCTAGGTGCGGGGACACATTCCATACAACTGGAATGACACTCTGGCTGTCTGGGAGGTATGTCTTTACGATCTGCTTGGACTTCTGGGATCGGAGGTGACTCTCTAGCTGTGGGAAGACCGTTACAATGATAAGAAGGCCTGTCTGGCCATCCTGGACTTAATGTCTCTAGGATCTGGGAGGACTTTGGGATGGGAGTGGCACCTCTGTGTGCCGGAACAGCATCTCTAGGATCAGAATGCCAGTCTAGTCATCCCGGAGGTACATCTCCATGATCTGTAGGCCAGCTGGGATCAGAGGGGTCTCTCCGGGTGCCGGAACACCATCTCCGTGCCTGGGATGCCCCTGTAGCCATGTGGGAGGTATGTCTCTCTAATCCCGGAGGACTTGTGGGAGCAGCGGGCACTCTGTAGGTTCCAGAACAGCATTTCCACGACCGGAATGCCACTCTAGCCGTCCCGGATGGAACTTCTCTATGATGCGGGAGACACTCCAGTCTCCCACTGCTTTTCAGCACCCACTTTTTCCTGGCCTAAATTGCCCTCCAACCTCTCACTAATTTTCAGCCTCCATGTTTTTCTAGCCTGTCCTTGCCCTCTGGCCTCCCACCCCTTTTCGGCCTCCGCTTTTTTCTGGCCTCTACCTCCCCTCCGACCTCCCACCACTTTTCGGCCTCCGCTTTTTTCTGGCCTCTACCTCCCCTCCGGCCTCCCACCCCTTTGCGGCCTCCCACCCCTTTGCGGCCTCCGCTTTTTTCTCGCCTCTACCTCCCCTCCGACCTCCCACCCCTTTGCGGCCTCCCACCCTTTTTCGGCCACTGCTTTTTTCTGGCCTCTACCTCCCCTCCAGCCTCCCACCCCTTTGCGGCCTCCGCTTTTTTCTGGCCTCTACCTCCCCTCCGGCCTCCCACCCCTCTGCGGCCTCCCACCCTTTTCGGCCTCTGCTTTTTTCTGGCCTCTACCTCCCCTCCAGCCTCCCACCTGTTTTCGGCCTCCGCTTTTTTCTGGCCTCTACCTCCCCTCCGACCTCCCACCCCTTTGCGGCCTCCCACCCTTTTTCGGCCTCTGCTTTTTTCTGGCCTCTACCTCCCCTCCAGCCTCCCACCCCTTTGCGGCCTCCCACCCCTTTGTGGCTTCCTATCCACTCCTTGTCATGCGGAAGGAAAGCTGTCTTTGGAGGGGAGTCTCTATCTGCCCGAACACAGCCTGTATGTCCGCAACGCCAGTCTAGCTTTTCTGGAGGTATTTCTCCATGACATGGGAGGTCTTCCAGGACTGGAGGGGATTCTATAGCTGCTGGAACACCGTCTCCATGGCTGGAGTTGCACTCTGGCTGTCCTGGACGTATATCCCCGTGATGCGGGAGGGCTTCTGGGGTCAGCAGCTACTATCTAACTGTGGGAAAACCACCTCTATGCTGGGAATGCCACCCCAGCTGTCCTGGTGGTATGCCTTCAGGATCTGGGAGGGCTTCCGGGATCACTTTCAACTCTCCAACCGTGGGGAAAATCATCCCTAAGGTCCAGAATACTAGCCTAGCTGCCCCAAAGGTACGTCTCCGCGATCCAGGAGAGTTTCTGGGATCAGAGGTGACGGTCTAGTTGTGGGACCTCCAGCTCTACGACCAGAATGCCACTTGAGCCATTCAGCAGGTATGTCTCCATGATGCAGGAGGACTTCTAGGATCGGGGGTGACTCTCTGGCCACAGGAATACCACCCGTGTGACCGGAATGCCACTGTAGTCTTCCTGGACGTATGTCTCCGTGGTCCGGGAGAACTTCCGGGTTTGGAACGGAGTTTCTAGGTGCGGGGACACATTCCATACAACTGGAATGACACTCTGGCTGTCTGGGAGGTATGTCTGTATGATCTGCTTGGACTTCTGGGATCGGAGGTGACTCTAGCTGTGGGAAGACCGTTACAATGATAAGAAGGCCTGTCTGGCCATCCTGGACTTAATGTCTCTAGGATCTGGGAGGACTTTGGGATGGGAGTGGCATCTCTATGTGCCGGAACAGCATCTCTAGGATCAGAATGCCAGTCTAGTCATCCCGGAGGTATATCTCCATGATCTGTAGGCCAGCTGGGATCAGAGGGGTCTCTCCGGGTGCCGGAACACCATCTCCGTGCCTGGGATGCCCCTGTAGCCATGTGGGAGGTATGTCTCTCTAATCCCGGAGGACTTGTGGGAGCAGCGGGCACTCTGTAGGTTCCAGAACAGCATTTCCACCACCGGAATGCCACTCTAGCCGTCCCGGATGGAACTTCTCTATGATGCGGGAGACACTCCAGTCTCCCACTGCTTTTCAGCACCCACTTTTTCCTGGCCTAAATTGCCCTCCAACCTCTCACTAATTTTCAGCCTCCATGTTTTTCTAGCCTGTCCTTGCCCTCTGGCCTCCCACCCCTTTTCGGCCTCCGCTTTTTTCTGGCCTCTACCTCCCCTCCGACCTCCCACCTCTTTTCGGCCTCCGCTTTTTTCTGGCCTCTAGCTCCCCTCCGACCTCCGACACCTTTGCGGCCTCCCACCCTTTTTCGGCCTCTGCTTTTTTCTGGCCTCTAGCTAGCCTCCACCTCCCACCCCTTTGTGGCTTCCTATCCACTCTCTCTCATGCGGAAGGAAAGCTGTCTTTGGAGGGGAGTCTCTATCTGCCCGAACACAGCCTGTATGACCGCAACGCCAGTCTAGCTTTTCTGGAGGTATTTCTCCATGACATGGGAGGTCTTCCAGGACTGGAGGGGTTTTTATAGCTGCTGGAACACTGTCTCCATGGCTGGAGTTGCACTCTGGCTGTCCTGGACGTATATGCCCGTGATGCGGGAGGACTTCTGGGGTCAGTAGCTACTATCTAACTGTGGGAAAACCACCTCTATGCTGGGAATGCCACCCCAGCTGTCCTGGTGGTATGCCTTCAGGATCTGGGAGGGCTTCTGGGATCACTTTCAACTCTCCAACCGTGGGGAAAATCATCCCTAAGGTCCAGAATACTAGCCTAGCTGCCCCAAAGGTACGTCTCCGCGATCCAGGAGAGTTTCTGGGATCAGAGGTGACGGTCTAGTTGCGGGACCTCCAGCTCTACGACCAGAATGCCACTTGAGCCATTCAGCAGGTATGTCTCCATGATGCAGGAGGACTTCTAGGATCGGGGGTGACTCTCTGGCCACAGGAATACCACCCATGTGACCGGAATGCCACTGTAGCCCTCCTGGACGTATGTCTCCGTGATCCGGGAGAACTTCCGGGTTTGGAACGGAGTTTCTAGGTGCGGGGACACATTCCATACAACTGGAATGACACTCTGGCTGTCTGGGAGGTATGTCTTTACGATCTGCTTGGACTTCTGGGATCGGAGGTGACTCTCTAGCTGTGGGAAGACCGTTACAATGATAAGAAGGCCTGTCTGGCCATCCTGGACTTAATGTCTCTAGGATCTGGGAGGACTTTGGGATGGGAGTGGCACCTCTGTGTGCCGGAACAGCATCTCTAGGATCAGAATGCCAGTCTAGTCATCCCGGAGGTACATCTCCATGATCTGTAGGCCAGCTGGGATCAGAGGGGTCTCTCCGGGTGCCGGAACACCATCTCCGTGCCTGGGATGCCCCTGTAGCCATGTGGGAGGTATGTCTCTCTAATCCCGGAGGACTTGTGGGAGCAGCGGGCACTCTGTAGGTTCCAGAACAGCATTTCCACGACCGGAATGCCACTCTAGCCGTCCCGGATGGAACTTCTCTATGATGCGGGAGACACTCCAGTCTCCCACTGCTTTTCAGCACCCACTTTTTCCTGGCCTAAATTGCCCTCCAACCTCTCACTAATTTTCAGCCTCCATGTTTTTCTAGCCTGTCCTTGCCCTCTGGCCTCCCACCCCTTTTCGGCCTCCGCTTTTTTCTGGCCTCTACCTCCCCTCCGACCTCCCACCACTTTTCGGCCTCCGCTTTTTTCTGGCCTCTACCTCCCCTCCGGCCTCCCACCCCTTTGCGGCCTCCCACCCCTTTGCGGCCTCCGCTTTTTTCTCGCCTCTACCTCCCCTCCGACCTCCCACCCCTTTGCGGCCTCCCACCCTTTTTCGGCCACTGCTTTTTTCTGGCCTCTACCTCCCCTCCAGCCTCCCACCCCTTTGCGGCCTCCGCTTTTTTCTGGCCTCTACCTCCCCTCCGGCCTCCCACCCCTCTGCGGCCTCCCACCCTTTTCGGCCTCTGCTTTTTTCTGGCCTCTACCTCCCCTCCAGCCTCCCACCTGTTTTCGGCCTCCGCTTTTTTCTGGCCTCTACCTCCCCTCCGACCTCCCACCCCTTTGCGGCCTCCCACCCTTTTTCGGCCTCTGCTTTTTTCTGGCCTCTACCTCCCCTCCAGCCTCCCACCCCTTTGCGGCCTCCCACCCCTTTGTGGCTTCCTATCCACTCCTTGTCATGCGGAAGGAAAGCTGTCTTTGGAGGGGAGTCTCTATCTGCCCGAACACAGCCTGTATGTCCGCAACGCCAGTCTAGCTTTTCTGGAGGTATTTCTCCATGACATGGGAGGTCTTCCAGGACTGGAGGGGATTCTATAGCTGCTGGAACACCGTCTCCATGGCTGGAGTTGCACTCTGGCTGTCCTGGACGTATATCCCCGTGATGCGGGAGGGCTTCTGGGGTCAGCAGCTACTATCTAACTGTGGGAAAACCACCTCTATGCTGGGAATGCCACCCCAGCTGTCCTGGTGGTATGCCTTCAGGATCTGGGAGGGCTTCCGGGATCACTTTCAACTCTCCAACCGTGGGGAAAATCATCCCTAAGGTCCAGAATACTAGCCTAGCTGCCCCAAAGGTACGTCTCCGCGATCCAGGAGAGTTTCTGGGATCAGAGGTGACGGTCTAGTTGTGGGACCTCCAGCTCTACGACCAGAATGCCACTTGAGCCATTCAGCAGGTATGTCTCCATGATGCAGGAGGACTTCTAGGATCGGGGGTGACTCTCTGGCCACAGGAATACCACCCGTGTGACCGGAATGCCACTGTAGTCTTCCTGGACGTATGTCTCCGTGGTCCGGGAGAACTTCCGGGTTTGGAACGGAGTTTCTAGGTGCGGGGACACATTCCATACAACTGGAATGACACTCTGGCTGTCTGGGAGGTATGTCTGTATGATCTGCTTGGACTTCTGGGATCGGAGGTGACTCTAGCTGTGGGAAGACCGTTACAATGATAAGAAGGCCTGTCTGGCCATCCTGGACTTAATGTCTCTAGGATCTGGGAGGACTTTGGGATGGGAGTGGCATCTCTATGTGCCGGAACAGCATCTCTAGGATCAGAATGCCAGTCTAGTCATCCCGGAGGTATATCTCCATGATCTGTAGGCCAGCTGGGATCAGAGGGGTCTCTCCGGGTGCCGGAACACCATCTCCGTGCCTGGGATGCCCCTGTAGCCATGTGGGAGGTATGTCTCTCTAATCCCGGAGGACTTGTGGGAGCAGCGGGCACTCTGTAGGTTCCAGAACAGCATTTCCACCACCGGAATGCCACTCTAGCCGTCCCGGATGGAACTTCTCTATGATGCGGGAGACACTCCAGTCTCCCACTGCTTTTCAGCACCCACTTTTTCCTGGCCTAAATTGCCCTCCAACCTCTCACTAATTTTCAGCCTCCATGTTTTTCTAGCCTGTCCTTGCCCTCTGGCCTCCCACCCCTTTTCGGCCTCCGCTTTTTTCTGGCCTCTACCTCCCCTCCGACCTCCCACCTCTTTTCGGCCTCCGCTTTTTTCTGGCCTCTAGCTCCCCTCCGACCTCCGACACCTTTGCGGCCTCCCACCCTTTTTCGGCCTCTGCTTTTTTCTGGCCTCTAGCTAGCCTCCACCTCCCACCCCTTTGTGGCTTCCTATCCACTCTCTCTCATGCGGAAGGAAAGCTGTCTTTGGAGGGGAGTCTCTATCTGCCCGAACACAGCCTGTATGACCGCAACGCCAGTCTAGCTTTTCTGGAGGTATTTCTCCATGACATGGGAGGTCTTCCAGGACTGGAGGGGTTTTTATAGCTGCTGGAACACTGTCTCCATGGCTGGAGTTGCACTCTGGCTGTCCTGGACGTATATGCCCGTGATGCGGGAGGACTTCTGGGGTCAGTAGCTACTATCTAACTGTGGGAAAACCACCTCTATGCTGGGAATGCCACCCCAGCTGTCCTGGTGGTATGCCTTCAGGATCTGGGAGGGCTTCTGGGATCACTTTCAACTCTCCAACCGTGGGGAAAATCATCCCTAAGGTCCAGAATACTAGCCTAGCTGCCCCAAAGGTACGTCTCCGCGATCCAGGAGAGTTTCTGGGATCAGAGGTGACGGTCTAGTTGCGGGACCTCCAGCTCTACGACCAGAATGCCACTTGAGCCATTCAGCAGGTATGTCTCCATGATGCAGGAGGACTTCTAGGATCGGGGGTGACTCTCTGGCCACAGGAATACCACCCATGTGACCGGAATGCCACTGTAGCCCTCCTGGACGTATGTCTCCGTGATCCGGGAGAACTTCCGGGTTTGGAACGGAGTTTCTAGGTGCGGGGACACATTCCATACAACTGGAATGACACTCTGGCTGTCTGGGAGGTATGTCTTTACGATCTGCTTGGACTTCTGGGATCGGAGGTGACTCTCTAGCTGTGGGAAGACCGTTACAATGATAAGAAGGCCTGTCTGGCCATCCTGGACTTAATGTCTCTAGGATCTGGGAGGACTTTGGGATGGGAGTGGCACCTCTGTGTGCCGGAACAGCATCTCTAGGATCAGAATGCCAGTCTAGTCATCCCGGAGGTACATCTCCATGATCTGTAGGCCAGCTGGGATCAGAGGGGTCTCTCCGGGTGCCGGAACACCATCTCCGTGCCTGGGATGCCCCTGTAGCCATGTGGGAGGTATGTCTCTCTAATCCCGGAGGACTTGTGGGAGCAGCGGGCACTCTGTAGGTTCCAGAACAGCATTTCCACGACCGGAATGCCACTCTAGCCGTCCCGGATGGAACTTCTCTATGATGCGGGAGACACTCCAGTCTCCCACTGCTTTTCAGCACCCACTTTTTCCTGGCCTAAATTGCCCTCCAACCTCTCACTAATTTTCAGCCTCCATGTTTTTCTAGCCTGTCCTTGCCCTCTGGCCTCCCACCCCTTTTCGGCCTCCGCTTTTTTCTGGCCTCTACCTCCCCTCCGACCTCCCACCACTTTTCGGCCTCCGCTTTTTTCTGGCCTCTACCTCCCCTCCGGCCTCCCACCCCTTTGCGGCCTCCCACCCCTTTGCGGCCTCCGCTTTTTTCTCGCCTCTACCTCCCCTCCGACCTCCCACCCCTTTGCGGCCTCCCACCCTTTTTCGGCCACTGCTTTTTTCTGGCCTCTACCTCCCCTCCAGCCTCCCACCCCTTTGCGGCCTCCGCTTTTTTCTGGCCTCTACCTCCCCTCCGGCCTCCCACCCCTCTGCGGCCTCCCACCCTTTTCGGCCTCTGCTTTTTTCTGGCCTCTACCTCCCCTCCAGCCTCCCACCTGTTTTCGGCCTCCGCTTTTTTCTGGCCTCTACCTCCCCTCCGACCTCCCACCCCTTTGCGGCCTCCCACCCTTTTTCGGCCTCTGCTTTTTTCTGGCCTCTACCTCCCCTCCAGCCTCCCACCCCTTTGCGGCCTCCCACCCCTTTGTGGCTTCCTATCCACTCCTTGTCATGCGGAAGGAAAGCTGTCTTTGGAGGGGAGTCTCTATCTGCCCGAACACAGCCTGTATGTCCGCAACGCCAGTCTAGCTTTTCTGGAGGTATTTCTCCATGACATGGGAGGTCTTCCAGGACTGGAGGGGATTCTATAGCTGCTGGAACACCGTCTCCATGGCTGGAGTTGCACTCTGGCTGTCCTGGACGTATATCCCCGTGATGCGGGAGGGCTTCTGGGGTCAGCAGCTACTATCTAACTGTGGGAAAACCACCTCTATGCTGGGAATGCCACCCCAGCTGTCCTGGTGGTATGCCTTCAGGATCTGGGAGGGCTTCCGGGATCACTTTCAACTCTCCAACCGTGGGGAAAATCATCCCTAAGGTCCAGAATACTAGCCTAGCTGCCCCAAAGGTACGTCTCCGCGATCCAGGAGAGTTTCTGGGATCAGAGGTGACGGTCTAGTTGCGGGACCTCCAGCTCTACGACCAGAATGCCACTTGAGCCATTCAGCAGGTATGTCTCCATGATGCAGGAGGACTTCTAGGATCGGGGGTGACTCTCTGGCCACAGGAATACCACCCGTGTGACCGGAATGCCACTGTAGTCTTCCTGGACGTATGTCTCCGTGGTCCGGGAGAACTTCCGGGTTTGGAACGGAGTTTCTAGGTGCGGGGACACATTCCATACAACTGGAATGACACTCTGGCTGTCTGGGAGGTATGTCTGTATGATCTGCTTGGACTTCTGGGATCGGAGGTGACTCTAGCTGTGGGAAGACCGTTACAATGATAAGAAGGCCTGTCTGGCCATCCTGGACTTAATGTCTCTAGGATCTGGGAGGACTTTGGGATGGGAGTGGCATCTCTATGTGCCGGAACAGCATCTCTAGGATCAGAATGCCAGTCTAGTCATCCCGGAGGTATATCTCCATGATCTGTAGGCCAGCTGGGATCAGAGGGGTCTCTCCGGGTGCCGGAACACCATCTCCGTGCCTGGGATGCCCCTGTAGCCATGTGGGAGGTATGTCTCTCTAATCCCGGAGGACTTGTGGGAGCAGCGGGCACTCTGTAGGTTCCAGAACAGCATTTCCACCACCGGAATGCCACTCTAGCCGTCCCGGATGGAACTTCTCTATGATGCGGGAGACACTCCAGTCTCCCACTGCTTTTCAGCACCCACTTTTTCCTGGCCTAAATTGCCCTCCAACCTCTCACTAATTTTCAGCCTCCATGTTTTTCTAGCCTGTCCTTGCCCTCTGGCCTCCCACCCCTTTTCGGCCTCCGCTTTTTTCTGGCCTCTACCTCCCCTCCGACCTCCCACCACTTTTCGGCCTCCGCTTTTTTCTGGCCTCTACCTCCCCTCCGGCCTCCCACCCTTTTGCGGCCTCCCACCCCTTTGCGGCCTCCGCTTTTTTCTCGCCTCTACCTCCCCTCCGACCTCCCACCCCTTTGCGGCCTCCCACCCTTTTTCGGCCACTGCTTTTTTCTGGCCTCTACCTCCCCTCCAGCCTCCCACCCCTTTGCGGACTCCGCTTTTTTCTGGCCTCTACCTCCCCTCCGGCCTCCCACCCCTCTGCGGCCTCCCACCCTTTTCGGCCTCTGCTTTTTTCTGGCCTCTACCTCCCCTCCAGCCTCCCACCTGTTTTCGGCCTCCGCTTTTTTCTGGCCTCTACCTCCCCTCCGACCTCCCACCCCTTTGCGGCCTCCCACCCTTTTTCGGCCTCTGCTTTTTTCTGGCCTCTACCTCCCCTCCAGCCTCCCACCCCTTTGCGGCCTCCCACCCCTTTGTGGCTTCCTATCCACTCCTTGTCATGCGGAAGGAAAGCTGTCTTTGGAGGGGAGTCTCTATCTGCCCGAACACAGCCTGTATGTCCGCAACGCCAGTCTAGCTTTTCTGGAGGTATTTCTCCATGACATGGGAGGTCTTCCAGGACTGGAGGGGATTCTATAGCTGCTGGAACACCGTCTCCATGGCTGGAGTTGCACTCTGGCTGTCCTGGACGTATATCCCCGTGATGCGGGAGGGCTTCTGGGGTCAGCAGCTACTATCTAACTGTGGGAAAACCACCTCTATGCTGGGAATGCCACCCCAGCTGTCCTGGTGGTATGCCTTCAGGATCTGGGAGGGCTTCCGGGATCACTTTCAACTCTCCAACCGTGGGGAAAATCATCCCTAAGGTCCAGAATACTAGCCTAGCTGCCCCAAAGGTACGTCTCCGCGATCCAGGAGAGTTTCTGGGATCAGAGGTGACGGTCTAGTTGTGGGACCTCCAGCTCTACGACCAGAATGCCACTTGAGCCATTCAGCAGGTATGTCTCCATGATGCAGGAGGACTTCTAGGATCGGGGGTGACTCTCTGGCCACAGGAATACCACCCGTGTGACCGGAATGCCACTGTAGTCCTCCTGGACGTATGTCTCCGTGGTCCGGGAGAACTTCCGGGTTTGGAACGGAGTTTCTAGGTGCGGGGACACATTCCATACAACTGGAATGACACTCTGGCTGTCTGGGAGGTATATCTGTACGATCTGCTTGGACTTCTGGGATCGGAGGTGACTCTCTAGCTGTGGGAAGACCGTTACAATGATAAGAAGGCCTGTCTGGCCATCCTGGACTTAATGTCTCTAGGATCTGGGAGGACTTTGGGATGGGAGTGGCATCTCTATGTGCCGGAACAGCATCTCTAGGATCAGAATGCCAGTCTAGTCATCCCGGAGGTATATCTCCATGATCTGTAGGCCAGCTGGGATCAGAGGGGTCTCTCCGGGTGCCGGAACACCATCTCCGTGCCTGGGATGCCACTGTAGCCATGTGGGAGGTATGTCTCTCTAATCCCGGAGGACTTGCGGGAGCAGCGGGCACTCTGTAGGTTCCAGAACAGCATTTCCACGACCGGAATGCCACTCTAGCCGTCCCGGATGGAACTTCTCTATGATGCGGGAGACACTCCAGTCTCCCACTGCTTTTCAGCACCCACTTTTTCCTGGCCTAAATTGCCCTCCAACCTCTCACTAATTTTCAGCCTCCATGTTTTTCTAGCCTGTCCTTGCCCTCTGGCCTCCCACCCCTTTTCGGCCTCCGCTTTTTTCTGGCCTCTACCTCCCCTCCGACCTCCCACCACTTTTCGGCCTCCGCTTTTTTCTGGCCTCTACCTCCCCTCCGGCCTCCCACCCTTTTGTGGCCTCCCACCCTTTTGCGGCCTCCCACCCCTTTGCGGCCTCCGCTTTTTTCTCGCCTCTACCTCCCCTCCGACCTCCCACCCCTTTGCGGCCTCCCACCCTTTTTCGGCCACTGCTTTTTTCTGGCCTCTACCTCCCCTCCAGCCTCCCACCCCTTTGCGGCCTCCGCTTTTTTCTGGCCTCTACCTCCCCTCCGGCCTCCCACCCCTCTGCGGCCTCCCACCCTTTTCGGCCTCTGCTTTTTTCTGGCCTCTACCTCCCCTCCAGCCTCCCACCTGTTTTCGGCCTCCGCTTTTTTCTGGCCTCTACCTCCCCTCCGACCTCCCGCCCCTTTGCGGCCTCCCACCCTTTTTCGGCCTCTGCTTTTTTCTGGCCTCTACCTCCCCTCCAGCCTCCCACCCCTTTGCGGCCTCCCACCCCTTTGTGGCTTCCTATCCACTCCTTGTCATGCGGAAGGAAAGCTGTCTTTGGAGGGGAGTCTCTATCTGCCCGAACACAGCCTGTATGTCCGCAACGCCAGTCTAGCTTTTCTGGAGGTATTTCTCCATGACATGGGAGGTCTTCCAGGACTGGAGGGGATTCTATAGCTGCTGGAACACCGTCTCCATGGCTGGAGTTGCACTCTGGCTGTCCTGGACGTATATCCCCGTGATGCGGGAGGGCTTCTGGGGTCAGCAGCTACTATCTAACTGTGGGAAAACCACCTCTATGCTGGGAATGCCACCCCAGCTGTCCTGGTGGTATGCCTTCAGGATCTGGGAGGGCTTCCGGGATCACTTTCAACTCTCCAACCGTGGGGAAAATCATCCCTAAGGTCCAGAATACTAGCCTAGCTGCCCCAAAGGTACGTCTCCGCGATCCAGGAGAGTTTCTGGGATCAGAGGTGACGGTCTAGTTGTGGGACCTCCAGCTCTACGACCAGAATGCCACTTGAGCCATTCAGCAGGTATGTCTCCATGATGCAGGAGGACTTCTAGGATCGGGGGTGACTCTCTGGCCACAGGAATACCACCCGTGTGACCGGAATGCCACTGTAGTCTTCCTGGACGTATGTCTCCGTGGTCCGGGAGAACTTCCGGGTTTGGAACGGAGTTTCTAGGTGCGGGGACACATTCCATACAACTGGAATGACACTCTGGCTGTCTGGGAGGTATGTCTGTATGATCTGCTTGGACTTCTGGGATCGGAGGTGACTCTAGCTGTGGGAAGACCGTTACAATGATAAGAAGGCCTGTCTGGCCATCCTGGACTTAATGTCTCTAGGATCTGGGAGGACTTTGGGATGGGAGTGGCATCTCTATGTGCCGGAACAGCATCTCTAGGATCAGAATGCCAGTCTAGTCATCCCGGAGGTATATCTCCATGATCTGTAGGCCAGCTGGGATCAGAGGGGTCTCTCCGGGTGCCGGAACACCATCTCCGTGCCTGGGATGCCCCTGTAGCCATGTGGGAGGTATGTCTCTCTAATCCCGGAGGACTTGTGGGAGCAGCGGGCACTCTGTAGGTTCCAGAACAGCATTTCCACCACCGGAATGCCACTCTAGCCGTCCCGGATGGAACTTCTCTATGATGCGGGAGACACTCCAGTCTCCCACTGCTTTTCAGCACCCACTTTTTCCTGGCCTAAATTGCCCTCCAACCTCTCACTAATTTTCAGCCTCCATGTTTTTCTAGCCTGTCCTTGCCCTCTGGCCTCCCACCCCTTTTCGGCCTCCGCTTTTTTCTGGCCTCTACCTCCCCTCCGACCTCCCACCTCTTTTCGGCCTCCGCTTTTTTCTGGCCTCTAGCTCCCCTCCGACCTCCGACACCTTTGCGGCCTCCCACCCTTTTTCGGCCTCTGCTTTTTTCTGGCCTCTAGCTAGCCTCCACCTCCCACCCCTTTGTGGCTTCCTATCCACTCTCTCTCATGCGGAAGGAAAGCTGTCTTTGGAGGGGAGTCTCTATCTGCCCGAACACAGCCTGTATGACCGCAACGCCAGTCTAGCTTTTCTGGAGGTATTTCTCCATGACATGGGAGGTCTTCCAGGACTGGAGGGGTTTTTATAGCTGCTGGAACACTGTCTCCATGGCTGGAGTTGCACTCTGGCTGTCCTGGACGTATATGCCCGTGATGCGGGAGGACTTCTGGGGTCAGTAGCTACTATCTAACTGTGGGAAAACCACCTCTATGCTGGGAATGCCACCCCAGCTGTCCTGGTGGTATGCCTTCAGGATCTGGGAGGGCTTCTGGGATCACTTTCAACTCTCCAACCGTGGGGAAAATCATCCCTAAGGTCCAGAATACTAGCCTAGCTGCCCCAAAGGTACGTCTCCGCGATCCAGGAGAGTTTCTGGGATCAGAGGTGACGGTCTAGTTGCGGGACCTCCAGCTCTACGACCAGAATGCCACTTGAGCCATTCAGCAGGTATGTCTCCATGATGCAGGAGGACTTCTAGGATCGGGGGTGACTCTCTGGCCACAGGAATACCACCCATGTGACCGGAATGCCACTGTAGCCCTCCTGGACGTATGTCTCCGTGATCCGGGAGAACTTCCGGGTTTGGAACGGAGTTTCTAGGTGCGGGGACACATTCCATACAACTGGAATGACACTCTGGCTGTCTGGGAGGTATGTCTTTACGATCTGCTTGGACTTCTGGGATCGGAGGTGACTCTCTAGCTGTGGGAAGACCGTTACAATGATAAGAAGGCCTGTCTGGCCATCCTGGACTTAATGTCTCTAGGATCTGGGAGGACTTTGGGATGGGAGTGGCACCTCTGTGTGCCGGAACAGCATCTCTAGGATCAGAATGCCAGTCTAGTCATCCCGGAGGTACATCTCCATGATCTGTAGGCCAGCTGGGATCAGAGGGGTCTCTCCGGGTGCCGGAACACCATCTCCGTGCCTGGGATGCCCCTGTAGCCATGTGGGAGGTATGTCTCTCTAATCCCGGAGGACTTGTGGGAGCAGCGGGCACTCTGTAGGTTCCAGAACAGCATTTCCACGACCGGAATGCCACTCTAGCCGTCCCGGATGGAACTTCTCTATGATGCGGGAGACACTCCAGTCTCCCACTGCTTTTCAGCACCCACTTTTTCCTGGCCTAAATTGCCCTCCAACCTCTCACTAATTTTCAGCCTCCATGTTTTTCTAGCCTGTCCTTGCCCTCTGGCCTCCCACCCCTTTTCGGCCTCCGCTTTTTTCTGGCCTCTACCTCCCCTCCGACCTCCCACCACTTTTCGGCCTCCGCTTTTTTCTGGCCTCTACCTCCCCTCCGGCCTCCCACCCCTTTGCGGCCTCCCACCCCTTTGCGGCCTCCGCTTTTTTCTCGCCTCTACCTCCCCTCCGACCTCCCACCCCTTTGCGGCCTCCCACCCTTTTTCGGCCACTGCTTTTTTCTGGCCTCTACCTCCCCTCCAGCCTCCCACCCCTTTGCGGCCTCCGCTTTTTTCTGGCCTCTACCTCCCCTCCGGCCTCCCACCCCTCTGCGGCCTCCCACCCTTTTCGGCCTCTGCTTTTTTCTGGCCTCTACCTCCCCTCCAGCCTCCCACCTGTTTTCGGCCTCCGCTTTTTTCTGGCCTCTACCTCCCCTCCGACCTCCCACCCCTTTGCGGCCTCCCACCCTTTTTCGGCCTCTGCTTTTTTCTGGCCTCTACCTCCCCTCCAGCCTCCCACCCCTTTGCGGCCTCCCACCCCTTTGTGGCTTCCTATCCACTCCTTGTCATGCGGAAGGAAAGCTGTCTTTGGAGGGGAGTCTCTATCTGCCCGAACACAGCCTGTATGTCCGCAACGCCAGTCTAGCTTTTCTGGAGGTATTTCTCCATGACATGGGAGGTCTTCCAGGACTGGAGGGGATTCTATAGCTGCTGGAACACCGTCTCCATGGCTGGAGTTGCACTCTGGCTGTCCTGGACGTATATCCCCGTGATGCGGGAGGGCTTCTGGGGTCAGCAGCTACTATCTAACTGTGGGAAAACCACCTCTATGCTGGGAATGCCACCCCAGCTGTCCTGGTGGTATGCCTTCAGGATCTGGGAGGGCTTCCGGGATCACTTTCAACTCTCCAACCGTGGGGAAAATCATCCCTAAGGTCCAGAATACTAGCCTAGCTGCCCCAAAGGTACGTCTCCGCGATCCAGGAGAGTTTCTGGGATCAGAGGTGACGGTCTAGTTGTGGGACCTCCAGCTCTACGACCAGAATGCCACTTGAGCCATTCAGCAGGTATGTCTCCATGATGCAGGAGGACTTCTAGGATCGGGGGTGACTCTCTGGCCACAGGAATACCACCCGTGTGACCGGAATGCCACTGTAGTCTTCCTGGACGTATGTCTCCGTGGTCCGGGAGAACTTCCGGGTTTGGAACGGAGTTTCTAGGTGCGGGGACACATTCCATACAACTGGAATGACACTCTGGCTGTCTGGGAGGTATGTCTGTATGATCTGCTTGGACTTCTGGGATCGGAGGTGACTCTAGCTGTGGGAAGACCGTTACAATGATAAGAAGGCCTGTCTGGCCATCCTGGACTTAATGTCTCTAGGATCTGGGAGGACTTTGGGATGGGAGTGGCATCTCTATGTGCCGGAACAGCATCTCTAGGATCAGAATGCCAGTCTAGTCATCCCGGAGGTATATCTCCATGATCTGTAGGCCAGCTGGGATCAGAGGGGTCTCTCCGGGTGCCGGAACACCATCTCCGTGCCTGGGATGCCCCTGTAGCCATGTGGGAGGTATGTCTCTCTAATCCCGGAGGACTTGTGGGAGCAGCGGGCACTCTGTAGGTTCCAGAACAGCATTTCCACCACCGGAATGCCACTCTAGCCGTCCCGGATGGAACTTCTCTATGATGCGGGAGACACTCCAGTCTCCCACTGCTTTTCAGCACCCACTTTTTCCTGGCCTAAATTGCCCTCCAACCTCTCACTAATTTTCAGCCTCCATGTTTTTCTAGCCTGTCCTTGCCCTCTGGCCTCCCACCCCTTTTCGGCCTCCGCTTTTTTCTGGCCTCTACCTCCCCTCCGACCTCCCACCACTTTTCGGCCTCCGCTTTTTTCTGGCCTCTACCTCCCCTCCGGCCTCCCACCCTTTTGCGGCCTCCCACCCCTTTGCGGCCTCCGCTTTTTTCTCGCCTCTACCTCCCCTCCGACCTCCCACCCCTTTGCGGCCTCCCACCCTTTTTCGGCCACTGCTTTTTTCTGGCCTCTACCTCCCCTCCAGCCTCCCACCCCTTTGCGGACTCCGCTTTTTTCTGGCCTCTACCTCCCCTCCGGCCTCCCACCCCTCTGCGGCCTCCCACCCTTTTCGGCCTCTGCTTTTTTCTGGCCTCTACCTCCCCTCCAGCCTCCCACCTGTTTTCGGCCTCCGCTTTTTTCTGGCCTCTACCTCCCCTCCGACCTCCCACCCCTTTGCGGCCTCCCACCCTTTTTCGGCCTCTGCTTTTTTCTGGCCTCTACCTCCCCTCCAGCCTCCCACCCCTTTGCGGCCTCCCACCCCTTTGTGGCTTCCTATCCACTCCTTGTCATGCGGAAGGAAAGCTGTCTTTGGAGGGGAGTCTCTATCTGCCCGAACACAGCCTGTATGTCCGCAACGCCAGTCTAGCTTTTCTGGAGGTATTTCTCCATGACATGGGAGGTCTTCCAGGACTGGAGGGGATTCTATAGCTGCTGGAACACCGTCTCCATGGCTGGAGTTGCACTCTGGCTGTCCTGGACGTATATCCCCGTGATGCGGGAGGGCTTCTGGGGTCAGCAGCTACTATCTAACTGTGGGAAAACCACCTCTATGCTGGGAATGCCACCCCAGCTGTCCTGGTGGTATGCCTTCAGGATCTGGGAGGGCTTCCGGGATCACTTTCAACTCTCCAACCGTGGGGAAAATCATCCCTAAGGTCCAGAATACTAGCCTAGCTGCCCCAAAGGTACGTCTCCGCGATCCAGGAGAGTTTCTGGGATCAGAGGTGACGGTCTAGTTGTGGGACCTCCAGCTCTACGACCAGAATGCCACTTGAGCCATTCAGCAGGTATGTCTCCATGATGCAGGAGGACTTCTAGGATCGGGGGTGACTCTCTGGCCACAGGAATACCACCCGTGTGACCGGAATGCCACTGTAGTCCTCCTGGACGTATGTCTCCGTGGTCCGGGAGAACTTCCGGGTTTGGAACGGAGTTTCTAGGTGCGGGGACACATTCCATACAACTAGAATGACACTCTGGCTGTCTGGGAGGTATATCTGTACGATCTGCTTGGACTTCTGGGATCGGAGGTGACTCTCTAGCTGTGGGAAGACCGTTACAATGATAAGAAGGCCTGTCTGGCCATCCTGGACTTAATGTCTCTAGGATCTGGGAGGACTTTGGGATGGGAGTGGCATCTCTATGTGCCGGAACAGCATCTCTAGGATCAGAATGCCAGTCTAGTCATCCCGGAGGTATATCTCCATGATCTGTAGGCCAGCTGGGATCAGAGGGGTCTCTCCGGGTGCCGGAACACCATCTCCGTGCCTGGGATGCCACTGTAGCCATGTGGGAGGTATGTCTCTCTAATCCCGGAGGACTTGCGGGAGCAGCGGGCACTCTGTAGGTTCCAGAACAGCATTTCCACGACCGGAATGCCACTCTAGCCGTCCCGGATGGAACTTCTCTATGATGCGGGAGACACTCCAGTCTCCCACTGCTTTTCAGCACCCACTTTTTCCTGGCCTAAATTGCCCTCCAACCTCTCACTAATTTTCAGCCTCCATGTTTTTCTAGCCTGTCCTTGCCCTCTGGCCTCCCACCCCTTTTCGGCCTCCGCTTTTTTCTGGCCTCTACCTCCCCTCCGACCTCCCACCACTTTTCGGCCTCCGCTTTTTTCTGGCCTCTACCTCCCCTCCGGCCTCCCACCCTTTTGTGGCCTCCCACCCTTTTGCGGCCTCCCACCCCTTTGCGGCCTCCGCTTTTTTCTCGCCTCTACCTCCCCTCCGACCTCCCACCCCTTTGCGGCCTCCCACCCTTTTTCGGCCACTGCTTTTTTCTGGCCTCTACCTCCCCTCCAGCCTCCCACCCCTTTGCGGACTCCGCTTTTTTCTGGCCTCTACCTCCCCTCCGGCCTCCCACCCCTCTGCGGCCTCCCACCCTTTTCGGCCTCTGCTTTTTTCTGGCCTCTACCTCCCCTCCAGCCTCCCACCTGTTTTCGGCCTCCGCTTTTTTCTGGCCTCTACCTCCCCTCCGACCTCCCACCCCTTTGCGGCCTCCCACCCTTTTTCGGCCTCTGCTTTTTTCTGGCCTCTACCTCCCCTCCAGCCTCCCACCCCTTTGCGGCCTCCCACCCCTTTGTGGCTTCCTATCCACTCCTTGTCATGCGGAAGGAAAGCTGTCTTTGGAGGGGAGTCTCTATCTGCCCGAACACAGCCTGTATGTCCGCAACGCCAGTCTAGCTTTTCTGGAGGTATTTCTCCATGATATGGGAGGTCTTCCAGGACTGGAGGGGATTCTATAGCTGCTGGAACACCGTCTCCATGGCTGGAGTTGCACTCTGGCTGTCCTGGACGTATATCCCCGTGATGCGGGAGGGCTTCTGGGGTCAGCAGCTACTATCTAACTGTGGGAAAACCACCTCTATGCTGGGAATGCCACCCCAGCTGTCCTGGTGGTATGCCTTCAGGATCTGGGAGGGCTTCCGGGATCACTTTCAACTCTCCAACCGTGGGGAAAATCATCCCTAAGGTCCAGAATACTAGCCTAGCTGCCCCAAAGGTACGTCTCCGCGATCCAGGAGAGTTTCTGGGATCAGAGGTGACGGTCTAGTTGCGGGACCTCCAGCTCTACGACCAGAATGCCACGTGAGCCATTCAGCAGGTATGTCTCCATGATGCAGGAGGACTTCTAGGATCGGGGGTGACTCTCTGGCCACAGGAATACCACCCGTGTGACCGGAATGCCACTGTAGTCCTCCTGGACGTATGTCTCCGTGATCCGGGAGAACTTCCGGGTTTGGAACGGAGTTTCTAGGTGCGGGGACACATTCCATACAACTGGAATGACACTCTGGCTGTCTGGGAGGTATGTCTGTACGATCTGCTTGGACTTCTGGGATCGGAGGTGACTCTCTAGCTGTGGGAAGACCGTTACAATGATAAGAAGGCCTGTCTGGCCATCCTGGACTTAATGTCTCTAGGATCTGGGAGGACTTTGGGATGGGAGTGGCATCTCTATGTGCCGGAACAGCATCTCTAGGATCAGAATGCCAGTCTAGTCATCCCGGAGGTATATCTCCATGATCTGTAGGCCAGCTGGGATCAGAGGGGTCTCTCCGGGTGCCGGAACACCATCTCCGTGCCTGGGATGCCCCTGTAGCCATGTGGGAGGTATGTCTCTCTAATCCCGGAGGACTTGCGGGAGCAGCGGGCACTCTGTAGGTTCCAGAACAGCATTTCCACGACCGGAATGCCACTCTAGCCATCCCGGATGGAACTTCTCTATGATGCGGGAGACACTCCAGTCTCCCACTGCTTTTCAGCACCCACTTTTTCCTGGCCTAAATTGCCCTCCAACCTCTCACTAATTTTCAGCCTCCATGTTTTTCTAGCCTGTCCTTGCCCTCTGGCCTCCCACCCCTTTTCGGCCTCCGCTTTTTTCTGGCCTCTACCTCCCCTCCGACCTCCCACCCCTTTGCGGCCTCCCACCCTTTTTCGGCCTCTGCTTTTTTCTGGCCTCTACCTCCCCTCCAGCCTCCCACCCCTTTGCGGCCTCCCACCCCTTTGTGGCTTCCTATCCACTCCTTGTCATGCGGAAGGAAAGCTGTCTTTGGAGGGGAGTCTCTATCTGCCCGACCACAGCCTGTATGACCGCAACGCCAGTCTAGCTTTTCTGGAGGTATTTCTCCATGACATGGGAGGTCTTCCAGGACTGGAGGGGATTCTATAGCTGCTGGAACACCGTCTCCATGGCTGGAGTTGCACTCTGGCTGTCCTGGACGTATATGCCCGTGATGCGGGAGGGCTTCTGGGGTCAGCAGCTACTATCTAACTGTGGGAAAACCACCTCTATGCTGGGAATGCCACCCCAGCTGTCCTGGTGGTATGCCTTCAGGATCTGGGAGGGCTTCTGGGATCACTTTCAACTCTCCAACCGTGGGGAAAATCATCCCTAAGGTCCAGAATACTAGCCTAGCTGCCCCAAAGGTACGTCTCCGCGATCCAGGAGAGTTTCTGGGATCAGAGGTGACGGTCTAGTTGCGGGACCTCCAGCTCTACGACCAGAATGCCACTTGAGCCATTCAGCAGGTATGTCTCCATGATGCAGGAGGACTTCTAGGATCGGGGGTGACTCTCTGGCCACAGGAATACCACTCGTGTGACCGGAATGCCACTGTAGCCCTCCTGGACGTATGTCTCCGTGATCCGGGAGAACTTCCGGGTTTGGAACGGAGTTTCTAGGTGCGGGGACACATTCCATACAACTGGAATGACACTCTGGCTGTCTGGGAGGTATGTCTGTACGATCTGCTTGGACTTCTGGGATCGGAGGTGACTCTCTAGCTGTGGGAAGACCGTTACAATGATAAGAAGGCCTGTCTGGCCATCCTGGACTTAATGTCTCTAGGATCTGGGAGGACTTTGGGATGGGAGTGGCATCTCTATGTGCCGGAACAGCATCTCTAGGATCAGAATGCCAGTCTAGTCATCCCGGAGGTATATCTCCATGATCTGTAGGCCAGCTGGGATCAGAGGGGTCTCTCCGGGTGCCGGAACACCATCTCCGTGCCTGGGATGCCCCTGTAGCCATGTGGGAGGTATGTCTCTCTAATCCCGGAGGACTTGTGGGAGCAGCGGGCACTCTGTAGGTTCCAGAACAGCATTTCCACCACCGGAATGCCACTCTAGCCGTCCCGGATGGAACTTCTCTATGATGCGGGAGACACTCCAGTCTCCCACTGCTTTTCAGCACCCACTTTTTCCTGGCCTAAATTGCCCTCCAACCTCTCACTAATTTTCAGCCTCCATGTTTTTCTAGCCTGTCCTTGCCCTCTGGCCTCCCACCCTTTTTCGGCCTCCGCTTTTTTCTGGCCTCTACCTGCCCTCTGGCCTCCCACCCCTTTGCGGCCTCTGCTTTTTTCTGGCCTCTACCTCCCCGCCTGCCTCCCACCTTTTTGTGGCCTCCCACCCCTTTGCGGCCTCCGTTTTTTTCTGGTCTCTACCTCCCCTTTGCAGCCTCCCACCCCTTTGCGGCCTCCCACCCCTTTTTCGGCCTCCGCTTTTTTCTGGCCTCTACCTCCCCTCCAGCCTCCCACACCTTTGTGGTCTCCCACCCCTTTTGGGCCTCTATTGACTCTGTAGTCAGTGGAACAACGTCTCTTTGTCCAGGATGCCCCTCTAGTCATCTCAGCGGTATCTCTCCATGATCAAGGAGGACATCTGGGATAGGATGAGACCCTCTAACTGATGGAACACTGTTTCTATGATTGGGATTCCACTCTAGCCATTCCCCAGGTACATCTCCATGATCTTGGAAAACTTTGGGATTGGAGGTGACTCTCTAGCCACGGGAGTACCATGTCTAGGACCGGAACACCACTCTAGCTGTCCCAGAGGTATGTCTCAAAGGTCTGGGAGGTGCTCTGGGATCAGAGGGGACTCTCTAGCCAAGGGAAAACAGTTTCTCTGACCGGAATGCCACTGTAGCTGTGCTGGAGTTATGTGTCTATGATCCCTGATGACTTCTGGGATCAGAGAGGATTCTCCAGCGTCTGGAACACCATCTTTATGACTGAATGCCACTCTTGCCAGCCCAGAGTTACTTCTCTGTCATCTGTGAGTGGCCTCTAGCAATCTGTTTTTGCAGATGATGAAGACATACCTGCTGATTGCTTCAAGGTCTTGCTTATGTGATGTGTTCCTTCTCCGCGACGCATTCTGATCCCTAAACCTCTGAAAGCAAACCGTATCCCCACTCCAGCCCCACTGCTTCTCCTCCACCACAGGCAGGCTCAGTCTTTCCAGCCGCCCTCCTGCTGCTGTCAGTGCCCACAGCCAGCCACAGCCCCTCTGCCACTTCTACACGGTACAGCCCACAGCAGCTCATGGCCCAGTGGGTGTGGGGCCAGGGCACTCTGCTGCCATCTCTCCGTGGTGGAAGGAAGCCTTGAGTGGCGAGATCAATTCTGGGATGGCGGTGGTACCAGGAGCAGCATGACAACACTCAGCGCCTTCACCTGTGATGACATATTTTGCTTCAACAACATGTGGGCACCCATCCGCCTTTCTTTCTGCTCTTCTCCCTGCCCCCAAGGCCCGTACTCACTCTCTGCCATGCCTGGCCCACAGGTGCACGCAAGGGGCTCCCCCTCACTCCGGGCCCGTGATGAGCACCGGTCTCCTGCGCAGCAACCTGTACCTGCTGGTGGAGACTGTATCCTTCCTGCTGCCGCCGGCCACCACAGAGGAGGTGTGGGGCCTAGTGCAGGTGGTGGCAGTCCTGGCGGTGACAGTCTTGGCAGTGACAGCTTGCTCCTTAACCCAGTGCCGCAGTGCCGGATACTCTTCTACTGTAGTACCGAGCCCTCTGGCTCGAGTATTTTATTATTGCTGAGGTGCCTGGTGGGAAGCTGATGGGTTACGGTGACTGTGGTGTGACTCCACAGTGCCGGGTTTTCCAGCATTACTGTCTTACTGTGTTGCATATTTGAGTGATTATAATGCAAGAGCTTTTCTTACTCTTTGCATTTTCCAAATATCCAACCGGGAAGAGGAATGTTACACTGTGTCTTCCCATTTCATAAATGTCTATGGGTATTATGTAGGACTCCTAGCATTAGTTTTTGGTTTGTTGTTCCTAGTGCGGCAAGGACTCTTGACTGCGGTGATGTCCACCCAGGTTTCATATGGGTGAATGTACGTGTAAAAGGATTTCTGCAATCCTGGAACTAAGTCCTTGTGCTCAGCTCTGATCTCACACAATGTCGGTTGTCAGTAAGTAAAAAATGCTGAGCTTGGTTTTTGCATTGTCCTGTAAGGGAAAGCTCTGGGTCTGGATGTCAGTTGCTTATGTGCTGTGGAATGTTTGTGTCTTTCAGAAATCATTCCGAGTAGAACTCTGTGGTTTTTTCCCCTCTTTTGGGGGATGGGGGAGTGGGCAGAATAAGGGTCTTTGCAGGGAACTGGGAAATAAAGTATTTAACATCAGAAAGCTTAAAGTATTTACTGTACAGAAGGTTTCTCCATACTCATCACATCAGTTATGTATTAGCAGTGACTGTAATGTTTATAAGAGTACCATGCAGAAGTGTGAATATTCATTAGCAAAATAACACTGGTTTTGTTCCATGTAGAAAGGAGAGGAACTGTAAAGAAGGCCCCTCCAAACAAGTCCGTTCCCCCCCCCCCCCTTTTTTTTTTTTCTTAAAAATACCATGTTTGCAGGGCCTTACCTTTCTATTGCCCAACTGGCAAAGATTCCCAAGCTCTATTTCCCCCACAGTCACCAAAAGTCTCCAATAGTTGCCAGGATGGCGAGTTAGTTTTGGGCTTCTAGCCCTTCATTCCACCATTATTTTTGTCAGATTCTGAATTCTACTCATTTAAAGGCTCACAAGAATTGCTTAAAATTTGCCTTTGGCAGTCACGCCTCAAGTGATGAATTTGCCAAAAAAATTTTTTTTTACACTAGTTAAGAAACTACTGTAATACTTGAGTAAAATGACACTTTTAGCGTTTGCTGAATCGCTGAGTAGACATCCCATTTGAGCCTTCACTGCAATCATTGCAATGTTCATTTATAAGCTGCTTGGTTCTTTTGTAAAGATGTATAGCTCTGGGTGGTGCATTACTCCAAGGTCACTACTGCCTTTATGGTCTGTCCATTCACAGTAACTGGTAAAGTGTCAGGCTTCACAGCTAGAGAAGAACTGCACGGACACGTTACCGCTCTCTCTGTCATGCCAGAATTTCGACGGCTGGGTTTGGCAGCGAAATCGATGGAACTACTGGAAGAAATTTCAGAAAAGTGAGTACTGTCTTATCTTTAAATTCCTTTTTTAGATTAATCTTTCTACAGACACCTGTCCCTGGCTTAGATATTTGATTTGAAACAGACCCAGAATTTTTCTTTAGGCAGTGTTCTGATTTGCTGAAATTCCTCGTAGTTAGAGAAGAAGAATTATGAATGTTGCTTGGCCATTTAAGATCTCAGCATTTCCATGACAGCTAACTTGCCAGAATGAATAGGAAGGAACCTGCATTCCAATAGAGACACTGTACAAAAGGTCATTTTCTTGTCAGAAAAAGAGCTTTGCAAAACGTCGGGGTTGTTTCCCGTAGTAACTTCACCATACTTGTTAGGTAATTGTAGGGTTTGTGTGATTCTGGCAGGCACAATCTCGAACAAATTTTGTACGGCAGACAGTATCTTAGCTTACTTTCCCTCTCATGCTTGGTTGTTTGTGCCTCCTGAAACTTTAATTTAGCATCAAATGAACCCACAGCGAAATGTCCTCAACTCATGTTCGTAGGGAAACCCCATCATAGTTAGTAAAACTGGACAATAGTACAACATTTTGAAAAATTTGCCTTGGGAGGCGAAGGGCTGTCTCCCGTTAGGCAATGGAATTTTGCGACCGATTCCACCGCTTACCCCGCCACGCACTTTAAAAGAGGCAGTCCCTAAGCCAACCCAGTGTAAACTGTGGATTTTTTTTTGTTTTAAATAATTTCTTATGGAGATGAGGTTTCCATGTCCGTTTAGCTTGTCCTGTTCTTTCTGTTGATAATTCCGAACCCACTGGCTGCTGTAGAAGAACAGTCACATGACAAAAATAAAATTATATTTGCGCTTATACTTGATTTGCCGCTTGGAAAAAGAGCGCATTCGTTATTATGGTGTGCAAGGCGTTTGATTAGCATACCACATTGTCAGACCCGCTCTTGGTGTGATTACAAGCTGTGGGTTATTATTTAGAAATACATTCATCTGCTCTTCCTCACTGTGGTTTTTTGGGTTTTATTTTTTCAAAGAAAGGGTGGGTTTTTTGTTGATCTCTTTGCGAGAGTATCAAATCAGGTTGCAGTAAATACGTATCAGCAACCAGCTACAGCGCGTACCAGACAATATTAGAGTACCAGTCCGCTAGCAGCGGAGAGCCAGGCAAAGGTGCTTACGGTAAGTACTTGTTTTGCCCCAGGCAGAATGGAAAGATTCTCACAGTGAGGGTTCCCGGGTCTGTTTGTATGGCTTTTGGGGGGTTTTATACGAAACAAGTTCAGATAGTTGTTGATGAATGGGATTTTGTGTACTCTTTTAGATAGCTTTTCCTGCAGAAGATTACATCGGCTACAAAACGTAGTCTTGCAGCTTATGCATTTTGTAGTGTCTGTGGCAAAATAAACTACAAACCAAGAATAAATTAGTAAGTACTAATTTTGGGTAGCATTTTCAATTTAAGAGGGAAGGAACATGGAGATCGCAGTATGTTAATTCTGTTAACAAAACTGAAATACCAACTGCTTCCTCTTTCTAGATCTTCTTTCCTTCAGGTATCATCCCCAAAGGGTTACGTGGCCGTGCTGCATATCTTTTACATTCTCACACCATTCATTTGATATGCAGGTGTACTATGAAATACAGGGGCTACGGAGAGGCATCTACCATTGCTGCGCATGCCTTAAATCATACGTTTGTCCCTTTAGCCCGCCATTTCATTTCCATTCAGTTGAGTTTCATGCAGCGTTATAGCGCAATTGATAACGTTGCTGCTGAGCAACGCTAAGGACATCGAACTATTAGAGCATGTCCAAAGGAGGGTGACCGAGACGGTCAAAGATCTCGAACGTGAGATGTACGGGGTGCGGCTGAGGTCTCTCGGTTCACTCAGCTTGGACAAGAGAAGGCCAAGGGTGACCTCATCGCAGTCTACATCTTGCTCAGAGGGCAGCTGAGAGGGAGGTGCCGATCTCCTCTCTCCGGCAACCAGCGATAGGACACGAGGGAACGGAACGAAGTTGCATCAGGGGAAGTTCACATTGGACATTAGGAAGAGGTCCACCGAGGGGGCAGTCGGTCACTGGAATGGGGTCCTCAGGGTAGCGGTCAGGGTGCCGAGCCCCGTCAGAGTTCGGGGTGCGTCTGGATGATGCTCTTTGTCACACGGTTTAGTTTTAGGTAGTCCTGCGAGGAGCGGGGAGTTGGACTCAATGATCCTTATCAGTCCCTTCCAACTTCAGGTATTCTATGATTCTAGGAAATCTTCTTGATAAAAATTATCTTGTTGTAACAGAGAATTCATGTAACGTGGCTTTGTGCCATGACTGTCTTATTATAATAGCATTTTTTTTCTTTTGCACAGATTTGAGAAAAGCTTTTTCCAGATACATGGACAAGAAATCAGTTATACCTCTGCTTCATCCGGTGCGACCAGAGGACATTAATCGTAAGCTGTGATTCTCAGGCAGCTTACTAAGAGTGTCGGGTTCCTTCTGCCTCCAGCCCCTGAGAAGTTACACATGAGAAATGTTAGGCTCAATGTTTTCTCCCATGAAATACCACAAAAGAATATTGAGAAGCTTACTAATGCTGCTTCTGTTGGTAATGGCTGCAGACTCCTGCACTTACCCTATTATTTTTTCCTTTCAAATGTTGGAAGTTCAGAGACTATTAAAATGAAATTAGTTCCTATATGGCGTTTTCCTGGTTTTCTTTCAAGCCAAAAATACCCGAAGTCAGTAATAGTAAAAACTCTTCAACAGCATTTATTCATGACCGATGAAAATATTGTACAATACCCAAGAAACACATCAGGGGAAAGCAACGTATTAATACTTGCATAGAAGATCAACTTGTTATATGCAACGTAGAAACATCTTTCCCCTCTTCACGGCACAGGCATGGGAGCGAACTTAGGGTCGCCGTTGATTTGAAAAAGCCAGACGACCGAAGCAGCCAAGGCTTTCTCTCCACCGTGGACCAGATTCGAGACTGATTCTGCGTTCTGGGTGCCCGTACGTACCTTAACGTGTCGTGTCCACCGAAGTAATCTGCAGTAAGCTTTTCTCATTTTCTCATACTCTTCTCGCTCAGTTTCAGGGTCAGTGTAGGTTTTCCAAAGAAACTGCAAAAGAGAAGTCTCTCCTTACATTCACAGCATCTTCAAACAACCCTATATCTAATACTGAGAGAACACAATTTATTTTTTCTAATTGAGGAGCATGAATAAATGTGGAATTTGCAGAAATTATATATGGAGATCTGAGTATTTATTGACTGTATGAGCTAGGATCGAGACTGAGTAATATTAGCTCTCGTGGCCATAATCCATTTAGCTTACTCCTATAAGCATGTTTCTCCCTCCGCGTTTTATCGTGGGTTTTATATTTCTGCATACCCTGCCATGAAACGGACGCTAACTTAGAGTAGACGCAGGGTAAGCCACTACTGTAAGCAGTTCTGTTCAAGCTGGTAGAATATTTTCATTTTCATTATCCACACTATGTAAGAAATACTAGGTTTTGTTCCTGGTTTTCTTCCATCCTTAGATCCAGCTTTCCATCCCTTTTTTCTTCTCGCTTTCTGTCCGGTGTCCCATCTCTCTCGTTTTGCTCTTGTTCTGTCTGTTCCCCATCCCTATCCCATTCCCTTTTGCTGTTTTGTGCTCTCTTGTTTTTTTCTTTTTTAAAAGAATCCCTTGCTTTTTGTTTCACTCCCCAGTTCCCCAGTCTCATGCCACGTCCCATTTTTGAGGCCACAGAACCGACATCGGGAGCGACAAGGGTGTGAGAAGCAGGTCCTCCAGCCCGTTGCTGTTTTTACCTTCTTCATCTCTCTGTCCTAATATGCATTTCTCATTGTATCACTCAATCCCTGTCCCCTGTTCTGTGTCCTACTTTTTCTCTCTCTGTACCTCCCATTCCCTGTCCCCACCTTTATCCTTGCTTCCTTCTTCCTCTCCTTTTTCTTTGTCCTTTTGGCCTGCTCCCTGACCCTATTCATTTCTCCGTCTTACTGTCCTTTTCCCCGTACTTTTCCGTCTCTGCTCCTTAGTCCTTTTTGCAGGCGTTCCTTTTCTCTTTATAACCCTCTGTGCTGCTCCTCATCCTTCTCTTTCTCCATTGCTCTCTGCTGCTCCTTGCCCCCGTCTTTCTGTGCCCGACCCTTCCGGTCGTTATCTCTCTGGCAGTCCTCGCCTCCCTCTTTGTGTCTCTATCCCTCTGTCCTTTTCGTGTCTCTACCACTCTGTCCTGCTCGCTGCCCCTCTTTTGTCATTCTGTCCCAGTGTCCCGCTCCTCTTGCCCTCTGTTGCTCTGTCCCCCTCCCCCTCATTTCTCTCATGCTCCTCCTTTCTTTTTTATTCTCTGTTGTTCCGTCCTGCTCCCTGTGCCATCGGTTCTCACTGCATGCTCCTATTGTTTTTCAATCCCGCTCTGTTGTGCTACTTATCCCAGGTTTTTCTTCACCTCCATCCTGCTCCCTTGTGCTTATTTTTCTTTCTCTGTTCTCCTTCCATTCCCTCTTTCTGCCTCTGCTCCTCTGTCCCTGCTGCTGCGTTCCCTAGCTCTGCCCTGCTCCCTTTTTTCCCCTCTCTCCCTGTGCTTCTGTTCTTTCTCTTGTCCCCGTCTCTTCCATCTTTCTCTCGCCATCCCCTTCCCCGCCTCCCCCTTCCTCTCTTCTTCCGTCCTGTGGCCCGCTCCTCATTTTCAGTGGCCTCCGCCTCTGCCCAGCAGCCCATCGCTCCGGGAGCCACCTGGCCGCCAGTTCCCTGCTGGAGTGACGAGCACGGCTCCAGGAACGACTGCCGAGGTGTCCCAGGGGCAGGCCCCGAGCCCCAGGGCAGACCCGCTCCAGGCACTTGTTAGGCATGTGACCCAATAAACACTTGCCGCCGCCGCCTCCTTTGCCTTCCCGGCTGCGTTTCCACTCTCTTCGCACCGGGTGAGGGGCTGCGCCAGAGCCCGGGGCAGGAGGTGATGCCCTGGGGTAGAGGTCGGGCAATGGCCCCCTGTTCCAGCTGGGCTCCAGCTGTGGGCTGGGGCCAAGGATCCCCAGGTGCAGGCACTGAGGCTGATGGCAACAGGCCCCCCCTATAAGCAGGGTGGCTGCTGGGGGAGGGGCTAGTGCTGCCTCTGTCCTGGGTGGCCGTGGAGGGGCTGGGGTGAGCCAAGGGAGGAGTGAAGGCTGAGCAACTGGGGTAGCGAGGCTGGACCATGGGCGGGGCCGTGTGGTGGGGACTGCCCAGGGGAGAGCGGGGCTACCGGCCCTGTTGGCGCAAGGGGGAGAAACGGCGCTCCCCCGGGGCCAGATAGCGAGGAAGGCTGCCTCCCATGGCAGGCGCTTCTGTCTGGTCACGTCGGTTCCCCAGGGAGCACAGGGAAGTATAGTTTTCGTGGGCTTGGCTGGTGGGCAGCCCCGTCGCACTCCTTGCTACCAGGGGCCCGTGTCGCAGCACAAGGTGTAGCTTCGTTGCCTGATTCGTGTGGCCTTCTGTGGGCTTTGTGCTGCACCACCAAAACGGGTGCGCCTGCACACTCAAGAGCACACGCCTCTGCCCTCGCTACTGCCGCCCGGCGTCCAAAGGTCAGTAGCGGAGCTGTGGTGCCAGGCTGCAGGTGCTGTGCAGCGACACACCGCCCTCGCTGCTGCCGCCTGGTGACCAAAAGTCCATTCCGCAACACGGGGGCCGTGAACGTGCAGTGGCGTGCGCCCCCGCCGCGCTCGCTGCCGCACGGTGACCAAGCGGCGGTAACGCGCTGTCAGCCGGTAACGGCAACGTGACGCCGCGGTGCCCGTGAAGCGATGCTGCCGCGCTCGCTACTGCCTCCCGGTAAGGAAAGGTACCTCTCCCAGAGGCTGCGCCGAGGATGCTGTCGTCCATTCCTCCCTGGGGATGCTGTTGACTGGACCCATCTCAGGCTTACGTGGGTTGTCTCCCCCCGGCCTCACTCTCCTCGTGGCATGAGGACAAAAAGGGACAGGTAGAGCGCTTACTGGCTGTGGACAGCAGCTGCTGTGGCTGAAGCTGGAGAGGCCAGAGAAAGTAAAGAAGAAGAAACTGAAGGCCATCTGGCTGGCAGCTGCCTCCCACTGCAGGGAAGAGAGCGTGACTCTCTAGGTGAGGAAGGATCCCTCTTTGTAGTTCACAGACCACCAATGTGCACCGCAGGGTTTGTACGCATCACCAGCAGCATGGTACGGCCATGTAGCGCATGAGTGAGGCTACATGTCTAGGAAGGCTTGTCTCAGAAGAGCTGTAAGATACCCATGTATTCTCTTAGGTGGAGGACAGCCAAGCCGCTGGAGTTACAGAAGAGGAAGGGAGGAGAGAAGAAGGAAAAAGAATCAGAACCGGCAAATTCTGGCAACACCAAGAGCGAGAACCGTAGTGAGTCCCAGGCCCTCGGGGCTCTGTCACCCCTCTTTTGCGTCCTGGGCCCTCCCCTCCCCTCCCCTGGCCGTCTCTCTTTGCCACACTGCTGTGATTTGCTTTGCTTTGCTTTACCCATCTTCTCTCTACTCTTCTGTCCTGCTCCTTCTTCCTCTCTCCCTTTCTCTCTCTTCTTTTACCACTCCTTTTTCTCTCTACACATTTTTCCTGCTCCCTCTCCCTGTTTTATTTCATCCTCTGTCTTTGTCCTGCAGCCCACCACTGTTTTATCCTTTTCCATCTCTTTATCCAGATCAGTAGCCATCTCTTTCTCACCACAATTTCTCTGGCCTGTTCACTGGTGTTCTTTTCCTCTCTGTGCCTTTAAGTGCCACTCCATGTCCCTGCCTTCCTGTCTCTCTCCCTCCTTCCTTCCTTCTCTGTCTCTGTCTACCGCTTTGTCTTGTTCATTGTTGCTGTTTTTTTTTTTTCATTCTGTACCTCACTGTCCCTGTCCTCCCTCCTGTTCATCTCTTACTCACTCTGACCTTCTGTCCTGCTCCCTGTCCCTATTATTTATGGCTTTACCTTTCTGTCCCTGTTTTTTCTCTCATGTCATTCTCTCTGTTGCTCTCATCGGCTCTCCATGCCAGCATCCTGCTCCCTGTCCCTCACTCTTCCACAGTATCCCACTTTCTGTCTGTCTGTCCCTCACCTGTTTCTACATCCCTCTGTCTTTCCTCTTGTCTTGTCCTTCTGGCCTGCTACCCATTGTTGTCTTTTTTTTCTTTCTCAATCTCTCTGCCTCGGTCCTGTCACTGTCCTCCTCAATCTGTCTCTAACCTTTCTTTCTCCATCTCTGCCCTGCTCCCTGTCCCTTTTATCTTACTCTCTGTCCTCAACCCTCCCCCTAAATTTTTGTCTCTATATCTCCATACAGCTGCCTGTCTCATCAGTTCTCACTATATCCCCATGCCCAGCTCGCCATCCTATTGTCCCCCTCTGTCCTGCTCCTTGGCCTTTTTTCTCATCCTGCAGTCCATCACTGGTTTTTTTGTCTCTCTCTCTTTATCCTGATCTGTCCTTCTCTATTTTTCCTCAATCCTTCCAGCTTGTTCCCTGTCTTTTTCTCTCCCTCACGCCTTCTTTATTGCTCTCATTCAGTTTTACTCCCTATCTGTCCTTTCTGCTCCGCACTCATCGCATTCTCTCTCTCTCTGTCCCGCTTCCTGACCCTGTTTTTCTTCCGCCGTGTCCCTGCAGGGTTCCTCATCCCTTTCTTATTGATTTCTCCATCTCAGCATCCTTTTCGCTGTATCTTTCTTTCTCTGCTCCTCAGTCCTTCTCCCTCGTCTTATTTTTCTCTTTCTCTGTCCTGCACCCCATCGCTGTATTTTCTTGCTCCGATAATGACTGCCGAGCCGTCCCGGGGAAGGGTGAGTGTACGGGCACCGAGGCCCAGAGCAGAATCATTCCCAGGACTTAGATGCGTTAACAAATAAACACTTGCCGTCTCCTTTGCGCTCATGGCAGTGTCTGCATTCCTTTCCACTCGGTGAGTGGCTATCAGGGAGTCCAAGGGAGCAGATTACATAGTAGGTGTAAAGGGCCGTGGCTGCATCACAGGGCCGCAGCCCCAGGGGACGCTGCCGCTGCGGCACGCCTGCCCGACAGCACCGATGAGCTGCAACGCAGTTTCCAACCAACAGGCTGGCGGTCAGTTGGAGCCCGGCCCCATCAGGGCAGCTCCCAGGGGTTTTCCGAGTGCTGGTGGAGAGGAAGCAGAAAGAGGGGTAGGAGATGGCTGCCCCCAACCCTCTGGGTACCTGGAAGCCTTCCCACCCCCCTGGAAAAGGCGCTATCTGCTTCCCAAACTCAGCAGAATGTCTGCAGCCCTGCTCACCCTGTGCAGGTGCCCCCAGCTGCGGCACCTCCCCTGAAGCCTGTCCCATAGCCACAGGCTGCCCCCAAATCTCATCCTCCCAACAGCAAGGTGGCCCTTGAATATGCTTTATCGCACCGTAAATGCAAGTGCCGTTAGCACCGGTTTGGGGAAAGAGCACTGTCTCCAGAAGCTCCTGCAGAAGGAGAAGTTCCTGCCTGGGGAGAGCTACAGTCATCATTGTGGATAACCATCGCTTGTTCTTTCCCTCTCCCAGGGGCTGCATGGAGGACTCAGCTGTCTGTTCCTCTCCGGGGATGTTGTTTCGTGCATCTGGCTCAGGTTTGTGCAGGTTGCCTTTGGCCTCATTCTCCTAGCAGCATGGGCGAAAAGGGACGGCCGGACCATTTACCAGCTGTGGTTCGGAGCTGCCGCAGCTGAAGCTGGAGAGGCCAGAAAAAGGTGAAGCAGTTGAAGAATCAAATAAAGGGGATCCAGCTGGAAGTTGCCTCCAACTGCAGAGAGGAGACAGCCTGCATCACAGGGGTGAGGAAGGATCCCTCTTAGTGCAGTCCTCAGCAGATCCGATCGTCAATGCGCAGGGCAGGGTCTGTACGTGTAACCAAAAGCACAGTACGGCCACGACGAGTGCGTGCGCGTGAGGCTGTATATCTGGGAAGCCTCGTACTGTGCGAGTTGTAAGACACCAATCTATCCTTTTAGGTGAATGACAGTCGAGCTACAGAAGAGGAAGGGAGGGGGAGAGACAGACAAAGATGCATCCATACTGTGAAATTCTCCCAGCAGCTCCGAGAGTGGGAACTGTGGTGAGTTTAGGACCCTTGGGGCCATCCTGCCCTACTGCACCCCAGTCCTTCCCTGCCCCCCCCTTCTCTCATCGCTGTAATATTTTTTGCTTCCCTCCCCTTCTCTCTCTGTCATTCTACCTCTCAGTTTTTGTGTTCTCTCTGTGCTTCTGTCCTGTTCCCTGTCCTTGTTGGGTTTTTTCACCATACTTGTCACGGCTTAACCCCAGCCAGCAACTAAGCCCCACGCAGCCACTCACTCGCTCCTCCCTGGGGGAGAGAATCAGAAGGGTGAAAGTGAGGAACCTTGTGGGTCGAGATAAAGACAGGTTAATAGGTAAAGCAAAAGCCGCATATGCAAGCAAAGCAAAACAAAGAATTCATTCACCCCTTCCCATTGTCAGGCAGCTGTTCAAGTCATCTCCAAGAAAACGGGGCTCTGTCTCGTGTGATGGTTAATTGGGAAGACAAGGTGCCAAAACTCCGAATGTGTCCCACCTCCTCCTTCTTCCCCCCAACTTACATAGTGAGCATGACATCGTATGGTATGGAATATCCCTTTGGACAGTTTGGGTCAGCTGTCCCGGCTGTCTCCCCTCCCAGCTCCCCGTGCACCCCCCGCCTTCTCGCTGGCCGGCCAGCATGAGAAGCTGAACTATCCTTGACTGCTTAGCAACTGAAAACATCAGTAATGTTACCAACATTATTTTCATCCTAAAAGCAAACCGTGGCACTATACCAGCTCTCAGAAAGAATATTAACTCTATCCCAGCTGAAATCGGGACAATCCTGTGTCTCTGCCCTGCAAGCCCATTGCTATTTTTGTCTTTCTCTATCTGTCTGTTTTCCTATTCCAATTTTTGTAGTTCCTCCCCATTTGCCCTTTAGCCCTTCACAATTCCTGTGTCATCCCCCTGCCCTCTGCCTGGCTCCACGCCCCTATTTTTTAATTCCTCTTTCTCTGCCTTGTGTTCTAGATATACTTTTTCTTTCTTAGATTCTCTCATTCCACATCCCTGTCCCTATGTTGTAATGTCTTCCCTCTCTGTACCATAGCCCCTTTTCCTCTTTATTGTTCTCTGTTTGTCTCCCTGTCCCTATTCTTTAATTCCTCTCCCCTGTAGCTCATCGAGGCTTTTTGGTATTTCTCAGTCTCTCACCGTCTCCTTTTTTGTAGTTCCTCCACCTCTGCCCTGTGGCCCAGCACTATTCTTTGTTTTTCTTCACCTTTCTCAGTCTGCTTCCCTCACTCTTCCTTCTCTGTGTCCCGTAGCCCATCGTTATTCTTTTTTCCCCTCCTGTGGCTCCCTTTCATTATTTTTCAATCCCCCACTTCTCCTGCAGCCGATCACTTTCATATCAGGTTTACGTGGCAAGGTTTTGTTAGCTCGGGGTGGAGGCAGGGGCTGCAGGGGCAGGTTCTGCGAGAAGACACCGGGAGTTGCACCCACATTGGGCACAGCCAGTTCCAGCCCGCTCCAAGGCAGATCTGCTGCTGGTCAAAGCTGAGCAACACCCGTGGTGCCTCTGTGATGCTGTATTTAAGAAGGGCTAAAAAATGCTGCGTAGAAGGTGCGATAGAGCGAGTGTGAAACAGCCCTGCAGACACCAAGGTCACTGAAGACGAAGGAGGAGGATGCGCTTCAGGCATCGGAGCAGAGATTCCCCTGCAGCCCATGGCGAAGACCATGATGACGCAGGTCGTCCCCCTGCACCCCACCAAGGTCCACGGTGGAGCACATACCCACCCACAGCCCATGGAGGACCCCATGCTGGAGTAGATGGATGTGCCTGAAGCAGGCTGTGACCCCATGGAAAACCTGTGCTGGAGCAGGCTCCTGGCAGCACCTGTGGCCCTGTGGAGAGGAGCCAGTGTTCTGGCAGGCCCCACGAGAGGGACCCCACAGTGGAGCAGAAGAGCGTGAGGAGGAAGGAGAGGCAGAGGCAACACATGACAAACTGACCACAGCCCCCGCTTCCTGTCCCCCTGCGCCACTCGGGTGGAGGAGGTGAAGAAGTCAAGAGTGAAGATGCGCCCAAGAAAAAAGAGAGGCGTGGGAAGGAATTTGTGGGTTTGTTTGGGTTTTTTTTTTAAGATTTCTTCTTACTTCTCATTACCCTACTCTGAATTCGATTGACAATGAATTAAATTACTTTCCCCATGTCGAGTTTGTTTTGCCTGTGACAGTAATTGATGAGCCATCTCTTTATCCTTATCTCGATCCACAACCTTTTTCGTTGTATGTTCTCCCTCTGCCCTTTTGAGGAGGGGGAGCGATAGAGCAGCTTGGGGTGCACCTGGCGGCCAGCCAAGGTCATCCCCGCTTCTTTCAGGCTCCCTGTCCCTACTTTTTAATTCATGCTCATGTTTCTTGTACTCCACTGCTTTGGAAACTTCCTTTCCACCTCTCCATTCCTATTTTTTAAATTCTTGCATACATTTCTTGAACCCAGTTGCTTTCTAAGTTTTCTTGCTACCTTTCCCTCTTTCTGTCCTCCTGACCTAATTTTTTTATTTCCTGGCACTGTGTTTTGCACCCAGTCGTTTTTCCTCCTTACGTCTCCTTCTATGCAGCTCCATGTGCCTATTTTTAGTTGTGGTCTATGACTATTGTATCCTCTTGCTTTTAGAATTTTCTACATCTCCTTCTATCTCCCTGTCTCTAATTCTTAATTCTTCCCTCTCTGTCCTGTACTGCACTGCTTTTTTTACATTTTTTTCCTACATCTCCTTCTTTCTATCTCCCTGTCCCTATTTGTTAGTTCTGGCCTGTTTCTTGTACCCTGTTGCTTTTTGAAATTTTATTTCTATGCCTACCTTTATCCCGCTCCCGGTTTCTATTTTTAATTTCTTGCCTATATTTCTTTTTCCCCTATCACTTTCCCCAGCCCTTGTCTTGACTCTATCTTGCTGGTCCCTTCCACCTTTCTCTCTTGCTCCCGGTCTCCCTCATTTATTCCCCCATCTCTCCATTCCTGTTTTTCAGCGCAGCTTTTCCGCTCTCCTCTCTGCACCGTCGTCCCACTCCCTGTCCCTCTCTTGTTCACAGTGTCCTGTTTTCTGGCTCCCTGTCCCGCACTACTTCTCTATGTCCCTCTGTCCTTCCTCCCGTTGTCTCTTCCTTTTGTCTCCCTCTGTCCTGCTGCCTTCGGGCACTGAGCCTCACAGCCGACTCGCATCCGGGATCCCTTAGGTGCATTAATGAATAACCTTTTCCTGCCTCCTCTGTGCCCCCCGGCTGTGGTCACAGCCCTGGGGGCAGAGCTCGTGGCTGTGGACAGGTTCAGGGAAAGGGGCCCTGTGCCGTGGGGCTTTGGCCACGGTCCCTGTTCCCAACGGGCTCCAGCTGGGGCTGGGGCAGCCCCAGGTGTGGCCAGTGAGGCTGAGAGGGGGGGCTGGCCCTGCTGTGTGAAGAGGGTCTCCCTCTAAAGGGGGCTGCCTGGGCATGCCTGCCTGAGGGAGTCCATGAAGGGGAACCGGCTGAGGTGGGAATCTGGAGGGTGCTGCAGGCAGGTGCCTTCAGCAAGGAACAGACAGTCCCTGAAGCAAGGCGGGATCCCTCCAAGCCATCCCTGACAGAGCAGACCACCAGCACGTGGTGCTGGGAGCTCGGTGCCTCCACCGGCTACGAGCATGAGCCGCCGTGGATCGAGGAAGCCGTGCGGGTGAGGGGCATCGAGGCGTTTGCTGTGCGCTGCCGAGCAGGCGGCACCACAGAGGAGGAAGGAGCAGAGACCGAGAGAGAAGCGTCAGGGCGGTGAAGATCTCCAGTCGGCACCAGGAGCTGCGGTGAGTCACGCGTTCTCTCCTGCGCATCCCGGTCCGTCTCTGCTGCCCTGCCCCGGAGCTCTGCCTGCCTCCCTGCCTGTCCCTGCTTCCGTCTCCCTCTCTGCTGGCCCACCTACCCATCCAGCTTTCCCAAAACTTGTTACTCTTCTGCTGAGTCTGCCCTGTACCATTTCACCTATTGATTTTTTTCTGTTTCCTTCTCCACGGCTCCCCCCCTATTTTTTTTTAATTCTTTCCTGTGTGTCTTGTACTCTGCTGCATTTTAATTTCTCATTTCTTTCTCTCTGGCACCCTGTCTCTGTTTTGTGATTCCTCCTTTTGTCCTGTACTCCATCCCTTAAAAAGCTTTCTTCCTGCGTTTCCTTCTATCCATCTCCCTGTCCCTATTTTTTAATTATCTCCTGTGCTTTTGGTACCACGTTGCTTTTAAAATTTTCTTACTGTGGTTCCTTCTATCTGTCTCCCTGTCCCTGTTTTTTTAATATTCCTGTGTTTCTTGTACCCTATCAGTATTTTTATTTTCTTTCTATGTTCTCTGTGCATCTCCCTGTCCCTATGTTTTAATTCTTGTCCACGTTTCTTGTACTCGGTTGCTTTTTCAAATTCCTTCTACATCTCCCTCTAACTGGCTCCCTTTCATGATTTTTTTGATTCTTCATTATATTTCTGGTACTTCATTGCTATTTAATTTATCTTTCAACAATTCCCTTTATCTGGCTCCCTTTTGCTAAATTTTAATTCCCCCATTTTTTCCGTATACCGTGTCGCTTTTAAAATTTTCTTTCAGTCCTTCCTTCTAATGTTGTCCCTCTTCCTATTTTTTAATGCTTTCCTATGTTTCTTGTAGCCTGGTGCTTTATAATATTGCTTTATAAGTCTCTCTCTATGTTACTCCCTGTCCTTATTTTTTAATTTCTCTCTTTCTGTCCTGTACCCAGTCGCTTTAACAATTTTCTTTTTATGTCTCCATTTATTTCATTTCCTATCCTCTGTCCATTTTAAATTTTATTTCTGTGGCTACTCTTATCCTGTTCACTGTCTCTATTTTTTAATTTTTTCTTCTGTCCCAGGCGCTGTCACGTCTACATTTCCTTTCTATTTCTCTGTTTTAGTTCACCGTTGCTATTTTTAAAATGTTTCCTGTCTGTCCCGTAGCCAATCACTTCTTAAGTTTTCCTGCTACGTCGACTTTTATCAGGCTGCGTATCGCCTTTTTTTAATTTTCCCGGCTATCGCGTACCCTGTCGCTTCTTGCATTCGCTTTCTAAGTCTACTTCAATCTAATCACTATCTTTATCGTGTCTTTATTTCCTTATTCACTATCGCTTTTAAAATTTTCCACTTGCCTTGATCTTATTCGTGGTCTTTATTTGCCTCCTTTTTCTTTTGTAATAATGTCTTGTCTTTCCTTAGCGCTTTTACTTTTTAAGTTTTCTTTGTACATTTCTTTAGCTTGCTGTCACTACTTTTTTTTCAGCTTTCCCCTTTATTTCCCTAATCCCTCTCGCTTTTAAAATGTTTTCTCGCCTACTTTTTTCCTTTGCTGTCTTTACTTTTAATTATTTTTTGTATTCCTTTAGTGTCTACACTTTTTAGATTTTCTATCTACATATCTGTTTTAGTTTGCCATCATTACATTTTTATTCTTATTGCCATAAGCACCGTCGCTTTTCAAGTTTTCTGTCTCCTTTTATTCCATTCACAGTCATTATTTGCCTACCTTTATTTTTTAATCAATTTATTGCATTTCCTTAGTGCCTTCGCTTTTTACCTCCTTTTTCTCCAACTCTTGTACTTTGCTGTCTCTTCTATATTTTATTCCTTTATTTCTCTAATGCCTATCGCTTTTTATACGTGCTTGCTATGCTTCCTTTACCCCCGCCTTTGATGTCTGTATTTTTAAGTATTTGTCTTTCCTTAGCATCCTCCATGTTTCAGTTTTCTTTCTACATCTCCATTTTAGTTCACAGTCACAGTTTTCTAATTTTGTTCTTATGCCCTTAGTCCCTCTGGCTTTTAAACGTTTCTACTTCTCTTGCATTCGCCGTCTTTATTTTTTAATTATTTTTTGTATTTTTCCTTAGCGCCATCGCTTTTCAATATTTCTGCCTTTGTCCGCACTTAGGTTGCTGCCGCTATTTTTTAGTTCTTTCCTCTCTTGATCCTTTGGCCTTTAAAATTTTCTACTTTCACCTCGTTTGCCATCATAATTTATTAATTATTTTTCCTTATTTTTTCCTAAGGGCATCGCTTTAAAAATTTTCTTGTACGTCTACTTTTATGCAGTTCACTGTCTCTCCTTTTCCAATTTTTTTACTCTTAATTATTTTCGTTTTGAAATTTTGTTTCTCAGTGTACTTTTATCTCACTTCCTGTCCCTATGTTTTTTTTCCTGTTTCCTGTAACCCATCACTTTTAAAATGTTTGTTCTACGTCTGCTTTTATTAGGATGTCTCCCCTTCTTTTTCATTGTTTCCCACCTGTTCCATACCCCCTCACGTTTAAATTTTCTTGTCTATTTTTATCTGGTCGCCGGCTTCGTTTTTTGATTCATTCTAGCGTGTCCCATACCCTGTCACTTGTAAAATTTTCTATGTCTTTGTCTATCTATTTGATGTGCCCCCAAAAAACATTCTTTTTCTTCTCTGTGCCATTTAGGATGCCTCCTGAAATCTTTCTGGTGCTTCACAGAATTTGGGTAGCGCTTTACCTCCCTTTGGATCGCTCTTATCCCTCCAAGCCTTTCACGATCCCCCCGATCCCGGTCACTGGGCCTCCTGAGACCTTCTCTGTGTGCCACGGCTTCGTTTGAGCTCTCGGGCAGACTTTGGTACTCTCTTCCACCTTTATTGGCTACACAGCGCTCCTTTATCCTTCCCTCTGCCATCGAGGGTGCCTCTCTCAGTTGCCTACAATTTGCCTAGGTGCCCTCCTGAGACACCGAGGCCCTCCCTCAAAGTGTCTCCAAGCCTTCTTTTCTTACCCTGCCCCCTCATAATTCCTCTACTCTCTGTAACCGTGTCTTCAGAGTCCTTTCTCATACTATGGCACTCTCATAGCACCCTTGATCTCTCTGGGTTTTTTGGTTGTTTTTTTTTTTTTTCTTCACATCAGGGTGCTCTTATCTTAATCTTTGCTGTTTAGGATGCCTTCATTTGGCCTCCATCCGCAATTTGTCGAAATCCCCTTCAGAGTTCCTCATTGTTATATCTGAGGCTTCTTTGGGGTGTTGGGCCCCCTCGGGACTCCTCTGCTCCCCTTGCCGAGCTCTCGGGAGACAACCGCTATGCCTTTGAGCCCTGTTTCAGCTCAGCAGGTTGCTTTGCACCCCTCTGTTCCTCTCTGAACCCTTCCCACGTCCGCATCCATTATCCCGGTCGGTCTTTGCATCCTCTCATCCGCTCAACGCGCCTCCATTCGGTCCCTTGAGGACATCTGTACTTTGTTCAATTCCCTTTTGAGCTCATTGCATCCCCAAGACTTTTTTGGTCTCTCTGGCCCCTTCGAGACCTCTCTGATCCCTGCGACGATGCCTCTTGTTCCACCAGAACCTTTTCTGTCACCATCTTGGTGCTCCACAGCGGTCTGTTTTCTGTCTTACGGTATGTTTCTATATGGTATCTGGTACCCAGATGATGTCTATCGTCAGCTCGGATCGCCTCTTCTGTTTCTCAGATGTGTCGATGTAGATGAAGGTTATTGCCTCATCTCCTGAGGTGTTTTTGTTGCATTTTCTAATTTATTTTTGTCTTAGCTACTTTGGTGTCGATTAGGCCGCTTTATACAGTTTCTGCGACATTTCTTGTATTTCTGTGGTTTTTTGGTGACTTCTGTCCTTTAGGACTCATCTACTTCTGTTAAAGGAGTCAGTCAGAGAGGCCATCAAGGCGACTCTGAATTGTCGGTGACTTACAGTAAATAATTTACTTTGTAACCAGAGATATGTTTGGGAATGAATTCTTAGAATGGGATCTAGTTGTGCTTCGTCATTCGGCCCCACGCAGAACACGGTTCCGGTAGAAGTTAGGTAGCGTGCGTGGTCTTCAAGAAATGAAGCGTAACCCCATAGCCTTTTGGGTTTCTTATAGGAAACTAAAGCATGTGACTTTTTATAAAAATATAGTAATTGCATTTAGCCAACTACTTTCTTATGTAGCTGAGTACAATATACATCTTTTTCTATCTATGCCCCAGAAAAATGAAGCTCAATTACCTACCCGGTCACATGGCTGATGCAATAGATGTAGTTCCCATCCTAAGAGCAGGTACAGTCATATACAGGAAAGGTCACTTTCTCTGTTTAGTGCTTCACATGCTGTAAATTTAAGGCAGATAAGAAAACTCGCTGCCGCTTCTCTGGCCGCCTTTATGCCTTCTGGCGGTTCACCCCTCCTCTCTCCCAGGGGACTGTGGGAAGCGTGGTGGGCAGGGCCCGGGGTATATGAGCCACAGCCTCGCCTCAGGGAGCTCATTCAGCCTCTGGGCTTCTTTCAGGTTAGTGCTTTGCTGTTTCTGCAGTCCATTGCAGCTTCTGAGCTGGCTCAGCTATTTAGTGTAGATGTGTTTTGATACTTAGAGAAGCAGAGGTATCTGATGTAAGAGCTTCAGGACCAGCTGCGGTAAAGCCACATATATAGTGGAAAGTGCACTTTTATATAGTTTTTTGTATGTTTGTTTTCTTCAGGTCAGTAATTTTGTATTGAGTGTTCAGGTGTAGCAAGGTGCTTTAATAGTGTGTTTGGTTTTTGTGCTTTTTTTTTTAACTTAGGTGCATTGCATTTTCCTGGAATGCCTGACTGTGTCAAAGATGGAACCTTGTCATCTTCACCAGTTTTGATGTATGCTGTGGAAGTTGCTCATATGATCTCTCTTAATAGGACTGATGGAGAGGGTATTTAGCAGGGGTTAAGACAAGCATCTCATAAGCATCTGTACACATAGTTTTAGCATTTCTCAAGAAAGCAGCAGGGGCATATATGGCATAGACTTTTTCAGGGTATGGGACAGCTCATTGCTTTTCCCAATTGCCTGTGCAGGACTGTGTTGTCCCTAGAACCTTGGCAGCTTGCAGCAGTGTCAAGACTTCACTTATTTTGTGGGCTTGAGGGAAGACAGGAGATAGGAGGTTCCTGCAGAATGTAGGGCACAGCTCAGAAGAGCAGTCTCCACGGAGCATCTGATGAAGGGGGTTTGGGGGATGTGAACACATGAAAGGAGCTGTTGGGAGGGAGCGGGGTTCCTTCCCTGACAGTTCAGGAGAAGAGAAGGGGTTCCTAAAATTTTAGGACTGGGGAACGGTTGGGAAAGGGAGGAGGGCTCATCAGCCTTTCTCAGACTGGCTTTGTAGTTAGATTTGGGTGTCAGTGAGGCCTGTTCTGTTTTAGTCTCCCCACAGTTGACAGGAAGTATGACAAAGTCACGAGAGACACGGCGTAAACCATCCGGGCGTCCATGCTGCAATATGCAGGACCCAATGTCGGATGAGTCTCATCTCAGAAAGCATTTAGGTATATGAAAATATGTCCTCTGGCACTCTGAGGTCTTTGCTTCTCTGTGCCTTTTACTTCCTTCCCGACTTAATTTTTGCTTCCCTCCATTCACCATGCATCAGGACATCGCAGTCAGCGTTACCGGGAGCCATTATCTAGGCACTTATTTCCAGCGCAGGTTTGTCACCTCCTTCTGTGGGATTTCTTGGAGAAGATGATGTCTATTATTTGTGCTCATAACAATGTCCAGCTAGGGGTCTGTCTTTTACCACAGTCCTGGGCACGTGAGCTTTTTCTGTTATTCCAGTTTTGGCTTTTTCCTTAAGCATCCAGTGAGGTTTTCTCCAGTATTGGCCATGGCAGTTATGTTCTCTTGTTCTTCTGTATTTTGTTTTTAGCACCGGTTTCTGTAGTCGATAGGGGTTCATTTTAGATCTTTGGGTCACCGTGTCACACCACTGTGGTTTTTCCATCGGCTGACCACCACTGTAATTCCCTCAGGGGTTTCGTAGGTAAGGAGGTAGTTTGCGTCATCCGTTTTCTGTGCTCAGTATCACATGTTAATTGGCTCTTGATGTTCCTTTTTTTTTGTGCTAGGTGGGCACATGGGTAGCCTACCGATGGTCTCGTGCACCTCAACTCATCAGAATGCTAAGTGAGTGCTTCCTTTCTTGCATTAGGCTCAATGCACAGACCCGTCTCAAGTGTCTCGTCTCTGAGAAGTCTGCGGATGGTTTTCTCTCGTGGCAGCGATCCAGGATGCATCAGCATATCTGCTGCTGAGCTGTCTGTTTTCACGGAGCCCTCTTCTGGGACTACTTCTCTGCACCCTTTTGGTCTCGGGTCTTAGAGCCGGAGTTCTCGCACATCTATCGTCATTGTTGCGGCCATATCTTTTTGTCACGGGCTGTGGAGTTTGACTTCTGGGGCAGCCGAAGATTGTTCTTTGTGGCCCCGTAGGTCTTTTCACTTAAAAGCGCTCTCCCTCTGGGAGTAATTCTTCTTGCCGAGAGTTGTCTTTTGTGTCAGCGTCAAGTCATTTGTCTTGTGTGCAGTGTCAGTCTGCACACGTGTCTGGGTTGGAGCTGCTCTGCCCAGGGGCAGAGCAATGTTAGTGAGGGGAAGACTAACATGAAGAGTCTCTAGTTAATGTTGATGTGCCTAGACCATTTAATTAGAGACTGTACAGTCTACCTCGGAGAAAGTAGCCTGCAGTAGCAGGCAAGGATGCGGAGGGGATGACTGGAACTATCTGGGAGAGGCTCATTGAGTTGTACTTGAATAGGTTAAATCTGGAAGTGTTAAGGTGTGTATGCATATGCTTAATGTTGGTGGTTTTTTTAACAGCAGACTATTATAGGAATCTAGATGGTATCCCTAAATGGAAACAAGACCTCTGGATTTGGTAAGCTATTCATCAGCATCTGGGTGACTTGCTGAATGTTGTTTTTGCAGACGTGGAAGGACCAGCTGTAATAAGGTGAGTTGGCATATGGTGTCAGAGGCAGGATGCGACTGTCAGCTGTATGATTAGCTTAGAAGTTTTGGTTTATTTTTTTCTTGAAGGTGCGAAGCAATGAGCGAAGCAGGATGTCAGCACTGGAGTGGACTTGGGCAAGGTGAGCGATGGCTAGTGGGCTGAAGCAGCAGTTATTTTTCAGGTATCATAATGGTGGTGAAGGGATAACCAGACCTTGTTTGTGTTTTACAGGTGGTACGCAAGCTTCAGTGTGGAAACCTGTAAGTGACAGGGGCAGGTGGAGCAAGCAGACAAGCTCTGAAAGCTAAGTTGAGGGATCAGGGCTGGGGAGAGGCCAGCTGGAGGAAGGGAGAAGGTTGGGAACTGCCGGGAGGGGTTTTAAAGTTAGCGTAGGGGAAAGGGCTGTCCAGGAAGAGTCAGTCCTCTTTGGGCAGGCAAAGGGATCGGGTTACCCTTCGGCAGCACAGTAGCGTGTGCCAGGCAGAGCAGTTGCAGCCCGTGTGTGGTGTTGTGTAGTCTGTCTTGTGTCTCTTAGACCTTCCTCAGGTCTTGATGTCCTCATACTTGTGTGTGCTCAAGGGGCACGGCATGCATCTCGGGCGCCGTCGCTAGGGTCTCGAACGGCCGTACTCATCAGCATCGTGCCAACCGGTTGCCGCTTTTTGCGCATAACAAGCGTAAAGCACACATTGGTTCTTCATCTCAGAAGTTCCCGCTCGAACCTCTTTTGCGGCAGCCTTCCAGGCCAGGTGAACAGCTCTGCTCTCTAGGCATCCCTTTGCACAGACTGGGACTTCTTCCCCGCATCCTGATGCTGCTAGGTCTTGAAGGCAGTCTTCTTGCACGTCAGTCATCTCGGTCTTGAGAGGAACTTCTTGTGGCGGCCCGTTACATTTGAGACTCTCTGGGGTTGCCATAGAGCTTCCTCAGCCTTCTTGCCCGGCAGTGTCGCGGGTCCGGGAATCGTGATTCTTGCTGACGGTTGTCTCTCGTCTTTGAGTTGTGCCATTTGTGGTGTTCTGTGTTGTGTCGGTCTGTACTGTGTGTGTTTGTGTTTGGCATGGAGCCGCTCTGCCTGGGGTGTAGAGTCGGGGTAGGTGCAATAGCAGTAAGAGCTTATGGCTAGTATGTCACTATGCCTCAACTGTTTAGGGAAAGGTTGTCCAGTCACCCTGTATCGCATAGCTGTCGGTAGGCTCAGTGGACAGTTGCCTCAATACTATTTTAGGAAGATGGTCACAGACATCTGGGAGGGGCTGTTCAATGGTGGTGAAGCAAATGGTATCTCCAAGGTGTCCAGGCTTGTTTGTGCGGGGCTTATAGTTTGGTGGTTGTTTTTTAAATGGCAGTGTGTAGTTGGACTGTAGATGGTGTTCTTAAATGGAAGCAAGACCTCCGGAACTCTTAAGCTTTATCTCTGCATCCGGGTGACTTGTTTAATAATTTGTTTTCAGAGACAGAGAGTAAAGATGTGCACCAAAGAGCAGTGGAGGTGACAGGCAGAGCACCGTGAGAAGGTGGATTGGAACATGGTGTCAGAGGGAAGATGTGACTATATGGGTCCATTAAGGTTTGTGGTTTTCTTATTTTGCACATGCAAGGCAATGAGCAAAGCAGGATATTGGCACCAGAGGTGGCTCAGGCAAGGTAAGCAATGACTATTGGCCTGAAATAACATTTGTTTCACGTGTCATGTTTGGTGAAAGCATAAGCATCCCTTGTTTGTATTTTATAGGTGTTGTGCAAGTCTCCCTGTGGCAGCTGAAAATGGTGGAGGCCCGGTGTGCAAGCGGCCAAGGTAAGGGTGCAGGAAACAGCACTCGCTGTGGGCAGAGTACAGTTTTGGGCAGCATCTCAGCATGTGCCTTTTGCTTTGTTTTAGTGCAGGTGCTGCACACAGCCTCAGAGGGGTGAAGCCATATGCCGATGAGCAGTTTGAGAAGGTGAGGCGGTTTTCTGTGGTGTTGGCGTGCAACAGCAAAATACTATGTGGCAACCTGGTGAAGCATTTAACTTTTTGGTTTTGCAGGTGCTGTGTGTGCCCCTTAGAATTGGAGGAGTCTTTGAGGTGAGTTGGGGTAGTAGCAAGGAGGAACATGGGGCTGGTGACTGGTAATGGTAACTTTATTTTTTTGCTCTTGGGTACCACAGGGTTGATGGCTGTACTGTGCGGCTCTGGAACGAGAAGGTGAGTGGAACATCACAGCGCTTCTCGAGAGGTGTTTTGTGGAAGAGCTTGGCACTTGATGTGATGGTTACTGCCACCAGTACTTGTTTTTTATTGCAGATGATAGAGGAACCTGGTGAGTGCAGCAACGTTGGTGTTTTGGGATTTTTGTTGATGGATTCTGTGCTCTGAAAGCTAAGTTGAGGGATCAGGGCTGGGGAGAGGCTGGCTGGAGGAAGGGACGAGGTTGGGAACTGCCGGGAGGGGTTTTAAAGTTAGCGTAGGGGAGAGGGCTGTCCAGGGAGAGTCAGTCCTCTTTGGGCAGGCACAGGGATCGGGTTACCCTTCAGCAGCACAGCAGCGTGTGCCAGGCAGAGCAGTTGCAGCCCGTGTGTGGTGTTGTGTAGCCTCTCTTGTGTGTCTTAGACCTTCCTCGGCTCTTGATGTCCTCATACTTGTGTGTGCTCAAGGGGCACGGCATGCATCTCGGGCGCCATCGCTAGGGTCTCGAACGGCTGTACTCATCAGCATCGTGCCAACTGGTTGCCGCTTTTTGTGCGTAACAAGCGTAAAGCATGCGTCGGTCCTTCATCTCAGCCTGAACCTCTTTTGCGGCAGCCTTCCAGGCCCAGGTGAGCAGCTCTGCTCTCTAGGCATCCCTTTGCACAGACTGGGACTTCTTCCCCGCATCCTGATGCTGCTAGGTCTCGAGGGCAGGCTTCTTGCACGTCAGTCATCTCAGTCTTGAGAGGAACTTCTTGTGGCGGCCCATTATGTTCGACTGTCTCTGGGGTTGCCGTAGAGCTTCCTCAGCCTTCTTGCCCGGCAGTGTCGCAGGTCCAGGAATCGTGGTTCTTGCTGACGGTTGTCTCTCGTCTTTGAGTTGTGCCATTTGTGGTGTTCTGTGTTGTGTCGGTCTGTACTGTCTGCGTTTGTGTTTGGCATGGAGCTGCTCTGCCTGGGGTGTAGAGTCGGGGTAGGTGCAATAGCAGTAAGAGCCTATGGCTAGTATGTCACTATGCCTCGACTATTTAGGCAAAGGTTATCCAGTCACCCTGGATCAAGTAGCCGTTGGCAGGCTGAGCGGACAGTTGTTTCAATAGTGTTTTACAAAGATGGTCACAGGCATCTGGGAGGGGCTGTTCAATAGCAGTGAAGCAAACTGAATCTCAAAGGTGCTAAACCCCACACATACAAGCCTTAGTATTTGGTCTAAAAGCTTTTTCTTAAAAGGCAGTCTGTAGTTGGACTGTAGATGGCATTCCTAACTGGAAGCAAGATGTCTGGAACTCTTAAGCTTTATCTCTGCATCCAGGTGACTTGTGTAATAATTTGTTTTCAGAGGCAGAGGGACAAGATGTGCACCAGAGAACAGTGGAGGTGATGAGGGGAGTGCCGTGTGAAGGTGGGTCAGCATGTGGTGTCGGAGGGAAGATGTGTCTGGTGCCTATGTGACTGCATAATGGTTTGTCTCTATTTCATTTTGAAGGTATGATAAAACGAGCAAAGCAGGATATCGGCACCAGAGGTGACTTGGGCAAGGTGAGCAGTGACTGGTTGGGCTGAAGTAGGAGTTCTTTTTCTAGGTGTGTTATCATTAATCAATGCATAAGCATCCCTCTGTGTTTCACAGGTGGTACTGAAGTCTCACTGGTAACCTGTGAATGGCAGAGGCAGGTCAGTCAAGGTAAAGCAGCAGGAGACAGGAACCGCTGTAGGCGGACTGTGGTTTTGGGGCAGTATTTCAGCCTGTGCCTTCTGCTTTGTTTTTGTGCAGGTGCTGGATGCAGCCTTGGCAGTGAGGGTGGGGGGCAAATCCACCTGCCGATAGTGGTCTGAGAAGGTGAGCCAGTTGTTGGGGTTGGTGTCTGATAGCACAATATTACATGGCAACCTGGTTAAGCATTAACCTTTTTTTTGGTTTTGCAGGTGCCGTGTGGGCCACCTTTGCTAATGGATGAGTATTTGAGGTGAGCTGGGGTAGCAGCAAGGAGGATCACGGGGCTGATGACTTCTCACAAGCGTAACTGACTTTGTTTCTTGCCGTCTTGGATACTGTGGTGATGATAGCCGTAGCATCTGGCTCTGGAATGAGCAGGTACACAGAATATCACAGCGCCTCCCAAAAGAGGGGTTCTGTGTAAGAGCTTGGCATTTGCTGATGTGATGCTTACTGCCTCCATTACTTGTGTTTTTTATATTGCAGATGAATAGGAACCTCATGACTGCAGCAACGTCATGGATAGCTCATGTGTGTTATTTTGTTGTTGAGGATGGATTGAGACGCCTGGCCCTCTGAAAGCTAAGTTGAGGGACCAGAGCTGGGGAGGGGCTGGGAGCAGGGGACAAGGTTGGGAACTGCTGGGAGGGGTGTTAAAGCTAGCGTAGGGGAAAGGGCTGTTCAGGAAGAGTCAGTCCTCTTTGGGCAGGCACAGCAAGTGGGTTACGCTTCAGCAGTCCAGTAGCGTGTGCCAGGCAGAGCAGTTCCAGCCTGTGTCTGTTTTTGTGTAGTCTGTCTTGTGTGTCTTAAACCACCCTCAGGTCTTGATGTCCTCATATCTCTCTGTGCTCGAGGGGCACGGCAGGCATGTCGAGCACCATCATTAGGTCTCTCATATTAATCAGCATTGTGCCAAACTGGGTGCCGCTTCTCTTGCGTAACGAGCTTAAAGTGTGTGTCTGTCCCGTGTCTCCAAGTTTCCGATGGGTCCTCTTTTGCGGCAGCGTTCCAGACCGGGTGAGCAGCTCTGCTCTCTAGGCATCCCTTTGCACAGACTGGGACTTCTTCCCCGTGTCCTGATGCTCTTAGGTCTTGAAGGCAGGCTTCTTGGGCATTGGTCATCTCAGTTCTGACAGGAACTTCTTGTGACAGTCCATTACGTTCAACTCTAGAAAGAGTTGCCATAGAGCCTCCTTGCATCACCGCTGCAGGCCTGTAGGTCATCTTGCCCAACAGTGCCGCTGGTCCAGGAATTCTGATTCTTGCCGAGAGTCGTCTCTAGTCTTTGAGCTGCGCCGTGTGTGGTGTTCTGTGGTGTGTGTGTGTGTGTTTTGGCAAGGAGCTGCTCTGCCTGGGGCGTCGGGTCAGGGCTAGGTGCAATAGCAATAAGAGTCTATGGTTAGTATGTCAATATGCCTTGTCTGTTTATGCAAAGGTTGTCCAGTCACCCTGGATGGAGTAGCCATAGGCAGGCTGAGTGGACAGTTTTTTCAATAGTGTTTTATGGAGGTGATTGGAGCCTTCTGGAGGAGCTGTTCAACGGTGGTGAAGCAGATTGAATCTCAAAGGTGTTAAGCCCCACACATACAAGCCTTAATATTTGGTCTAATTTGTTTTAAAGGCAGTGTGTATTTGGACACCAGATGGTATTCCTAAACGGAAGCAAGATGTCTGGAATTGTTGAGCTATAGCTCTGCATCCCGGTGACTTGTTTAATAATTTGTTTTCAGAGGCAGAGGGACAAGATGTGCACCAAAGAGCAACGGAGGAGGTGAGCGGAGCACCATGTGAAAGTAGGACAGCACATGTCAGAGGGAAGATGTGACCAGTGGCTACGTGAATGCACAATGGTTTGTGGCTTTCTCATTTTGAAGGTGTAAACCAATGAGCAAAGTGGGATATCTGCACTGGAGGTGACTTGGGCAAGGTAAGTAATGTCTAGATGGGCTGAAGTAGCAGTTATTTTTCAGGTATCTTATTGTTGGTGCAGATGTAAACATCCTTTTTTTGTGTTTTACAGGTGGTACGGAAGCCTCAGTGTGGCAACACGTAAACCACAGTGGCAGGTAGGTCAAGGTAAAGTAGTGGGGGAAGGAACTACTGCAGGCGGACTGTGGTTTTGGGGCAGTATTTCAGCATGTGCCTTCTGCTTTGTTTTTACGCATGTGCTGCATGCAGCTTCAGCACGGGGGCAAAGCCACCTGCTGACAGTGGTCTGAGAAGGTGAGCCAGTTGTTGGGGTTGGTGTCTAATAGCACAGTATTATATAGTAACCTGGTTAAGGATTTACCTTTTGGTTTTGCAGGTGCTGTGTGATCCACCTTTAGTATTGGATGAGTATTTGAGGTGAGCTGGGGTAGTAGCAAGGAGGATACATGTGGCTGGCAACTTCTCACAACCGTAACAGTGACTTTGTTTATTGTTCTCTTAGGTACCACAGTGATGATGGAGCTGGAATAAGCAAGTACGTAGAACGTTACAACACTTCTCAAGAAAGGGGTTTTGTGGAAGAGCTTCACATTTGCTTATGTGATGCTTACTGCCTCCGCTACTTGGGGTGGGGTTTTTTTTTAATTGCAGATGAAGAGGAACTAGGTAACTGCAGCAACATCAGTTACGTGATGTGTGTGGGTTTTTCTCCACCGAGGATGGATTCAGCCCTCTGAAAGCTAAGTTGAGGGACCAGGGCTGGGGAGTGGCTAGGTGGAGGGGACAAGGTTGGGAACTGCAGGGAGGGGTTTTAAAGATTAGTGTAGGGAAGAGGGCTGTCCAGGGAGAGTCAGTCCCCTTTGGGCAGGCAAAGCAAGTTGGTTACTCTTCAGCAGTTCAGTAGAGTGTGCCAGGCAGGGCAGTTCCAGCCTGAGTGTGCTGTTGTGTAGTCTGTCTCGTGTGTCTTAGACCACCCTCAGGTCTTGATGTCCTCATACTTGTGTGCGCTCAAGGGGCACAGCATGCATCTTGGCCACTGTTGCTAGCATCTTGAACGCCCATATTCATCAGCATCGTGCCAACCGGGTGCCGCTTTTCTTGCGTAACGAGCTTAAAGTATGTGTCGGTCCTTCAGCTCCGAAGTTTCCGCTGGGTCCTCCTTTTGCGGCAGCCTTCCAGGCCGGGTGAGCGGCTCTGCTCTCTAGGCATCCCTTTGCACAGACTGGGCCTTCGTCCCTGTATCCTGATGCTCTTAGGTCTTGAAGGCAGGCTTCTTGGGCATTGGTCATCTCGGTTCTGACAGAAACATCTTGTGACAGGCCATTACATTCCACTCCTTCCGGGGTTGCCGTAGAGCCTCCTCGCATCACTGCTGCAGGCCTGTAGGTCATCTCGGTTCTGACAAACTTCTTGTGACAGGCCATTACATTCCACTCCTTCCGGGGTTGCCGTAGAGCCTCCTCGCATCACTGCTGCAGGCCTGTAGGTCATCTTGCCTGACACTGCCTCTGGTCCAGGAATCGTGATTCTTGCCGAGAGTTGTCTCGTCTTTGAGTTGCGCCGTGTGTGGTGTTCTGTGGGGTGTGTGTGTGTGTGTTTTGGCAAGGAGCTGCTCTGCTTGGGGCGTCGAGTCAGGGCTAGGTGCAATAGCAATAAGAGTCTATGGTCAACATGTCAATATGCCTCATCAGTTTAGGCAGAGGTTGTCCAGTCACCCAGGATTGAGTAGCCATTGGCAGGCTGAGTGGACAGTTGTAAAACAGCATTGAAACAAAGATGGTCACAGGCATCTGGGAGGGGGGGCTGTTCAATAGTGGTGAAGCAAGCTGAATCTCAAAGGTGCTAAACCCCACGCATACAAGCCTTAATATTTGGTCTAATTTTCTTAAATGGCCATCTGTAGTTGCACTCCAGATGGCATTCCTAACTGGAAGCAAGATGTTTGGAATCGTTAAGCTATAGCTCTGCATCCCAGTGACTTGTTTAATTTGTTTTCAGAGGCAGAGGGACAAGATGTGCACCAGAGAGCAGTGGAGGTGATGAGGGGAGTGTCGTGTGAAGGTGGGTCAGCATGTGGTATCAGAGGGAAGATGTGTCTGGTGCCTATGTGACTGCATAATGGTTTGTCTCTATTTCATTTTGAAGGTATGATATAACGAGCAAAGCAGGATATTGGCACCAGAGGTGACTTGGGCAAGGTGAGCAGTGACTGGTTGGGCTGAAGTAGGAGTTGTTTTTCAGGTGTGGTGTTAGTCAAGGTATAAGCTTTGTGTTTTTTTTGTGTTTCACAGGTGGTACTGAAGTCTCAATGTGGTAACATGCGAATGGCAGAGGCAGGTCAGTCAAGGTAAAGCAGCAGGAGACAGGAACCGCTGTAGGCGGACTGTGGCTTTGGGGCAGTATTTCAGCGTGTGCTTTCTGCTTTGTTTTTGTGCAGGTGCTGGACGCAGCCTTGGCGACAGGGGTGAGGGGCGAAGCTGCCAGCGGTCTGAGAATGTGAGCCAGTTGTTGTGGGGCTTGGTGCCTTATAGCACAACATTACATGGCAACCTGGTTAAGCATTAACCTTTTTTTGGTTTTGCAGGTGCCATGTGGGCTGCCTTTTGGTATTGGATGAGCATTTGAGGTCAGCTGGAGTAGTAGCAAGGAGGAACACGGGGCCGGTGACTTCTCACAATCGTTAACAGTGACTTTGTTTATTGTTATCTTAGGTACCACAGCGATGATGGCCGTAGCATCTGGCTCTGGAATAAGCAGGTACGCAGAACATTACAGCACATCTCGAGAGGGGTTTTGTGGAAGAGCTCGCCATTTGCTGATGTGATGCTTACTGCCTCCACTACTTGGGGTGGGGTTTTTTTAATTGCAGATGATGAAGAGGAACCTGGTGACTGTAGCAACACTGCAGTTAGCCGATGCATTATTTTTTTTTTTCCACTGAGGATGGATTCAGCCCTCTGAAAGCTAAGTTGAGGGGCCAGGGCTGGGAGGAGGGGACAAGGTTGGGAAATGCAGGGAGGGGTTTTAAAGTTAGTGTAGTGGAGAGGGCTGTCCAGGAAGAGTCAGTCCCCTTTTTGGACAGGCAAAGGGAGCAGGGTTACTTTTCAGCAGTCCAGTAGCGTGTGCCAGGCAGGGCAGTTCCAGCCTGAGTGTGGTGTTGTGTAGTCTGTCTTGTTCTGTCTTGTGTGTCTTAGACCACCCTCAGGTCTTGATGTCCTCATACTTGTGTGCGCTCAAGGGGCACAGTGTGCATCTTGGCCACTGTCGCTAGCATCTTGAACGCCCATATTCATCAGCATCGTGCCAACCGGGTGCCGCTTTTCTCGCGTAACGAGCTTAAAGTATGTGTCGGTCCTTCAGCTCCAAAGTTTCCGCTGGGTCCTCCTTTGCGGCAGCCTTCCAGGCCGGGTGAGCGGCTCTGCTCTCTAGGCATCCCTTTGCACAGACTGGGCCTTCGTCCCCGTATCCTGATGCTCTTAGGTCTTGAAGGCAGGCTTCTTGGGCATTGGTCATCTCGGTTCTGACAGAAATGTCTTGTGACAGGCCATTACATTCCACTCCTTCCGGGGTTGCCGTAGAGCCTCCTCGCATCACTACTGCAGGCCTGTAGGTCATCTTGCCCGACACTGCCTCTGGTCCCGGAATCGTGATTCTTGCCGAGAGCTTCTTGTCATCAGCAGGCATGTTGGTATCCTTCTTGAAAGGTTTGAGCAGAGCCCCCATCAATCCCCTCTTGTCTTGCAATTATAGCTTAGAGCTTGCATTTGTCTGGCACGCACCACATCGTAGATGTTTGAATGGTCATCTCTTGCAGTGTTGGGCTAGGTGGTGCCTGCAGCTCCGCTGTTGAGAGCTCTGTTTGGACGGAGTTGTCTTTTGGGCTTTCATCCCTGTGTCCTTAACAGTCTTAGGTCTTAAAGCCCAGCTTCTCATGCATCCTTCATTCTGGTTTTGATGTGAGCTTTCTCTCTCGGGCCACAGCCATCTTTCCTGGGGCTGCTCTAAAGCATCCGCAGCTTTGCGGGGTCGCAGGGTTTCTCTGTATCGTCTGTATGGGAGTCATCCTTGTCGCTTGCCATCTTCTTGTGTCTCTGTCATGTTTGTGGTGTCCATGCACGGCATTGCTGAGTGGTTGGAGCTGCCCTGCCCAGGGGTGTAGAAACACTAAAGATGTGGGTAGCGTAGCTTTACAGCGGTGTGGTATTATGTTGACCTGCCCCGATAGTTCTGGAAAGCACCGTATGGTCCATCTCTGGACAAGTAGCTGTAGATAGCTGGCACAGAGTTATTTTCATCATGTTTTCCAGGTGCCAGAGCTTGGACTCTGGCCTTCTGGGAGCAGCAGTTTCTGTGGTGGTCAAGCAGGTCAAAGCTTGCATGTGGCTTAGCTTGTATATGTGGGGCTCAATACCTGGGCTTTGGTTTTGTTTTTTACATGTATCTAGGAGGCATATACAGAAAGAAGACAGACCTTTTGTCTCGTCAAGCTGTCGGTCAGCATCCAGGCGAATCGCTTTATGCGGTTTGTTTGGGTTTTTTAGATGCGGAGCAATGAGCCAGAGGTGAGCAGAGTGCCAGATGAAGGCAGGCTGGCATCCGATGTTTGAGAACTGGCGTGACTGTCAGTGGATCTTGACTAGCTTATTTGGTGTCTCGTAGGTCGGAATCAATGTGTGAGGTGGGATATCCGCACCGGAGCGGTCTTTGGCAAGGTGAGACGTGACCAGTGTGCTAAATCGGCAATTTACTGATGTGTCATAATACACACATAGCTAGAATCGTTACCCTGTTGGTGTTTTGCAGGCGGCGGCCAGGCCTCAGCACGGCAGACTGAAGAGTCTGGCTCCGAGCAGCCTAGGTGAAGGAGCGGGAGAGAGGAAGTGCCACGAGCGGGCTGAGGACTTGGGCAGTATCTTGGCGTCGTGCTTTTTTTCTCTCTGTGTTTTGGAGCAGTGAAGACACACAGCAATCAGTAGTCTGAGAAAAGGCAAGTGGCTCATTATGTGGCCTGGTTGGACTCGAATCGCTGGGGATCACGTGACTACTCGGTTGAGTGTTTGTCTTTTGGTCTTTATGGGCACTGTGAGGGCTTTCCTCAAACAGCCGAGGATTTAAGTTGAGTCAGCAGAGGAGAGAGGAGCATCAGGGCAGGAACTGCAGAGCAGGTTATGGCTCCAGAGCAGGATGAGTGCTTTATCTCCTGGGTTCTCTTGCTTCTGTAGGATATGCCAGCTGCAACATCTGATTTTTGCGGGGGGGAGAGCAGTGTGGCACTTCTGAGGAGTGTGTCATCGTGGCAGTCAATGCCAGCCGGCCTGTCGGTGACTAGCGGTGCTCTGTCTTGCAGGTGATAAAGAGGAACTAGTTACAGGAAGCGCTGCTGCTGAGCATGGATTCTGGACCCTGCCATCCGAAGGGTCAGCGGCAAAAGCGGTGGATGGTGTGGAGCCGGGAGGGTGGTTTAATGACTGTTGTGGAGAGGGCTATTTAGGCTCTGTTATGTCTGGGGGTGGATAGAGGGCCTGGGTTCCAACCTGCAGGATATGAACTTTCTGGCCTATGTCTGTGTCCTAGCATCATTTGTGTTGTCTGCGTTCAGTCTCCTGTACGGTGCTTTCCGGGGGGTCTCTACCGCCCCATGGGCTCTCAGCATTTGGCACCCACCTCAGTAGGTGTCTGTGGGTTCTCTAATGCCTCGCCGCTTTGGCGTAGAGCCCATTGAGCACTTCTCGTCTTGTGATCGGAGCTTAAAGCGTGTTTTGCATCACAGAAGTTTCTGGAGGGTCGCCTTTGTGGAGGCGATCTGGGTTGCGATGACAGCTCTGCTCTGGTAAGTTCTGTTTCCATAGAGAGCCCCTGCAGCATTTCATCCCTGCACCCTTATGGGTGTAGGTCTTAAAGCCTGGCATTGCATACATCAAATATTCCAGTTTTGTGTTGTGTTCCAGCACTCTGCATAGGTTTTGGCTACCGTCTGAGACCGCCTCACTTTGTGCTTGTTTTTGTGTCATATCGCTGCGTGTTTGGTCTCGTATCGTGTCGTAACCCTCCGTGCTCGTATCGACCGCTGTTTGAGACGCCGTTGCGTCGCCCGGCCCGGCGTAACTTTTTGGTATTGCGTGCTCTGTATTTGAATTCATATGGCCTCGCGTCGCCATTTGTATTCTGTTGCTCCCCGTTTGAATTTTGTAACGCATCGTTTGGCTCGTACACTATTGGTTCGCACTAATTTTGACCGACCGCTCGAGTCTGTCTCGCATCGTACGGCCCTGCATCACGTTCTGCATCGTATCGTGCCGCACTTGAACTTGTATGGCCTCGCGTCATAATTTGCCATGTAGTTGAATTTTGTAACGTGTCGTTCGGCTCTGTACGGGTGTTTTACCATATCCCTCTGCACTCGTATCGAGCGCGGCTCGAGACGGTCTCGTGTCATACGGCTCCGTGTTGCACTTGGATTATATCATTCCACATGTATATTGACTGTCCTTTGGGAGGCTCTCGGCCCTGTATTGTGTTTGGTCTTCCATTGCAGCGCTCTGTATTGTATTTTGCCTTGACTGTGATCTATGAGCATGTTGCGTCGTACAGCATTATATTTGCACGCGCATCGTACGGCTGTCTTTATGTTGGTATCGTATGGCATTGCAGAGCCAGCATAGAGGGCTTAAGTGACGTTGAGGTCTCTGCGCATGTGGGTGGGAGTCGAGCAGAACACAGTTGGTTCGTGAGGTAGCATGAGCAAAGTCTCTAAATTGGCAATGGTTTTCCTGATGTTTTTTGCAGGTGTCTTGTAGCAAGCCTGTGGAAACAGTTGAGGAATCGAGGTCTGAGGAGCAGTGTGTGACAGGCATCAGAGCGGTCGGTCGCTTTAGGGCAGATCTAGCATCGTGCGGCTCTGGATTTTCAGGTGCCACAGAGGTCTCTGACTGGGAAGCGTTATCTTTTGGAATCGGAGAGGAGCAGATGAGCAGAGCTGCGGAGCTTCGTTCTCTCACAGACGAAGCGTGCGTTCAACAGCTTTGTATTTTGCGTTTGCGAACGGCAGAGCGGCACGAAGCGATTAACGGCATCTTGCATTTAGTGACACGTCCGCTACTGAGGATGGCCATTGACAATGAACCGTGACCAGAGGCACCGCAAAAGCAACACGACGCAGCAAAAATCTGCAGGTTGTGGAGACCGAGCGTGTCTAAACGTCGGCGTAACGGGAGGGTAGCTTGCGGGGAATCGGGCTCGTGTGGGCGGAGGGAGCAATATGCATCACGATGCATGTGCTGGCAAAACAGCTCTGGGATGAGCGGGAAGGGTCGTGTGAAACGTCTAGCGTATGTTCATAAGTGTACCTTATCAAACATCTCGGTGTGTGTTTAGGCACTTGCATCCAAGGTGCCTTGGGCATACTCACATCCTAATGTGATTGTGGTAGCCATCGGTCATGCCTACGTGGTCTCGCGTCATCGGTATAGCACCAATCGACCGCATCTTTTTGTGGTGTGATGTAGAAGCATGATGCTGTCGGTGTAGTCTAGCATAGTAGGTGCTTTTGGTCAGTGTCTTGTGGCTGTTGCTCGGGCTTTGCCATCAGCTCTCACGTCTGACTTTGAGAGGTTTTCCAGGGGTTTATTCCTAGCGGTGGGGTCTTCTCGGGTCTCCAGAGTATGGGGTTCTCGCACGGCAGAGCCACGCCAGAGTTTGCGCCGAGCGTCCTCGGCACCATTGTGCTTACCGTCGGGCTCTGTCTGTCGGCTCGGCATTAAGTCTCCCCTGTGTAGTATTCTAGCATCTTTAGGTAATGTTTGTGGAGCGTGTATATGTGTATCTGAGGTGGAGCTGCATTGCCTCTGTGTAGTAACTCTTGTCAGGATGGAATAGTCAAAGCACAGGAGGTTAATGTGTCAATTAGCATGGCCCGTTTGGGTGGAGGTTGTATGGCCCGCTTCTGGGGGCGGCTGGTAGCTATCGGCAAGTGGGCCGTAGAGTCCCTTACGTAGCATTTTGCAGGAGGCACGGGGTGACGCGAGTCCCCAGAGCGTATTATCGAGCCAATTGTGCCAGAGCGGACAATTAAAAGGGAAGAAGAGCAGCAGGGACCCACCTAGGGAAGCGTCTTTCTTGGCTTCTGGTTACAAAGGCTGATGCTATAGAAACATGCGGAGCGGTGATGTCTAGAGGCATGCGGTGAGGCAGTTCCTGGCATGATTGGGGTGGCCCCCCTAGATATGGGGTGATCTGCCATTGTGGCTGGTGGGTGGTAAAACGGATACGTTGGAGGTGGGGGGGTGGGTCTAACCTGGTATGTGTGGCTTTTTTGTTTTAGGTTATAGGTAATACAGACAGGAGATCAATTTTTTATTAATTAAAAAAAAAAAAACCCCAGCCGGGGGATTTTTTTTTTTTCCCCCGGCTGGGTTTTTTTTTCCCTGGTCCCGGCCGCTCTGCGAGGCGATGTTCATCACCAACGTTTGGATGCAGGTCGTGCTCGGGCCGGGGTTTTTGCAGGCAGGGCGATCGGTTTTTGAGGCTCCCGGGTGCGGCATTCCCGAGGAGCCCTGTAGATATGGGCCACGGCTCATTGTGGCAGGCAGGCGGCGGAACAGACGAGCTGAGAGTCAGGGGTGGTTTGTGTGGTAGCCAAATGAGCGGTGTTTTGAATGTGTTTTAGCAGTGTATGATTTGTGTTTGTATATGTTTTTTAATTTGTCCTTGCAGCTTGTAAGTGGAAGAGAGATTTTTTTTTTTAGACATGTAGAGAATAAGCAAACTAGAATCCCAGCTGAGGTAATTCTTGGGGGGTTCAGGCTGAGGTTTTTGCAGGCAGGGTGACTTTTTGAAGGCCCTCTGGGAACGCTGTTCCCAGGGAACGTTCCTCTGGAACGTGGTCGGTGCCTGTCATTGCAGGACAGTATGTTGTTAAACTGCCGGTTGCGGTCGCAGGGTGTGGGAGGTCATCAGCCATTATTGAAAAGGACCGGATTGTGAAGCAGGGAGGCCTAACTGTATTTTGTATTAGTAGCATTGTAAATTCTTTTGATGGGTGGTGTGGTTTGTGATGTAATGTTGTTTGTCAATTGTTGTTTCAGCAGGGCCCATCGGGACGAGCGGAACGGTCTCGCGCTCTGCCTGGGAATACCGATCGCGGAGACGTCGCCTCAGAGATGAAAACGGATGTCTGCGAAGCAACAGACAGAGTACCTAATGGGAAAGAGAATTGCGCAAGCCACTATATGAAGAATCACAGGCACTAAAGCGTTGCAACTGCTATTAATGTAAGGATGAGTTTTGAGGGGGGGGGTGTGTGTGTATAAGAAGCATGAGTGAAAACTGAGTAAATGTTCAAGTAATTGCTACCCTTATGGTGAGGAAGAAAGTATTTTTAATCTTGGTAGCCCAAGTAAATTTTTGAGGTGAGGTGTAAATAATGCTGTTAAAGGCTTACTTGGCGTTAGTAATGGGTCAATGGAAACAGAAAAAAAAAATTAACAGAACCACTCTAGGCAGTAAAGTATCCCAATCAAAATCAATGTGGTAACGGAAAAAGGAAACGACAGTACAAAGCTAAGCGAGCGTCTGTCACGTACACAGGTAAATGGAGGTGCCGGGGGAAGAAAAAAAAGGAGAATTTGTGCAGGCATAGGCAGCTCTCAATTGGGACTCCTAAAGTAATGGAAATGAAGTTTGTAGATGATTCTTTGAGCGAAAGAATTTCCTGCAGCTCTGGGAGAGTTGTCAACTGCTACACCTACCTCTAGATAGTGATATGTTAAAAGGAAGCATGTGCAATACTAGCTGTGTAAAGTAGATTTTTGCAAATTTGCATAATTTCAAAGAAATGTAGATGACTACTTGAGCATAACTGGTGTCAAAAGAAAACAGCACTGTTAGACAATAGTGGGATGGAATTACATCCGAGGAGTAAGAGGAGAATGTCAGGCTTAGGCAGTAATGGTGGAATGTTAACAGCAGTGTACAAAATTACCTTAACTGCTGTGAGAGCTCCTAACGATAGTTGAAAGAGTACTTCTTAAATCCCCTGAGGTATGTAGAAAAATGTCCAATCAATAAACATTAATTTGCTCTCTTGTGTTCTGTGCTTGACTTGTTTTTTTGTCTGTCTC